>NC_052617.1:40981688-41305524 GCF_016545825.1 Eucalyptus grandis | reverse complement strand
CAGCGTAGGAATCATGAGGCCTGGTTGAATTGTTAGAAAGCTCATTTAGCATGTGAAAATAAAAAAGAAATTTCATGCAACTACTGGTGTCGTGAAAGGAAATCAGACAACATCAAAGTAAACTGGCAAAGTACTCAGGCTCACCTATGTGACTGCCAAGAAGATCTCAAGGTCTCATACACAGAAAAAGTTATAGCTATGCTGGGGCACACAGTCTGGAACAATGATAAACAAATAGTCAAGAATCGAGTTTTACGGCCTAAGCACTGAGCAGAATAAAAGCTAAGCACATACCAAAGAGTCGGCCCAAGTCCCTTGTAAAGTCCTAATAAGCCCTCTTCTCTGCTTATTGTTCCTAAAGCATGCCAGATACCTCTATAGTAGACAACATTTGTCTGCAAATTTGTCATTGAAATGACAATAAATCAGTTTGAGCACATGGTCAATAAATTTTGCATTCTACAAAATAGGGACAAACATACAATTCTTAAGAGCAAAACTGCACAACCATCAAAGCAATTTGAGAATCATAACATAGTAAAAGTTTCAATGAACATGCAACAGAGAAAGGAGAAGTTCCTAAAACACACAAGATCCTAAGCTCAAAGACAACTACAGAACCAAACGTGGCCCAATCGAGTTGCACATGTAGAAACACTACTAAAGCACGTGAGTGTCACTAGCAACTGATAATTAATGCAAATTTGAGTCTTTTTCCTACCAAAGAAATGATGAATAATGCAATAGGCAGATAGGGTTTGATTGTAGACAATAGATCTCGATTAACTTAAGAACTGAAGCTACGATTCACTACTAAGGAATGAAGGGATGAAAGACATGTAATTCTTCAAAAAGCTGCAACAATATTCCTCAGAACACAGTGAAAATAGACTTCAGAACAATTTGATGACAATACCAAAACATTAGAAAAGGAAAAACATAGAGAAACTGGTTAATGTTAAGTGCATTTTGAATTGAGTAGCACAACCATATAAGGAGAATGTCATCAGCATTATCAAAACCCGCAAAATGAAGCCTCCATCAACCTCTAGATAAAAGCACACAAAAAAGAGGAAAGCACTCAGCTCTTGGCCTTTACACCAAATGTCTACTGAAATACCTGAGCCGCAAGACGTGTTCTGACAAGATCTAAGGGATATGTAGCTGTTGCAGCTGTCATTCCTGCTAGACCACCGCTAACAAATTGTATGCAGGGCTCTGTACTCATATTTTCCCATAACTTTCCCTCCTGGGATCATATGAAGCAACTGAAAGATAGTTCAACCAATCAAATAGCTGCATAAGACAACCCCTAAATAATAAAATCAAATGAGACCATACGGCTCAACAGCAAGTCGAGTTAAGCACCTTCTTGTACTGCTCATAAGTATAAAAGTTTACAGAAGAATAAGGAAGGCGATGGGCAATTGTGACTAGATTCCCTTTCCAGAAAGCTCTAAATCCTTCTTCACGAGCAATCCTTGAAGCCTCATGCCATATGCTGGCCTTCTTTAGAGTTGCGAAATCAGAATGCATTCCTTGCACCTAAAAATGCATATTAAAGTATCAGTAGATTGGCCGATAGGTGGTAATTACAGCAATCAAATACCTGTCCAAGAAATAGCATGTTACTCAATAAACTAGATGCCTACAACTCCAGTTGCGCTGATTTGCACTCTAATCACAGAACAATCAAAAGCACAAGCTCCATGAAATACATAAAAAGAAATTAAGAGGGCCCCACAGGGAAATTCTCAATATACAATATGCATTGTAAAGATGTAAAAAGTCACAGGTTTTACGTATTAAATTTTATTGCAACGTCCAAGCCATTATATATATATCAGTGCCCTGGTTTTCTTCATAAGTCACAGTAAAAAAATTGATGCCCCTTATAGGAACTCTGAATAGTCCTACAGTCCTCACTAACCATTGTTGGGTTCCAGCCTAACAATGCAAGTCAAACTAACTTGATCCATACTTCCATTAGATAGCACATACCACTAAAGAAAATCCAACCATTTAAATTGCCGTACTCTGTAGACCGAATAAATCTGACCTATGGCAGAAGAACCTTAGCGACAAACTCCTGCATCAAATATATCCAACTAAAGGTCAAATCCAAGTACTGGAGTCAGCATCAACACTACTCACACACGTGCTATATACACCTAAAGTGGTAGCACAATTTTCAATGATAAAACTCATGGATTGCCTAGCTAAGTCAAAATAACAAGATCGTCCATGCCCTTCTTAATTACCATATCAACTGTATTTTCAGCATTCAGAGTTGAAAATCACAAAGAAAAAAAAGGCTAAAATAACTTTCTTGAAGATCCGCAGGAATAACTAGCTGCTCCTCACGCAAATATACACGGAAAATGCAATCAATGTCACAAAACAAATTCCATCCTCCGCGCCCTTCTTCTCCTTCTCCTGGAAGGAAGAGCATAATTGAAAGAACGATACAAAGGTGCATCCACACCGGCACGTCAAAACCTGCACACCGAACGAGCCCCTTCTGTCCACGACTACAGCTAAAAAACACGAGTCCAGGCCAAAACAGGAAAAGCCTACCACGTTTCCACGTTCTCAAACCAGAAGAAAGACCGGAAATCACTCTAAAGTGGGGAAAGATCAACCTGGAAGAGTATGGTGAGGCGCGCCAAGGAGCCGTGCAGGTCTTACTGACGGCCCCGGCCACGCCGCCGGCGAGCAGCTGCGACACCATCCCGATCTGCGACGGCTGCTGCTGCTGGCGATTCTGCGAGCATTTCCGCGCGGCTCCGTCCACCGCCGCCAGGCTCCCGTGCCCCGAGCCGATCCCTCTCTGACCTCCTTCCACCACGACCCCGACCCTCGCCTCCGTCTGCATCCCTTCCTCTTCCCTCCGCGCCCGAATCGAACCCAATCCACCGACGAAGCGGCCGGAGAATCAGAAAGACTTCACGCCGAAGCAACCGCGAACGACGCGCCGAACCGAAACCGAAACCGAAACCGAAGCCTCTCCGGCACCGGCGAGGACGCCCGCCCCGAAACCTCGCGGATTCCTCCGCCGCCGACTCCGACGGATTTTCCCTCCCCTCGGAATCTTCGCTTTCCCTTCAGAGCTCGCTCCGCCTCTGCCTTTTGTGCTCTGCGTAGTTTGAACGAAGTCGGAGAGAGCGAAGACGAATGGAACTCACCTCACCTCGCGGTCGTAGAACGTCGGCGTATCGTCGTTTTTGGGTTTGGCACCGTCCTCGTTTTCGAGCATGTGAAGAGAATGTCAAAACGACTTGGCGTGCGAGGTGTCTGTCTAGGGCTTGCGTCACTTTTGAGCCGAAGAAAAGTTTGCCGAACCGACTCATGGGGGCCCCCACTCGCGCGCCTTCCGCGGGCTCATCGCGGCCGTCGGTTGAGCGGACTTTGGAGGGCGGGGCCCCCCGGTCGCGGGATTCGGCGGTCGCGATTGGCGTGTTTGCGGTGGGGCGGGAAGGGCTGGAGCGGGTCCCGTCGCCGAATACGGAATATCTGATGGCGCTCGTTTTGGAATATCCGCTGCGGCGTCGTTTTGGGAGGGGCGGGCATGCGGTGAGCTGCCATCTCGCCACGTGTGACGGATGGACGGCGGACGAGCCCCGGAGTGGAGGGGCCCTCGATAGGCCGTGACACGGACCGGCCCAAGGACAGGGGGCCTGGACCTGAGAACTGACATGACCCGTGGTCAGCATCGACAGTCCTTACGGTTCACGTGTGCATGGAAATATAAAATTTAAATATGGCACGTATATACAAAAATAAGCAAAATCCAAAGGCTAGTACTCATAGACGGGACTCTATTTCAAGTAATAGAATGTACGAGAGAAAAAAAAAAAAAAAATCATCTTCAGGGCCTTTTCGAAAAGATAAAAGGGTTTTAAAAATTATGCAGATAATTTAGGAGACTTGCTAAATTGAAGTACCATTGATAAGCAGCTTCAAACTATACTACAAGTAATAATAGCCCCTGGTGTTGTTATTGAGATAGATTTTACTAATCGTCTCTGTACCTTCATGCATTTTCAAATCAAGTACATGCACTTTAAATTTATTCCATTGTGCTCTTTTACTTTCATAAAACTTTATAATCTAGTCCCTCAAACATCGGATTCAACTAAACTTAGCTGACACGGCATGACGGTTGGTTGACATTGAAATATGATATGGGTAAAGCATGCAGAGGCTTACGTGTGCATATGGAAAAAATAGTTATGAATTGACAAAATTGGAGTACGATGAGGATAAAACTTAGCTAATGTGGATATCCAAGTGGATGTTTATTTTAACTTTTTTTAAAAACTAAAGTTGCACCACAATGTTGTCTAGGCTAGTCATCTAGATTTAATCGGATCTAGTGTTGGAGGAACTTGACAAAAAAAATTGCGAAAGAAGAAGGATGTGGTTAGATAAATTGAGAGTAGATATCATTTCTCAGTAAATTGAATATTTTACAGGCACAACTTGAGAAGGAAACGAAATTCCGGAGCAAAAACAAGCCCAAGCCCACAAGTTCTTTAGTGAGAACAGATTTTTTCCCACCTTTCTTTAGCACAGTGAGATGCAAAAGATATCGGGCAACAATCGCTCATCCGGTTTTTATCAACCACATCCTATAATTAAATCACGTCGATAATTTGTTTAGTGTGGTGTGCATTGAGAAATGATGATAATTGAGATGGATGATTTACACAATATGATATAATTAGATTAATTGACATCATACATCATATTAACCGAGAATGTGATGTGTAACAATTTTAAATATTTCCCGAGTTAATAAGCATTCTTATCTTCCGAGCATTCTAATTAGATAATTGGCCTTATTGATGCCGGTAATTGTCTTACTAATTTATAGTTGTTTTACGTAATTGATAATTGCTTTGAAATATTCATTGCCATTACAGCTACCCATTCAAAGTATATGTGTTAATTTATGGTTAAATTTCATATTTCATGACTGTTTTCTGTTGAATTCCTTTGAACATGATAATTTGGTACTTTCTTTTGCCGTAGTTGGTACTCCCAACATGTGTTTTCTTTCATATATAAAGAGAAAATGATAAAGAAGCACCTCTCTTAATTCTTATCGATTTGTCTTCTTTCTTGATGTTCTTGACCTAGTCTTGTCTTCAACCAAGATTCATTAAAAAGTCAGGTTGTTTTGTGAGTTTAGTCTTTCTATTTATCTGCGCGTCGGGCCAGGGTTTAGTCAAGAATTTCTCCTCCTTTACAGCATGATTAGTACCTCCAGACCTTCTTTAAAGAAAGCAAAGAAATGAGAAGCATCTATTTTGATTCTTGATCCTTGATTTGACTCCTTTCTTGTTTCTCTTGACATGGTCTCGCATTCAACCTAGATTCATCAATGTTGCCTTCAACTAAGATTCACTTGGAAACTGAAAACCAGCTTACAAAAGTTACTTGAATCAATTAACTCATATTCCTCTCAATTAACTGAAAATCAATATCAAAATCAAGTAAATTAATATTCAAATGAATAATTAAATTAAACTATATTTATTCATCATCCAATCGACTCCTATTGGTTAAAGAAGAAATTTGTTTATAGTGAACAATTATCTTTGTCCGTTATGCATATTGTCAATTACATGTAACTTACATGTGAAACTTCAAAAATTCATTTCGTTCAAACCATATTTTGGAAACGATTTTCGTCGAATCTCATAGCTCCAAAACGTTCTGAACTATCAATTTCTCAAAACTTCATCTCTTTACAACTTTTAAATCAAACCTTGCAATTCAAAGTTCACACAACTCCGGATTTAGGGAGTAATTTCATAGATTACTTTGATTAGATGAATAAATAGCTTGAATTCTAACAAGGCGTTACAAATTGAAATTGATTCGGTTTGTCGGGACGTTCGGAGTGTGTAGGCAAAAATTTCTCTCTCTTTTCTCCATTCCTCTTTTTTTTCTTGTTTTCGTTGCCGGTTGCTTCTTTTCCTTCTTACTCTCGCATGCACACCTGGTGAGGAACAAGTGAAAGTGGGCTGAGTCGTTAAGGTTGAAATTTTATAGGGTTTTGGGCTGAGGTGAGCCCATTAGTATATTTTCTGCCAAGACTTTATCGTAGTTATAATAACAAGGGGAAGGACAAAAGAAGAGCGAAGCAAAGGGCGAAGAAAAGTGCTTCAATAGTGTTTGTTAGTGGACTAGGAGATTTTGATTCTTGATAAGTTAAATAAAATTTATGGTTTTGGGAACTGACCATGATTACTAACTCATGTCCTTAACACGTACCAATATTTCAGACTCGAGAAGATTTTGATGTCGAAGGTCGATATTTCCTCGTTAGAGTGCCTCTAAAAAGTGAAGTTAAAAGATTATATATAAGCTATCCCACATCGGTGATATGTGATGGTATGTGCTAGTTTATAAACCTTTCAAGTCTATCAACAAAATAACTAGCTTTCAAGGATGAGCTCTCCTAAGGATTATTGTGCGTACAATTTAATTTATTGGAGGGAAAGGGGCATTGTACAATACAAAACCCATGGGTTCTCTCTCCAAGAAAGCTAGTTTTTGCTTGGACTTATTTTTTTTCTACCAAGACTTTTAACTAGTCATATAATATAGTAAAAAAGATTTCTTTTTATGTGAATGAAATTATTTTGCCACCTACATATATCAAATAGAAATTAAGAAAAAAAAGGAAGCACAAATGAAGAGCGAAGAAATCTTCTTGACTAGCGTTTCTTGGTGGACCACAAATGAAAGAAACTCTTTTTGCATGGGAATGGATTAAATTTTCCATACACGAGGTGAAATCAAAAGACAAGGATAGTTCTTCACCAGTTTTCTCCTCTGCGCATCGTCTTCTTCCCATGTTTCTAAAAATCAATATTTACTCTCTAAAGGGCCTTTAAAAAGTGATATTTAAAGTTCTATACAAATTGTTCCATATTCAATAATAACCCATGATGCTTTGCGTGGGTTTGTAGGTCTTTTAAGTCTTGAAACCTAGTTATTAACTTTGAAACATGAACTCTCAAAGAGATTATTGTGTGTACAATTTAATTAATAAACTCTTAAGTTCTCTCTTGAACAAAGCTAGTCTTTAATTCAATGAATATTCTTTTACAGCGGCTTTAAAAATTGAATAGAAAACACACGAAGGAGAAGAAATAAAGGGCCAAGAAAAGTTCTTCATGCTTCTCCTCTACTCATTTTGTTCTCTTCATGTTCTTGCACTTGAAAGGAAACTTCTTGATGCTTTCAAGGTCGTTATTTTAGGGAAAAAATGTCATTCCATTTTTTCCTCTCTCCCCTTTTAAAATCATTCATTCTTCTCCAGTTTTACATCTTTTTTATGTTTCTTTAATAATCCTTTCATCACATGCGGGAAGGTCGATCTTTAAAATCTTTTTGATAACCCTCTTAACTTAAGCTTTTGTTATTGATTTTCTTTTGTTCTCTCCTGCTTGTATCTG
The DNA here is from genome assembly GCF_016545825.1 of Eucalyptus grandis. NCBI lineage: Eukaryota > Viridiplantae > Streptophyta > Magnoliopsida > Myrtales > Myrtaceae > Eucalyptus > Eucalyptus grandis. Next base: position 41,298,052 of record NC_052617.1, on the reverse strand, counting down.
TAAAATCTTGACTTCGACCAAGATTCTTCTGCAATTTAGGTGGTTCTTGTTGTTGCCTAATTTCCTACTTAATTAGATGGCGACACTAGTTTCGAGGTCTCGAAATGCATTATAAAATATATGTCTACTACAATAAGATAGAAATTTAAAGTGATTGCACAGTCTTCCTCATGAAAGTGATCCGGCAATATTCAACCTACACTTTTATGAATTAAGTCCCTTAATTTAGAAGGTGGTGATTAACCATTGGGAAGTGTGGGAAGCGCCGACGTCTATACCAAACTAAAACATTATACTTAGAGTATCTTAAGTGGACACATATAGGATGAATCTTCTTGATTTAGTATTATCTAGCAAGAAATTTAAAGAATTTTAAAGAAAGACTTTCGACATGAGATGAGATTTTTTTTTTTTTTTGGGTAAGTGTAAAAATTATTAGTAAAAAAATGAAATGAAAGGGTTTTAAAAATGATGCAAATAATTTAGGATACTTGCTAAATTGAAGTACCATCAGTAAGCAGCTTTGAACTATCCTACAAATAATAATAGACCCCGGTGTTGTTATTGAGATAGATTCTACTAATCGGCTCTATACCTTCATGCATTTTCAAATCAAGTACATGCACTTTGAATTTATTCAATTGTGCTCTTTTACTTTCAAAAAACTTTATAATCTAGTCCGTTAAACATCATATTCAACTAAGCTTAGTTGACACGGAACAATGGTTGGTTGACACCAAAATATGATATGGGTAAAGCATGCAGAGGCCTACACGTGCTTATGGAAAAATTAGTTACGAATTGACAAAATTGGTGTACGACAAGGATAAAATTTAGCTAATGTGGATATCCACGTGGATGTCTATTTTAATTTATTTTTTTAACTAAAGTTGCACCACAATGTTGTCTAGGCTAGTCATCTGGATTTAATCGGATCTAGTGTTGGAGGAAGTTGAAGGAAAAAAAATGGTGAAAGAAGAAGGATGTGGTTAGATAAATCGAGAGTAGATATCATTCCTCAGTAAATTGAATATTTTACGTGCACAGCTTGAGAAGGAAACGAAATTCCAGAGCAAAAACAAGCCCAAGTCCAGAAGTTCTTTAGTGCGAACAGACTTTTCCCACCTTTCTTTAGCACAATGAGATGCATACATCGGGCAACAATCGCTCATTCGGTTTTATCAACCACATCCTATAATTAAGTCACGTTGATAAATTGTTTAGTGTGGCATGCATGAGAAAATGAGGATAATTGAGATGGATGATTTAAAGAATATGATATAATAAGATTAATTGACATCGTACATCATATTAACCGAGAGTGTGATGTGTGCCAATTTTAAATATTTCTCGAGTTAATAAGCATTCTTTTTCCGAGCATTCTAATTAGATAATTGGCCTTATTGATGCGGTAGTTGTTTTACCAATTTATAGTTGTTTTACCAAATTGATAATTGCTCTGAACTATTCATCGCCATCACAGCTACCCACTCAAAATATACATATACTTCAATGAAGTGTTAATTTATGGTTAAATTTCATTTTCTGTTGAATTCCTTTGAGCATGATAATTTGGTACTTTCTTTTGCTGTAGTTGGTACTCCCAATACGTGTTTTCTTTCATATATAAAAGAAAAAAAAATCAAAAAAGCACCTCTCTTAATTCTTCTCGAGTTTTCTTCTTTCTTGATGTTCTTGACCTAGTCTTGTCTTCAACCAAGATTCATTCAAAAAGTCAGGGTTGTTTCGTGAGTTTAGAAGCATCTCTTTCTATTCATCTACGCGTCGGGCCAGGGTTCAGCCAAGAGTTTCTCCTCCTTTACGGCATGATTAGTACCTCCAGACCTTCTTTAAAGAAAGAAAAGAAAAAGAAGATGAGAAGCATCTCTTTTGATTCTTGATCCTTGATTTGACTCCATTCTTGTTTCTCTTGACATGGTCTCGCATTCAACCCAGATTCATCAATCTTGCCTTACAAAAAATTCACTTGGAAAGCTGAAAACCAGCTTACAAAAGTTACTCAAATTGATTAACTGATATTCCTATCAATTAATCGAAAATCAATATCAAAATCCAAGTAAATTAATATTCTAATGAATAATTAAATTAAACTATATTTATTCATCATCCAATTGACTCCTATTGGTTAAAGAAGAAATTTGTTTATAGTGAACAATTATCTTTGTCTGTTGTGCATATTGTCGATTCCATGTAACTTACACACGAAACTTCAAAAATTCATTTCATTCAAACCATATTTCGGAATTGATTTTCGTCGAATCTCATAGCTCCAAAACGTTATGAACTACCAATTTCTTAAAATTTCATCTCTTCACAACTTTTAAATCAAACCTCGCAATTCAAAGTTCGCACAACTCATGATTTAGGGAGTAATTTCATAGATTACTTTGATTAGATGAATAAACATCCTGAATTCTAACAAGGCATTACAAAATGAAATTGATTCGGCTTGTCGGGACGTTTGGAGCGTGTAGGCAAAAATTTTTCTCTCTTTGCTCCATTCCTCTTTTTTCTTGTTTTCGTCGCCAGTTGCTTCTTTTCCTTCTTACTCTCACATGCACACCTGTTGAGGAACAAGTGAAAGTGGGCTGAGTCGTTAAGGCCGAAATTTTATAGGGTTTTGGGCTGAAGTGAGCCCATTAGAATATTTTCTGCCAAGACTTTATCGTAGTTATAATACCATGGGGGAGGACAAAAGAAGAGCGAAGAAAACTGCTTCTCTAGTGTTTATTGGTGGACTAGGAGATTTTGATTCTTGATAAATAAATAAAATTTATGGTTTTGGGAACCGACCATGGTTACTGACTCATGCCATTAACACGTACCAATATTTCAGACTCGAGAAGATTTTGATGTCGAAGGGTCGATATTTCCTTGTTAGAGTGCCTCTGAAAAGTGATGTTAAAAGATTATATATAAGCTATCCCACATCGGTGATATGTGATGGTATGTGCTAGTTATAAACCTTTCAAGTCTATCAACAAACTAACTAGCTTTCAAGGATGAGCTCTCCTAAGGATTATTGTGCGTACAATTTAATTTATTGGAGGGAAAGTGGGCATTGTACAAAACAAAATCCATGGGTTCTCTCTCCAAGAAAGCTAGTTTTTGCTTGGACTTATTTTTTTTCGACCAAGACTTTTAACTAGTCATATAATATAGTAAAAAAGATTTCTTTTTAATGAATGAAATTATTTTGCCACCTACATATATCAAATAGAAAAGAAATAGGAATATATCAAATAGAAAAAAAATAGGAAGCACAAATGAAGAGCGAAGAAATCTTCTTGACCAGCGTTTCTTGGTGGACCACAAATGAAAGAAACTCTTTTTGCATGGGAATGGATTAAATTTTCCATACACATAAAGTGAATAGGAATATAAAAATATGGAGGAGGTGGAATCAAGAGCCAAGGATAGTTCTTCACCAGTTTTCTCCTCCGCGCATCGTCTTCTTCCCATGTTTCTAAAAATCAATATTTACTCTCTAAAGGGCCTTTAAAAAGTGATATTTAAAGTTCTATACAAATTGTTTCATTTTCAATAATAACCCATGATGCTTTGCTTGGGTTTGTAGGTCTTTTAAGTCTTGAAAGCTAGTTATTAACTTTGAAACATGAACTCTCAGAGATTATTGTGTGTACAATTTAATTAATAAACTCTTTAAGTTCTCTCTTGAACAAAACTAGTCTTTTATAAGCTAGTCATTAATTCAATGAATATCCTTTTACTGCGGCTTTAAAAATTGAATTGAAATGTAAACACACGAAGGAGGAGAAATAAAGGGCCAAGAAAAGTTCTTCATGCTTCTCCTCTACTCATTTTTTTTTTTTACGTTTCTTTAATAATCCTTTCGTCACATGCGGGAATGTCGATCTTTAAAATCTTTTTGATAACCCTCTTAACTTAAGCTTTTGTTATTGATTTTCTTTTGTTCTCTCTTGCTTGTATTTGTAAAATCTTGACTTGACCAAGATTCTTCTGCAATTTAGGTGGTTCTTGTTGTTGCCTAATTTCCTACTTAATTAGATGGCGACACCGGTTAAGAGGTCTCGAAATGCATTATAAAATATATGTCTACTACAATAAGATAGAAGTTTAAAGTGATTGCACAATCTTCCTCATGAAAGTGATCCGGCAATATTCAACCTATACTTTTATGAATTAAGTCCCTTAAATTAGAAGGTGGTGATTAACCATTGTGAAGTGTGGGAGGCGCCGAGTCTATACCAAACTAAAATATTTTACTTAGAGTATCTTAAGTGGACACATATAGGATGAATCTTCTTGATTTAGTATTATCTAGCAAGAAATTTAAAGAATTTTAAAGAAAGACTTTCTAACATGAGATGAGATTTTTTTTTTTTTTTTTTGGGTAAGTGTAAAAAATTATTAGTAAAAAAATGAAATGAAAGTTGATAGTCCAAAACTTATTCATAACTTAAGCAGAGAAAAGTTGATGAATCATATGAATTAAAGTTAATAATTTCATAATTGGTTCAAAGCGTAATTATGAAACGTAAATGAAAGTTGGTGAAAAATAAGAAAAAGTTGGTGATATGCATACTGCAAAAATTAGTTAGAATTTTCATAATAGCTTCAATAAATTGCCAATAAGTTAATGTAGCTTTAGTAACATAATGAAAGATTATTGTTTTATGTGAATGAATTAAAGTTTCCCCTACATAAATTGAAAATAAATTAACAAACATGGAGGAGGACAGATGAAGAGCGAAGAAAAGTGCTTCACTAGTGTTTGTTGGTGAACTAGGAGATTTTGATTCTTGATAAGTCTAAAATGACTAAAGGTTTTGGGAACCGACTATGGTTCCTTGACTCATGCCAATAACACATACTAATGTTGTAGACTCGAGAAGATTTTGATATCAAAATGTCTATATCTCCTCAGCAAAGTGCCACCAAAAAGTGATGTTTAAAGATCATATATAAGCTGGCCCACATCGGTGATATGTGACGATGTGTGCGAGTTTATAAACTTTTCAAGTCTGTTAACAATATAACTAGCTTTCAAGGATGAGCTCTTCTAGATATTATTGTGTGTACAAAATAATTTTTTAGGGGGAAAATGGGTGTTGTAAAATACAAAATTCTTAGGCTCTCTCCAAGAAAGCTAGTTTTTGCTTCGATACATATTTTTTTTTAGAGACTTTTGACTAGTCATAATAAAATTATAGGAGAGAAATCTTTTTTTTCTGAATCAAATGATTTTGTCAGCTGCATAAATTGAATAGGAACTAAAAAAATGAGGAAGGACAAATGAAGAGCGAAGAAATCTTCTTCACTAGCATTTCTTTGTGGATTTGAAGATTTTGATATTTGATAAGTCAAAACCATTTTAGTGTTTAGGGAACTAGCGAGTGGTCATGCTTACTTGGGCTCATCCCATTGCACGTACCAAAGTTGCGAGTCGAGATTCAAAAGTCGAAATCTCACCCCTAAAGTGTCTCTAAGAAGCAATGTTAAAAGGTTGTATAAAATTATCTCTCGAAATGCTATGTGCACTAGCACGCACATTTATAAATCTTCTAATTCTATGAACTAAATAGCTTATTTTCAAGGATAACAAATAAAAAAGAGCTATCTTTTCGTATGAATGGATTAAACTTTTCCATAATGCATAAAGTGAATAGAAATACAAAACTGTGGAGGAGGTGAAATCAAGAGCGAGGGATAGTTTTCACCAGTCTCTCTCTTGCGCATCGTCTTCTTCCCATGTTCCTAACAAATCGATATCTACTCTCTAAAAGGTCTTTAAAAAAGTGATATTTAAAGATTCTATATAAATTGTTTCATATCGATAGTACCCCATGATGATGTGCATGGGTTTATATCCATTTTAAGTCTTGAAAGGTAGTTATTAGCTTTTAAGGATGAGCTCTTTGAGAGATTATTATTCGTACAATTTAATTTATAAACTCTTAAGTTCCCTCTCAAACAAAGCTAGCTTTTAATTCAGCCTATATTCTTGTACCGACACTTTTAAAATCGAAAGGAAATGTAAACCCATGAAGGAGTAGTAATCAAGGGCCAAGAAAAGTTCTTCATACTTCTCCTCCGCTCATTTTATTCTTTCCATGTTCTTGCACTTGACAGGCAATTTCTTGATGCTTTCAAGGTCGTCATTTTATGGAAAAATGTCATTCTTTATTTTCTTAGCTTCGCTTTTAAAATCATTCTTTATTCTCTATTTTTACATTTTCTTTCTTTTTTTATGGTTCTTTAATCATCCTTTGATTCGCATTCGTGAAGGTCGATCTTTAAAATCTTTTAAATAACCCTCTCAATTTAAACTTTAGGTTATTGATTTTCTTTTGTTCTCTCCTGCCTTTCTCTGTAAAATCTTGACCTCGACCTAGATTTTTCTGCAATTCAGGTGGTGGTTGTTGTTTCCTAATTTTCAAATCTCTGCAATTCGGGTAGTGGTTGTTGTTTCCTAATTTTCTACTCAATTTAGATGGCCACACCAGTTGAGAGATCTCGACTTGCATTATAAAATATCTGTACACCAAAATAAAATGGAAGTTTAGAGTGACTGCACAATCTTCCACATGAAAGTGGTCTCGCAATATTCAACGTAAAAATACTATGAAATACGTCCTCTAATTTAAAATGTTTTTCGTGACTTAGGTTTGCCTTTTAAAGATGGTTAATCATTTGGAAGTGTGGCAAGCACTAACGTCTGTGCCAAACTAAAAAAAATCAAAATATTATACTTAGAGTATCTAAAGTGGACATATATAGGTTGACTCTTCTTGATTTAATAATATGTAGCAAGAATATTCAATCTTGGGTGATAGCATGTGAATAAAAAGAATTATAAAGAATGACTTTCTAAAGAATTTTTTTTTTTTTGGTAAGTGTTAAAAAATTATTAGTAAAAAAATGAAATGTGAGGTGATAGTTTGAAGCATATTAATAACTTAAGCAGAGAAAATTTGATAAAGCATATGAATTAAAGTTAGTATTTTCATATATTGGTTCAATGCGTAATTATGAAAGGTAAATAAAAGTTGGTAAAGAAAAGAAAAATTCGTGATATGCATACTGTAAAAATCAGTTAGCCTTTTCTTAATAGGGTCGGTAATTAGGTGAGCAAGTGTGTTAGAATAGACTTTCACTATATGCATTTTGCTTAATCTAAATCTTGCAACGCATACAGGTTGACTACTTTTAGATCATAAACACTTGAAATTTCACAATAGACAAATATTGACATGTAAATTCACATAAACTCTTCTGATACTTTTGTGAAACTTGGACAATATTTTAAAGTGCTGGTGAAAGAGCATAAAAGTACTTTTTACATTAAATTTAATTGTAAAAAAACAAGCCCAATATATTTTTATGCTCTGACCATTTTCAAAAATTTACCAGCACCGTTTCCTTTTGAAAAATGTAAAAACAAAATTGCGATAAACTCTGTCACTCTACATTGTGCATTCATATATGACATTCAATTTATGCTTGTTTTTCCCAAGGGCTTTCCAAAATAGTCCCTATAGAATCATTCTCTTATAATAATGTAAACGTGATGATCTAAATTTTGTCATAATTATAAAGGCATGGAAATAAATGTATCAATTTAAAATTTTTACCTATACGAAATATGCCTTATTTGCAAGATGGAAACACAAATAAGCGTAACATATAAAAACTAGAATTTCCTAATATACATATGAAATGTATCTCTTCGTAATATAATGGCTATCAACTCTCCAAGAAGAATACTTGAAGGGACACTAGAAGCATCATCCGCGTGCAAAAAAAATTCTGGTCTTCAGAAACCAGAAAGTATCGAGAGCTTGACATTTTCGTTCATTAGAAGTGACGCAGTTTCATCATTTCGAAAAGAAAAACGACCTGGAAGCTTAGTGACATTTGAATCTTGGGTGATAACGCATGAAAAAACAAATTATGAAGAATGACTTTCTACCATGAGAAGTGAAAATATTTTTGGTCAAAATCGGACTTATGCTGCACCACAGATCAAGAGCTGTTACCTCAATGAACTAGAAAAACATGTGTGTCAAAATCAAGCAAACAACATGAAACTAAGAAGATAATCATGCATGACAATGCATAACTGTTGCCACTTGCCGTGTCGTGTAGGGTAACGCTTTCATGAATTAATTACATATTTATCAACTTTAATTTGCACCGTCATCCGATGAAATTGATGTGAAACCTATCATTTTAAAGGTCTAAATTTAGTCGATAATATATACTGAATTCGTAGAATTTCTCCCCTATAGCCTCCTCCATGGCATGAGAATTCTTAGAACTTCCAAATGAATTAGTAGCTTTGTCCTCCCTTTTGATGAGGACGCCTGGCTCCTATCTAGAGAATCTAGAACTCTTTTTATTTTTATTTTTATTAAACTCTAGAGTTCAAAACAAATCAATATAATTTCAAGACTTTCATTCCCTTCTTAGTAATATGATCATTTCGAAAGAGATCTGTCCTTTTTTCATTCAGTCGGCAATGGGTGATCTCAAGCATTTTGGCCTCCTTGTGATGATGATCGTTGTAATGCGTACGAGCCCAGGAGAAGTGGGAACCGCTCCAAATTTTTACCGTCATCAACTCCGTATGAAGACACATTTTCAACGTCTTTAACGAACAATATGCAGCATCGTTAATTTCTCATTAAACTCTAGAGTTCAAAACAGATCAATATTTACATTATACAAACGACAATTTTCTTTTGCCTTTTCTCATTTAGTGAAAGAAGAGAAATTAAGAGCGAACAAAATTTCTCCATTAGTGTATCGTTAGTTTCTGATTAAACTCTACATTTCAAAACAAATCAATATATACAGCACGCAAACAACAATTTTCTTTTGCCTTTTCTCATTTAGTGAATGAGGAGAAATCAAGAGCGAACAAGATTTCTCCATTAGTGTTTCTTGGTGGAGTAGGAGATTTTAATTATTGAAAAGGCAAAACATTTTAGAGTTTCCAAAAGATCGTATTTACTTAACTCATGTCATTGCGTTTACCAATGCAAACTTGAGAAGATCTTGATGGGTCTCGTGCTTCTAAAACATGATGTCAAATATTACATATAAGTTGTATCAGGTCAGTGATATGTATTGGGATGTGTACCTCTTTGAAGCCTTCCAACTAAATAACTAGTTTTTAAGGATGAGCTCTCAAAGGGATTTTTTTTTTTGGTGTCTAATTTAATTTATAATAAATACTAAGGGTTAAATGTACGTGGATCTTATATAATAGAGAATCCTTAGGCTCTCTCTCTCTCTCTAAGAAAGCTAAATGAATTTCCTTTTTAAATATTAATCGTGTATATCTTGTCCTACATCGAAAAAATGTAATGGTGCACATGCATTTATAAGCATGCATTTATAAATCTTTTAAGTTTACTAAGTAAATGATTAACTTTTAAGGATGAGCTCTCTGAGGGATTATTGTTTGTATAATCTAATTTTAGGGTCTCTCCTCAAGAAAAACTAGTTCTTTATTCAACCCATATTTTACAAACCACGTACAAAAATTGTTTAAAATTATATTAAAAAAAAAAAAACACCGAGGAGAAGACATGAAGAGCGACGAAAAGTTAGTCACTAGCGTTTCTTTTCCACGTATTGGCCGTCTTCTTCCCATTTTCTGGACACTCGACTCGAAATTTCTTGATGCTTAAAAGCTTGTCATTGCACGGAAACACGGAAACAGGCCATCGTTTATTTTCCTCTCTTCCCTTTTCAAACCATTCTTTAATCTCTCTATTTCCGCATGTTCTTTTATCATCCCTTGATTTACTAACGTGGAATTGGGAGTTCAGACTTTAGGTTATTGGTTTTGGTTCTCTCCTGCTTTTCCTTACAGAGTCTTGACTCCTACCATGGTTATTCTGCATTTAAGGTGGTGGTGGTTGTTGTTGGCTAATTTTTGTAGTCAATTAGATGGTGACACCAGTTAAGAGATCTCAGCATACATTTAGAGTGATTGTGCAATCTTCCACATGAAAATGATTCAAAAGTATTCAAGTACAATTTCTATGAATTTCATCCCTTAATTTAAAAGGTTTTTCGTGATTAATTTGTTCATGAATGTTTCACTACTACAAATGGGATTTGCAGATAATTAGGAGACACACTAAATTGAAGTAGCCATCGATAAGTAGGATCGAAGTATGCTACCACTAATAATAGCCAGGGTGTTATTATTGAGATAAATTCTACTAACCATCTCTATACGTTCACGCATTTTCAAATGTAGTTACATGCGCTTTGAATTTATTTAACTGTGTTCTTTTACTTTCATAAAGCTTCATAATCTAGTCCCTCAAACGTCAAATTCAACTAAACTGAACTTACACGACAGTCGGCTACGATGTAGGTAAAGCATGCAGAGGCCCACTTGTGTGTATGGAAAAATTTAGTTATGAATTGATAAAATTAGAGTACGACGGGGATAAATTTAGTCAATGTGGATACCTAAGTAGATGTTTATATTGGATTTTTTTTTCATTAAAGTTGCACCATAACGTTGTTTGGGCTAGTTAGGTAAATTTAATATGATTTAGTGCTGGAGGAACTTGGAAAATTTTTATGAAAGAAGAAGGATGTGGCTACATAAACTAAGAGTAGACATCATTTCTCGGTACACTGAATTTTTACTTGCACAACTTGAGAAGGGAAAGAAATTTTAGTGTAACAATCGGGCAATAATCACTCATCCGGTTTTATCAACCATGTCCTGTAATTAAATCACGTCGATAATTTGTTTATCGTGACGTACATTGAGAAAATGAGGATAATTGAGATGGATGATTTACACAATATGATATAATAAGATGAATTGACATCATACATGATATTAACTGAAAATATGATGTGTGATGATTTTAAATATTTCTCAAGTTAATAAGCATTCTTATCTTCCGAGCATTCTAATTAGATAATTGGCCTTATTGATGCCGGTAGTTGCCTTACCAATTTATAGTTGTTTTACCAAATTGATAATTGCTCTGAACTATTCATCACCATTACAGCTACCCATTCAAAGTATACATATACTTCAATGAAATGTTAATTTATGGTAAAATTTGATATTTCATGACTGTTTTATGTTGAATTCCTTTGAACATGATAATTTGGTACTTTCTTTTGCCGTAGTTGGTACTCCCGACATGTGTTTTCTTTAATATATGAAAGAAAAAAGATAAAGAAGCACCTCTCTTAATTCTTCTTGATTTTTATTCTTTCTTGATGTTCTTGACCTAGTATTGTCTTCAACCATGAGTCATTCAAAAAGTCAGGGTTATTTCGTGAGTTTAGTCAAGAAGCTTCTCTTTCTATTCAACTACGGGCAGGCGAGGGTTTAGCCAAGAATCCCCCTCCTTTAGGGCATGATTAGTACCTCCAAACCTTTTTTAAAGGAAGAAAAGAAAAAGAAGATGAGAAGCATCTCTTTTGATTCTTGATCCTTGATCCTTGATTTGACTCCTTTCTTGTTTCTCTTGACATGGTCTTGCATTGAACCCATATTCATCAAACTTGCCTTCAACTAAGATTCACTTGGAAAGCTGAAAACCAGCTTACAAAAGTTACTCGAATCGATTAACTCATATTCCTATCAATTAATCGAAAATAAATATCAAAATCCAAGTAAATTAATATTCTAACGAACAATTAAATTAAACTATATTTATTCATCATCCAATCGACTCCTATTGGTTAAAGAAGAAATTTGTTTATAGTGAACAATTATCTTTGTCCGATATGCATATTGTCGATTACATGTAACTTACACACGAAACTTCAAAAATTCATTTAGTTCAAACCATATTTTGGAGTCGATTTTCGTCGAATCTCATAGCTCCAAAACGTTATGAACTATCAATTTCTTAAAACTTCATCTCTTCACAACTTTTAAATCAAACCTCGCAATTCAAAGTTCACACAACTCATGATTTAGGGAGTAATTTCATAGATTACTTTGATTAGATGAATAAACAGCCTGAATTCTAACAAGGCGTTACAAAATGAAATTGATTCAGCTTGTCGGGACGTTCGGAGAGTGTAGGCAAAAATTTCTCTCTTTTCTCCATTCCTCTTTTTCTTGTTTTCGTCGCCGGTTGCTTCTTTTCCTTCTTACTCTCACATGCACACCATGTGAGGAACAAGTGAAAGTGGGTTGAATCATTAAGGCCGAAATTTTATAGGGTTTTGGGCTGAGCTAAGCCCATTAGTATATCTTCTGCCAAGACTTTATCGTAGTTATAATATCATGGGGGAGGACAAAAGAAGAGCGAAGAAAAGTGCTTCACCAGTGTTTGATGGTGCACTAGGAGATTTTGATTATTGATAAGTTAAATAAAATTTATGGTTTTGGGAACCGACCATGGTTACTGACTCATGCCATTAACACGTACCAATATTACAGACTCGAGAAGATTTTGATGTCGAAGGGTCGATATTTCCTCGTTAGAGTGCCTCTGAAAAGTGAAGTTAAAAGATTATATATAAGCTATCCCACATCGGTGATATGTGATGGTATGTGCTAGTTTATAAACCTTTCAAGTCTATCAACAAAATAACTAGCTTTCAAGGATGAGCTCTCCTAAGGATTATTGTGCGTACAATTTAATTTATTGGAGGGAAAGGGGGGCATTGTACAATACAAAATCCATGGGTTCTCTCTCCAAGAAAGCTAGTTTTTGCTTGGACTTATTTTTTTTCTACCAAGACTTTTAACTAGTCATATAATATAGTAAAAAAGATTTCTTTTTATGTGAATGAAATTATTTTGCCACCTAGATATATCAAATAGAAATTAAGAAAAAAAAAGGAAGCACAAATGAAGAGCGAAGAAATCTTCTTGACCAGCGATTCTTGGTGGACCACAAATGAAAGAAACACTTTTTTGCATGGGAATGGATTAAATTTTTCCATACACATAAAGTGAATAGGAATATAAAAACACGGAGGAGGTGAAATCAAGAGCCAATGATAGTTCTTCACCAGTTTTTCTACTCCGCGCATTGTCTTCTTCCTATGTTTCTAAAAATCGATATTTACTCTCTAAAGGGCCTTTAAAAAGTGATATTTAAAGTTCCATACAAATTGTTTCATATTCAATAGTAACCCATGGTGGTGTGTGTGGGTTTGTAGGTCTTTTAAGTCTTGAAAGCTAGTTATTCAATTTGAAACATGAACTCTCAAAGAGATTATTGTGTGTACAATTTAATTAATAAACTCTTAAGTTCTCTCTTGAACAAAGCCAGTCTTTAATTCAATGAATATTCTTTTAACGCGGCTTTAAAAATTGAATAGAAATGTAAACACACGAAGGAGAAGAAATAAAGGGCCAAGAAAAGTTCTTCGTGCTTCTCCTCTACTCATTTTGTTCTCTTCATGTTCTTGCACTTGAAAGGAAACTTCTTGATGCTTTCAAGGTTATTATTTTAGAGAAAAAATGTCATTCCTTTTTTTTCCCTCTATCCCCTTTTAAAATCATTCATTCTTCTCCAGGTTTACATCTTTTTTTTTTTCTTTTTTTTTTCTTCTTTTACGTTTCTTTAATAATCCTTTAATTCACATGCGTGAAGGTCGATCTTTAAAATATTTTTGAAAACCCTCTTAACTTAAGCTTTTGTTATTGATTTTCTTTCGTTCTCTCCTGCTTTTCTCTGCAAAATCTTGATTTCGACCAAGATTCTTCTGCAATTTAGGTGGTGCTTGTTGTTGCCTGATTTCCTACTTAATTAGATGACGACACTAGTTAAGAGGATACAATATATGTCTACTACAATAAGATAGAAGTTTAAAGTGATTGCACAATCTTCCTCATGAAAGTGATCCGGCAATATACAACCTACACTTTTATGAATTAAGTCCCTTAATTTAGAAGGTGGTGATTAACCATTGGGAAGTGTGGGAAGCGCCGACGTCTATACCAAACTAAAATATTATACTTAAGAGTATCTTAAGTGGACACATATAGGATGAATCTTCTAGATTTAGTATTATCTAGCAAGAATTTTAAAGAATGACTTTCTAACATGAGATGAGATTTTTTCTTTTTGGTAAGTGTAAAAACTTATTAGTAAAAAAATGAAATGAAAGTTGATAGTCCAAAACTTATTCATAACTTAAGCAGAGAAAAGTTGATGAATCATATGAATTAAAGTTAATAATTTCATAATTGGTTCAAAGCGTAAATGAAACGTAAATTGAAAAGAAATTAACAAACATGGGGGAGGACAAATGAAGAGCGAAGAAAAGTGCTTCACTAGTGTTTGTTGGTGAACTAGGAGATTTTGATTCTTGATAAGTCTAAAACGACTAAAGGTTTTGGGAACCGACCATGGTTCCTTGACTCATGCCAATAACACATACTAATGCTGCAGACTTGAGAAGATTTTGATATCAAAATGTCAATATCTCCTCATCAAAGTGCCTCCAAAAAGTGATGTTAAAAGATCATATATAAGCTGCCCCACATTGGTGATATGTGACAATGTGTGCAAGTTTATAAACTTTTCAAGTCTGTTAACAATATAACTAGCTTTCAATGATGAGCTCTCCTAGATATTATTGTTCGTACAAAATAATTTATTAGGGGGAAAGTGGGTGTTGTAAAATACAAAATCTTTAGGCTCTCTCCAAGAAAGTTAGTTATTGCTTCGATACATATTTTTCTCGTAGAGACTTTTAACTAGTCATAATACAATTATAGGGGAGAAACCTTTTTCTGAATCAAATGATTTTGCCAGCTACATAAATTGAATAGGAATTAAAAAAATGAGGAAGGGAAAATGAAGAGCGAAGAAATCTTCTTCACTAGCATTTCTTTGTGGACTTGAAGATTTTCATATTTGATAAGTCAAAACCTTTTTAGCGTTTAGGGAACTGGCCGGTGGCCATGCTTACTAGGCTCATCCCATTGCACACACCAAAGTTGCAGAGTCGAGATTCAAAAGTCGAAATCTCACCCCTAAAGTGTCTCTAAGAAGTGATGTTAAAAGATTGTATAAAATCATCTCATGGAAATGATAGGTGCACTAGCGCGCACATTTATAAATCTTCTAATTCTACGAACTAAATAGCTTATTTTCAAGGATAACCAATAAAAAAGAGCTATCTTTTCGTACGAATGGATTAAACTTTTCCATGATGCATAAAGTGAATAGAAATACAAAACTGTGGAGGAGGTGAAATCAAGAGCGAGGGATGGTGACTCTCTCCTCTACGCATCGTCTTCTTCCCATGTTCCTAACAAATTGATATCTACTCTCTAAAAGGCCTTTAAAAAAGTGATATTTAAAGATTCTATATAAATTGTTTCATATCGATAGTACCCCATGACGATGTGCATGGGTTTACATCTGTTTTAAGTCCTGAAAGGTAGTTATTAGCTTTTAAGGATGAGCTCTTTGAGAGATTATTATTCGTACAATTTAATTTATAAACTCTTAAGTTCTCTCTCAAACAAAGCTAGCTTTTTAATTCGGCCTAAATTCTTGTACCGACGCTTTTAAAATTGAATAGAAATGTAAATCCACGAAGGAGTAGTAATCAAGGACCAAGAAAAGTTCTTCATACTTCTTCTCCGCTCATTTTATTCTTTCCATGTTCTTGCACTTGACAGGCAATTTCTTGATGCTTTCAAGGTCGTCATTTTATGGAAAAATGTCATTCTTTATTTTCTTCGCTTTGCTTTTAAAATCATTCTGTATTCTCTATTTTTACATTTTCTTTCTTTTTTATGGTTCTTTAATCATCCTTTGATTCGCATTCGTGAAGGTCGATCTTTAAAATCTTTTAAATAACCTTCTCAATTTAAACTTTAGGTTATTGATTTTCTTTTGTTCTCTCCTGCCTTTCTCTGTAAAATCTTGACTTCGACCTAGATTTTTCTGAAATTCAGGTGGTGGTTGTTGTTTCCTAATTTTCAAATCTCTGCAATTCGGGTAGTGGTTGTTGTTTCCTAATTTTCTACTCAATTTAGATGTCCACACCAGTTGAGAGATCTCGACTTGCCTTATAAAAGATCTGTATACCAAAATAAAATGGAACTTTAGAGTGACTGCACAATCTTCCACATGAAAGTGGTCTCTCAACATTCAACGTAAAAATTCTATGAAATTCGTCCCTTAATTTAAAATATTTTTCGTGACTTAGGTTTGCCTTTTAAAGATGGTTAATCATTTGGAAGTGTGGGAAGCAGTGACGTCTGTACCAAACTAAAAATAAAATAAAAATATTATACTTAGAGTATCTAAAGTGGACATATATAGGATGACTCTTCTTGATTTAATAATATGTAGCAATAATATTCAATCTTGGGTGATAGCATGTGAATAAAAAGAATTATAAAGAATGACTTTCTAAAGAATTTTTTTTTTTGGTAAGTGTTAAAAAATTATTAGTAAAAAAAATGAAATGTGAGGTGATAGTTTGAAGCCTATTAATAACTTAAGCAGAGAAAATTTGATAAATCATATGAATTAAAGTTAGTATTTTCATATATTGGTTCAAGGCGTAATTATGAAAGGTAAATAAAAGTTGGTGAAGAAAAGAAAAATTGGTGATATGCCTACTGTAAAAATCAGTTAGCATTTTCGTAATAGGGTCGGTAATTAGGTGAGCAAGTGTGTTAGAATAGACTTTCACTATATGCATTTTGCTTAATCTAAATCTTGCAACGCATACAGGTTGACTACTTTTAGATGATAAACACTTGAAATTTCACAACAGACAAATATTGACGTGTAAATTCACATAAGCTCTTCTGATACTTTTGTGAAACTTGGACAATATTTTAAAGTGCTGGTGAGAAAGCATAGAAGTACTTTTTACATTAAATTTAATTGTAAACAAACAAGCCCAATATATTTTTATGCTCTGACCAATTTCAAAAATTTACCAGCAACCGTTTCTTTTTGAAAAATGTAAAAACAAAATTGTGATAAACTTTGTCACTCTACATTGTACATTCATATATGACATTCAATTTATGCTTGTTTTCCCCAAGGGCCTTCGAAAATAGTCCCTATAGAATCATTCTCTTATAATAATGTAAACGTGACGATCTAAATTTTGTCATAATTATAAAGGCATGGAAATAAATGTTTCAATTTCAAAATTTTACCTATACGAAATATGCCTTATTTGCAAGATGGAAACACAAATAAGCGTAACATACAAAAACTAAAATTTCCTAATACACATATGAAATGTATCTCTTCGTAATATAATGGCTATCAACTCTCCAAGAAGAATACTTGAAGGGACACTAGAAGCATCATCCGCGTGCAAAAAAATTCTGGTCTTCAGAAACCAGAAAGTATCGAGAGCTTGACATTTTCGTTCATTAGAAGTGACGCAGTTTCATCATTTCAAAAAGAAAAACAACCTGGAAGCTTAGTGACATTTGAATCTTGGGTGATAACGCGTGAAAAGACAAATTATGAAGAATGACTTTATAGCATGAGAGGTGAAAATATTTTTGGTCAAAATCGGACTTATGCTGCACCACAGATCAAGAGCTGTCACCTGAATGAACTAGAAAAACATGTGTCAAAATCAAGTAAACAACATGAAACTAAGAAGATAATCATGCATGGCAATGCATAACTGTTGCCACATGCCGTGTCGTGTAGGGTAACACTTTCATGAATTCATTACATATTTACCAACTTCAATTTGCACCAAGATCCGATGAAATTGATGTGAAACCTATCATTTTAAAGGTCTAAATTTAGTCGATAATATATACTGAATTTGTAGAATTTCTCCCTTATAGCCTCCTCCACGGCATGAGAGTTCTTAGAACTTCCAAATGAAATAGTAGCTTTGTCCTCCCTTTTGATGAGGACGCCTGGCTCCTACCTAGAAGATCTAGAACTCTTTTTTTTTTTTTTTAAATTAAACTCTAGAGTTAAAAAAAAATCAATATAATTTCAAGGGTTTCATTCCCTTCTTAGTAATATAATCATTTCGAAAGAGATCTGTCCTTTTTTTCCTTCATTCGGCAATGGGTGATCTCAAGCATTTTGGCCTCGTGATGATAATCGTTGTAATGCGTACGAGCCCAGGAGAAGTGGGAACCGCTCCATATTTTTACCGTCATCAACTACGTACGAAGACACATTTTCAACGTCTTTAACGAACAATATGCAGCATCATTAATTTCTCATTAAACTCTAGAGTTTAAAACCAATCAATATATACATTATACAAACAACAATTTTCTTTTGCCTTTCTCATTTAGTGAATGAGGAGAAATCAAGAGCGAACAAGATTTCTCCATTAGTGTATCGTGAATTTCTTATTAAACTCTAGAGTTCAAAACTGATAGATTTATGAGATGGGCCTGAGTTGGCCCATCCGCTCAAATTGGGCCCAAAGGGCTCGGCCCACGGGAATAGGGCCCGTGGAGGGGGAGAGGTATAAAAGGGAAGAGAGAGAGAGAGAGAAGACAACGTTTGACAATAAAACGTACGTCTTCTCCCGCGCGTTCTCTCTTCCTCCAAAAAGAACAGTAAGTTCAAGGCACTGTTTTCTCTCCTTCAAGTCATCATCGATCGAACAGGGCCAGAATTTCTTCCTCTTCTTCGGCATTGGTGTTTCTGCGTGGCTAACAAGGTACGCTCGAATCCGTGGTGTGCTTTACGATCGGTGATACGTGTTTTCCGGGCTTCGTCTTCCGCATAGATTTAGGGGTTCGATTCGGTGTCGAATCCGGTTTTCGGGATCGGTAATTCCCAACATTGGTATCGAGCCCTGTTTCACGTCTTTCCCGATCAATTCGATGTTTTGATTGATTTTCGCGAAATCCCTTCGGCCGTACGGAACCGGACAAAAATCCCGACACCCGAGCGTTCTTCGGCCTTTTTACTGAGTTTTCGTAAGTCGAAATAAAATTCTGAAGGCACTGGGAGAAGCACGACGTCGAGATGAGTCCGGCGATATGTCGATCGCCGCCGGAAGCCTCCGCACGCGCCTACACGCGGCCGGAAGGCGATGCGCGTGGGCGCGACGCGCCGGGAAGCGGGCGCGCCGCCGCGTGCGCCACACGCGCCGGTGACGAACCGGCACGTGCGCGCCGGCGGCGGCCGAGCGGCACGCGCCGGTCCGCGGACCGACGCGTGCCGCGTCACCCGGCGACGTCATCGTGGCGTCACCAACGGTCGATAGCCGTCGGGGATGGCGTCATTGATGACGTCAGCGCCGACGACGGTTGGCCGGCCGGTCACCGGCCGGCGAACCCGACCCGGCGGCGACCCGACCCGACTCGCGAACGAAGCACGCGCCCAGCACGTGCCGGATGACGTCTGCGTGACGTCATCCCCCGCACGCGCGAGGCACGTGCGTTCGGTCCGTGCGGCGGTCCGACCGGCCCGTCCGGTCCGACCGGTTCGACCGTCGCGACCGGTCCGACCGGTCCGACCCGCGCGCCCGTTGACCCGACCCGTTGACCGACGACCGTTGACCGTTGACTTTGACCGTTGACCCAAAAAAAAAAAAAAAAAAAAAAAAAAAAAAAGGAATTTGTTTCTTTTTCAATTATGTCTGTGTGGGTTGTAGGTAATCCATTTTTATTCTGCATTTGTTGCATGAATCATGGAAATTTATGTATTTTCCATTTTGTTTATTATGGATTATAAGTGATCCATTTTAGTTCGCATTTGTTGCGAAACTATGATGCGTAATGCACGGATACCCGCAATCCGAGAACGGACGAAGGAAGAGCTAGACTGAAAAGGCTGATGAAAGAGTTAGCTGATTTTCAGTGGCTTGATGGTGATTTAGTATCACATATGGTCAAGGTCAATCAGATGATACAGGAAATCATCAATAATGGTTATCTTATGCCGGATTTTGAGAAGGTGCCGGCTTTGTTGAACACTCTTCCACCTGAATGGCAAGCAGTGTTAGATCGGCTATGGGAGGTCAACGTGGTCCCGGGTTATAGGAGGCTGGTGGAAGCTTTTGTAAGAGAGTACTATAGGATTGAGTTGGCCAAAACTTCAACCCTTAGATTGTGCGCTACGTGGCGCGAGTGAATGCGCCTTGGTGGCGACATGAGAGCTCTCCAAAAGTTTTTCCATGGTTGGCAAATGTACCTTCAGTTTTCTCAGATGTTTTGACTGATAGATTAGAATGGACATTCCCTATTTATTTCTTTGATTGATTATGTAATGATTACTACCTGATTGTTGTTAATGTAGCAACCGATATATTAGTTGTATTATGTGAAAGCTCTGTTATTCTATTGGATGTTAGATAATATTTGCTTTCTGTTACTGCTGATTGCTGTGGGTAGTTAGCTGTGGGTAGTTATAGAATATTTTGTAACTTCATAGAATCGATTTTGCATATGACAATCATATTAATGATAATTTAAAGTTAGGATTTTTGGAGGATAATTGGAAACGTAGTGACCTTTTGATTCTGAAGCCTTACTTAAAATTATTCATTAATATGATGGGTCTATGCAAATAGGGATGCATAAATGATAGGCATTATTTATTCGTGCATGTATGTCTGATGTGTTCAGACTGATGGTTTCAGCAACTAAGAATTTAATTGCTGATTTGAACGGCTACAATTGTGAAATATTGAATATGAAGATTCAATATGTGCTGGAAAAGCAAGAAGCACTAGAAGCTCTTGACCATGTTATGGAAGATCTTGAGAATGTTGTGCGCCACCTTAAGCTGGTAGAGGACCGCTTAACGGCATGTGAGCTGAGAATAGATATATGCAATGCTGGTTCTAGCTCATAAAGAGTTTTGAGCTCTAAGCGCAAGCGTATTGATTCGTTCAATATGTGGGAATGCAAAGGATCAAGTCCTTATTGCAAGAGATCAAGAGTTAACCAACACAAGAGAGGAAAAAGTCCTCAATTGAAGAAAATGTCAAGGGTGAAATGTTACAACCGTGACAAGAAGGGTCACTATGCTCGCGATCGTCGTGAGCCAAAGAAGGCATACACCTCTTGTACATTTGAGAACTTTGATTATGTGTCAAGTTCTGAATTATTGGCTGAATCCAATCCTTTGTGGAATGTAGATTCATGAGCGACAGACCATGTAGCAAAGGATAGAGGATCCTTTGTGGAATTCCGACGAGTACCAACTGGAACTGAGTGGATCCATATCGGAAACAACTCTAGAGGCGATGTAAAAGGTGGCACCGACCAATAGAACATGCATGGTGGACGCATCTTGATGTTCTATATGCTCTAGAGATTCGTCGAAATTGAGTGTCTGTCTTAGTGTTGGTTAAGCTTGGTTTTGGTATGAACTTCCATAATAAATGTGTAGATTTGTGTTTAGATACAAACTACTATGGTTGTGGTCACTTTCTAGATGGTTTTATTGTACTAAATGTTGACTGTGATGATGTCAATATGTTATCCCCTTGTTTCACGTCTTCTATCTTATATAATAATGATGTGAATATGATGGCATGCTAGACTTGGTCATATGGGCCAACAACATATGAAAAGACTAGCCAAAAAGGGTTTGTTGGGCAACATTGAAAAAAGTCGATTTGCCCATATGTAAGCATTGCCTAGAAGGGAAAATAACAAGGAGACCATTTGGAAAAGGTAAAAGAGCTGAATTTCCTCGGCATTTAATCCATTTGGACGTCTGTGGTTCAATGAATGTGAGAGGAAGGCAATGGGCTGTTTGTTTCATCACTTTTATGGATGATTCTACTTGATTCGGATGTGTCTATTTGATTTCTCATAAATCTGAAGCATAAGTTGTTTTAGAAGGTTTATGAACCTGGTAGAAAATCAATTAGACAGGAAAATAAAGGTATTTAGATCTGATCGAGGTTGAGAATATTTATCGATAAGTTCAGAAAATTATGTGATGAAAAAGGAATAGAAAGACGGTTGTCTATTCCATATACTCCTCAACAAAATGGTGTTGCGAGAGAGAAGAAAGCAGAACCCTACTAGAAATGGTTAGGTCCATGATGGCGTATGCTAACTTACATATCACTTTTATGGAGTGATGTGTTGTTAATGCTGCCTAAATACTTAACCGGGTGCCTTCCAAATCAGTTAGTTTCACTCCATATGAGTTATGGATATGTAGAAAACCGGACTTAAGTTTACTTAAGCCATGGGGTTATGCTGTCTATACTCATATGTCCTCTCACAAGTTTGAGAAATTGAGTCCCATATAAAAGTAGAGTATTTTAATGAGATACTCCGAACACTCAAAAGGGTATGTGTTCGTAAGTGAGCGGAAAGTGGGAGAATAACTGAATTTGAATCACGGGATGTCATATTCTTAGTGGATGAATTTCCTAAGAAGGGCGAAATAGGGAAGATTACTTCCTATTTGAAACCTTGGATTAAGATTATGATATTAATGGAGTTCATCCAAGTGGGAGTAATATAAGATGTGATGAATTGAATTCAACTCATTCTCAATTGCAACCACCTGGTGTGACGACATCATCATTACCTAATCCAAGTGGGAGCATAATGGGGAATGATGTGCTAAGTGTACAATCTCCCATACGGTGAACAAGTCGCCAAAGTATTCCCCGTCGATGTTTTGACATTGAAAGGGAAACTTTTATGGTTGCTCCGCAAGATGAGGATGAGCCAAGAAATATTAATGAGGCTCTAAATTGCCCTAGTAAGGAGAAATGGATTTATGCAATGAAATAGGAAAATGGAGTCAATGAAATCAAACCAAGTCTCTGGGAGGCTGGTTGATCTTCCAAAAGGACGCAAAGCCATTGGGAACAAGTGAGTTCTCAAAGAAAAGCGAAAGGCTGATGGCTCGATTGAAATGCATAAGGCTCGCCTTGTGGCGAAGGGGTATAATCAATAGGAAGGAATTGATTATGAAGATATTTTTCTCCTATAGTAAGATTTGCCTTGATTCGCATAGTTCGGCAATAGTGTTTAGTATGGATCTTGAGTTACATCAAATGGATGTAAAGACTGCTTTCCTCAATGGAGAATTAGAGGATGAAATATATATGGAACAACCTGTTGGTTTCATAGTGAAAGGCCAAGAAGAAAAGGTATGTCGACTTTGGGGGTCGATATATGGCCTTAAGCAGTCGTCAAGACAAGGATATATACGTTTTCATAATGCCATAATGGCATATGACTTTACAATGATAGATGAGGATCATTGTGTATATATCAAAAGATCCAAGGATCAATTTGTGATCATATCATTATATGTTGATGATATACTAATTGCCGGAAGCAATATGGAGCTAGTCAATCTTGTCAAAAGTTGGTTGTCTTCCAAATTTTGAATTGAATGATATGGGATTGTAAACCCATTGACGCTCCTATTGCAAAAGGTGAAGGATTGAGCCATAGACGTGTCCAAGGACTCCACAAGAGAAGGAACAAATGCAACATGTTCCTTATGCTAGTGCTATTGAAAGCTTGATATATGCTATGATGTGTACAAGACTTGACATATGTTTTGCAGTTGGAATGGTGAGTAGATACCAATCCAATCCAGGTCAAGCACATTAGAAAGCCGTTAAGAGAATACTGAGGTATCTAAAGGGAACTGCTGATTATATGCTGAGTTATCAAGGAAAGGATCTGCGACTCGAAGGCTATTCTGATGTTGATTGGGGAGGAGATTTAAATGAAAGGAAATCTACCTCTAGGTTTGTTCTCTTACCGAATAATGGCACCATGTGTTGGAGCAGTAAGAAACAAAAGTATATAGCCTTGTCCACGATGGAATTGAGTTCGTGGTATTATCGGCAACAGTATAAAAAGATGTTTGGCTTAAGAGATTATTGGATCATTTAGGTGTTATTGGAAGTGCTGCAGATTTGTTATTAGTTAACTATGATAATCAAGCAGCAGAAGTGTACACTAAAGATCCAAAATATCATGGCAAGACCAAACATATAGATACCAAGTATAACTTTGTTATGGATATAATTGCACGAAAAGATGTGAACTTAGAGTACATACTACGCATGGAATGGTAGCAGATCCTATGACAAAGCCAATACCTAGAGATGTGTGTTGTGGCCATGTGAAATCTCTAGGATTGCGTAGAGGATGATGTACTGAATATTGTAATTTCCCTAAGAGTTCACATTTGATGAATTTGTGTTTTCATCATTAATGCCTATGAATCTTTGTTTGATCTTTATGCATCTTAATGCTCGGTGCATTACTTTAAGTTAGAAGAAGTATGTCGGACAGATGAGATTAGCCCACTCACACGGGTAATCGCCTCTATTTACTGTGTGATAAATAGAGATGAGACTGTTTTTAAGCTTATTATCTAGGTGATAATTGAGAGCTCAAGCTTAAAACACGTATGTCGCCTTGCGGATGTTAAGATGAGGACATAATACTTACTATGTCCGAGAGTAAAATACCCCACATATTTTACTTTATCTGTCTATGATGCGGATGTGAGTTCGATGAATTTAGTGAATGAGTAGATACGTGAACTCAAGTTAGACATTGGGTATGTCTAAACTATCATCTGTACGGTATTGAAAGGTGTAGACATACGCTCCATGGGAAAGGAGTTAATACCGTAATACGTATTTCATACTACGTATGCAAGAGACGACCAATAAGAGTGGCAAAAGTTTGATCTCAACTTTTTTATGTCGTGTGAGACTCTTGAGGAAGAGAGTTCCTCAACTTCTTAGTCCCCTCATGACTCTTACTTATTCTCAAGATTTCTATTTAGTGTTTGCTATCTTAGGATGTTGCCAATGATCATGAGTTTGATTCGATCTAATGGGGCATTTCTAGAAAAGCAAGCTGGACTGAAATTGAGAGTTTGAAAGAAAGAGGAAGATCGATTTTGGAGAATCACATTGTAGTTTTGTATTCACCGGTTAACCAATTATGACTGTCTTTGTGATAATCATAATTGTGAATACAATAAATATATCATTGTTTAAAAGAGATCAAGAGAGATAAAAATGTGATCGATCGATCTAGGTACTGCATACTAAATCTACTCGGGAAGTGATGCCCATTATGAGCTGCTATGTATTCCTAATGAGATGTATGGCAACGAGCTCTCAAAGTATCTTTGGTCGCACGGATTATTCACCGGTATGAATGTTGAAGAGAGGTAAAGAGGATTATGTTCGACCCACCATGTTAAGAGAAAGTCTATGATGGATTTTTCTCAAATGAGGCTAAGTAGGGCCTGTCCGCCCATGTTGGTTTTGTACCACCATGTGCGAGTGGGAGATGATAGATTTATGAGATGGGCCTGAGTTGGCCCATCCGCTCAAATTGGGCCCAAAGGGCCCGGCCCACTGGGAATAGGGCCCGTGGAGGGGGAGAGGTATAAAGGAAGAGAGAGAGAGAGAGAAGACAACGTTTGACAATAAAACGTACGTCTTCTCCCGCGCGTTCTCTCTTCCTCCAAAAAAGAACAGTAAGTTCAAGGCACTGTTTTCTCTCCTTCAAGTCATCATCAGATCGAACGGGGCCAGAATTTCTTCCTCTTCTTCGGCATTGGTGTTTAATCTGTGGCTAACAAGGTACGCTCGAATCCGTGGTGTGCTTTACGATCGGTGATACGTGTTTTCCCGGGCTTCGTCTTCCGCATAGATTTAGGGGTTCGATTCGGTGTCGAATCCGGTTTTCGGGGATCAGTAATTCCCAACAAAAACAAATCAATATATACAGCATGCAAACAACAATTTTCTTTTGTCTTTTCTCATTTAGTGAATGAGGAGAAATCAAGAGCGAACAAGATTTCTCCATTAGTGTTTCTTGGTGGAGTAGGAGATTTTAATTATTGAAAAGGCAAAACATTTTAGAGTTTCCAAAAGATCGTATTTACTTAACTCATGTCATTGCGTTTACCAATGCAAACTTGAGAAGATCTTGACAAGTCACGTGCTTCTAAAAAATGATGCTAAAAGATCACGTATAAGTTTTATAATGTCGGTGAATGTAATGGGATGTACCTTTGTAAATCTTCTAAGCCTGCCAACTAAATAACTAGTTTTTAAGGATGAGCTCTCAAAGGGATTTTTTTTTTTTGGTGTCTAATTTAATTTACAATAAATACTAAGGGGAAAGTTTACGTGGATCTTATATAATAGAGAATCCTTAGGCTCTCTCTCTCTCTCTAAGAAAGCTAAATGATTTTTTTTTTAAATATTACTCATGTATATGTTATCCAACATCGATAAAATGTAATGGTGTTCATGCATTTATAAATCTTTTAAGTTTATTAAGTAAATAATTAACTTTTAAGGATGATCTCTCCGAGGGATTATTGTTTCTATAATCTAATTTTAGGGTCTCTCCTCAAGAAAAACTAGTTCTTTATTCAACCCATATTTTACAAACCGCGTACAAAAATTGTTAAAAATTATATTAAAAAAAACATGGAGGAGAAGACATGAAGAGCGACGAAAAGTTAGTCACTAGCGTTTCTTTTCCACGTATTGGCCGTCTTCTTCCCATTTCCTGGACACTTGACTCGAAATTTCTTGATGCTTAAAAGCTTGTCATTGCACGGAAACAGGCCATTGTTTATTTTCCTCTCTTCCCTTTCCAAATCATTCTTTAATCTCTCTATTTCCGCATGTTCTTTTATCATCCCTTGATTTACTAACGTGGAATTGGGAGTTCAGACTTTAGGTTATTGGTTTTTGTTCTCTCCTGCTTTTCTTGTAGAGTCTTGACTCCTATCATGGTTATTCTGCATTTAAGGTGGTGGTGGTTGTTGTTGGTTAATTTTTGTAGTCAATTTAGATGGTGACACCAGTTAAGAGATCTCAGCATACATTTAGAGTGATTGTGCAATCTTCCACATGAA
Organism: Eucalyptus grandis; assembly: GCF_016545825.1. Taxonomy (NCBI): domain Eukaryota; kingdom Viridiplantae; phylum Streptophyta; class Magnoliopsida; order Myrtales; family Myrtaceae; genus Eucalyptus; species Eucalyptus grandis. Next base: position 41,271,212 of record NC_052617.1, on the reverse strand, counting down.
AATGATTCAAAAGTATTCAAGTACAATTTCTATGAATTTCATCCCTTAATTTAAAAGGTTTTTCGTGATTAATTTGTTCATGAATGTTTCACTACTACAAATGGGATTTGCAGATAATTAGGAGACACTAAATTGAAGTAGCCATCGATAAGTAGGATCGAAGTATGCTACCACTAATAATAGCCAGGGTGTTATTATTGAGATAAATTCTACTAATCGTCTCTATTCATTCACGCATTTTCAAATGTATTTACATGCACTTTGAATTTATTTAACTGTGTTCTTTTACTTTCATAAAGCTTCATAATCTAGTCCCTCAAACGTTAGATTCAACTAAATTGAGCTTACACGACAGTTGGCTATGATGTAGGTAAAGCATGCAGAGGCCCACTTGTGTGTATGGAAAAATTTAGTTATGAATTGATAAAATTAGAGTACGACGGGGATAAATTTAGTCAATGTGGATACCTAAGTAGATGTTTATATTGGATTTTTTTTTCATTAAAGTTGCACCATAACGTTGTTTGGGCTAGTTAGGTAAATTTAATATGATTTAGTGCTGGAGGAACTTGGAAAAATTTTTATGAAAAAAGAAGGACGTGGCTACATAAACTAAGAGTAGACATCATTTCTCGGTACACTGAATTTTTTACTTGCACAACTTGAGAAGGGAAAGAAATTTTGGTGCAACAATCGGGCAACAATCACTCATCCGGTTTTATCAACCACATCCTGTAATTAAATCACGTCGATAATTTGTTTAGTGTGGTGTTTATTGAGAAATGAGGATAATTGAGATGGATGATTTACACAATATGATATAATTAGATTAATTGACATCATACATCATATTAACTGAGAATGTGATGTGTGACAATTTTAAATATTTCTCGAGTTAATAAGCATTCTTATCTTCCGAGCATTCTAATTAGATAATTGGCCTTATTGATGCCGGTAGTTGTCTTACCAATTTATAGTTGTTTTACCAAATTGATAATTGCTCTGAACTATTCATCACCATTACAGCTACCCATTCAAAGTATACATATACTTCAATGAAATGTTAATTTATGGTAAAATTTGATATTTCATGACAGTTTTATGTTGAATTCCTTTGAACATGATAATTTGGTACTTTCTTTTGCCGTAGTTGGTACTCCCGATACGTGTTTTCTTTTATATATAAAAGGAAAAAGATAAAGACGCACCTCTCTTAATTCTTCTCGGTTTTCTTCTTTCTTGATGTTCTTGACCTAGTTTTGTCTTCAACCAAGATTCATTCAAAAAGTCAGGGTTGTTTCGTGAGTTTAGTCCAGAAGCATCTCTTTCTATTCATCTACGCGTCGGGCCAGGGTTTAGCCAAGAATTTTTCCTCCTTTACGACATGATTAGTACCTCCAGACCTTCTTTAAAGAAAGAAAAGAAAAAGAAGATGAGAAGCATCTCTTTTGATTCTTGATCCTTGATCCTTGATTTGACTCGTTTCTTGTTTCTCCTGACATGGTCTTGCATTGAACCCATATTTATCAAACTTGCCTTCAACTAAGATTCACTTGGAAAGCTGAAAACCAGCTTACAAAAGTTACTCGAATCAATTAACTCCTCTTCCTATCAATTAATCGAAAATCAATATCAAAATCCAAGTAAATCACTATTCTAATAAATAATTAAATTAAACTATATTTATTGTGACATCCCGAAATACGACCCCGTTTCGATAAAGTGAAATGGGCATTTCGTCGACGCGCCTATAGTCTTTTTCTACGGCGATCACTCACGAGTTAACTAACCTATTGGGTAAAGCCGTTAAGGGATGTATCAGCTGTAAAATTCCTAAAAGCTACCTAATTGGTTGGATTGAAATTTAAAATCACGTCGATCGATTTTAACCACGAAATGAACTCGATTTCGGGAATCGAATTTTAAGACGTCATAATTCTTATTTTTAGGATCCTCGTTTCATCGTCGATTTATTGACGGGTCCGAAATTTCAATAAAGAAATTATCGGAAGAAAATTTGAAGCCCAAAAGAAAAGAGAAAGAAAAAGGAAAATTGAAATAAGGAATTATGCATTTCCTTTTCTTTTTCCTCTCTCTCCCTCTCTTTTCTTTTCTTTCTTTTCTTTCTCTCTCCTCTCTCCTCTCCCTTTCCCCCTCGTGCGAATTCCCCACCGCTCACTTTCCCTCTCTCTTTTATTGACCGGTCAACCCTTATCCCTTCTCTCTCTCTCTCTCTCTCTTTCTTTTTCTTCTTCTTCCTCCGCACGCTCGACCGAACCAGCTTCTTTCTTCTCCTTCTTTTCTTCGCCGAGCGAACCAGAAGCTGTAGCTCGCCCCTCAGCCGCTTGCCGCTCGTCCCGCTCGCCGCACCGTCGCACCGCCGCCCGCGCCCGTGCGCTCGCCGCCGTCCGCGTGCGCCCAGGCCGCGCGATCCAGCTCGGCCCAGCCCTGTTTCGCCTCTGTTCCAGCACCGACCAGCCCATCTCCGGCCACCTCCGGCCACCGCCAACCTCGCCGGACCTCCCCCGCGACTCCCTCGCCCTCCGCCGGTTTCCCCTCGCCGCCCTAGCCGCCGGAGCAGGCCCGATCGGCTCCGTCCAGCAGACCCACGGAGTGGGTTTCAGCATCTTCGGGCCCGCTTTTGGGCCGTTTCCCGGCCCCGAACCCGAGCCGTGCTTTGGGAACAATCGTTCCTCGCGTCGCTGCCGTCGGATTGATCCGATTTGCGTGCGATTTGGTGAGTAATCTCACTAATCCAGGATTAGTTGGCTAATTATGCTTAAGGTTGGTTTAGATTTAATTAATTATGTTTAGGTTGTTAGATTAGAATAAATTAGTAATTATTAGTCAATTGTGATGTGATTTAGATAAATTGATTGTGTAATTAGCAAGTAGACGTGGTCTACTAATTATCGGAAGTGCCTCGGGATTTTTCCCCGACCCTTAGTGGGCTCCAATTAGGCTTTTCGGGCCTAAGTGGATATTTTTGTATTTAAATATTAATTTTCGGAATTAAATTTAATAATTATTTATTTTCCGAAAATTCAAGGAGATGGTTCGGAACCGGAATATTGTGCTGATGACTGTGGTGAAGTCCGTTTATTTAATCGGGCTTTAATTTGAGTTAAATGGGATTTTTAATATTAATTATTTAATATCCGAAATTAATTAAATAATTATTTATTTTCTGAAAATTCAACTGAGATGGCCCGGGGCCGGAATATTGTGCTGATGACTGTGGTGAAGTCCGTTTATGTAATCGGGCTTTATTTTGAGCTAAATTGAATTTTTAATATTAATTATTTAATTTTCGAAATTAATAAATAAATTAATTATTTTTCGGAAATTAAGATTTTGATGGCCGACGACCGAAATCTCGTGCTGATCGTCGTGGTGCAGTCCGTTTATTTATTTGAGCTCCACGTTGTATGGAATTGAATAAATTGTGATATTTTAGGGATTTACCCTAAATTGATTGGAATCGATTGAGATTGAATTATCGATTGGTGAATGACCAAGTATGTTCATTCAGCATTTATAATGCTTTGTTGAGTTAATTTAATTATTTGATTGAGTATCGATTGGTGAATGGCCAAGTATGTTCATTCAGCATTTATAATGCTTTGTTGAGTTAATTTAATTATTTGATTGAGTATTGATTGGTGAATGGCCAAGTATGTTTATTCAGCATTTATAATGTTTTGTTGAGTTGATTTATTTATTTGATTGAGAAATCGTTGGGCATTGGTTGTCGATATTGAAAGTGAACTGGTAACCTTGCAAAGAGGACACGTGGCTCGGTGAATTGGAATGTCACCTGGAAAATGCACGTGAGTTCGGTGGTTGAATATGTCACCTTGGCGAAAATGTCGCCCGAGAGAATGCACGTGGCTCGGAGACTCGGTATGTCGTCCCCGGAGAATGCACGTGGCTCGGTGACAGGATTTAGCATCTAAAAGGACACGTGGTCTCGGCGAATTGATGCATCGCTTTGGTGAGATGCACCTTAGAGAATGCACGTGGGTCCAGCATTAGGAATGGCATCTAAAAGGGCACGTGGTCTCGGCGGGTGATGCATCGCTTTGGTGAGATGCACCTAAGAGAATGCACGTGGCCGGGCATCTAAAAGGGCACGTGGTCTCGGTGACTTGATGCATCACTTTGGCGAAAAGGGGCCCGAGAGAATGCACGTGGGCCCAAGGTTCGAGGCACGTGAACTCGGAGACTTGGAATGTTGTCCTAGAGAATGCACGTGGCCTCGCTTTTAGATACTCCTCGTGGAGAGTGATTTGTTTGACATGTAATCGACTAGGTCGATGCTTTGATTTGATGTGAATTGATTGTCGAATGGGAATGACCGTGAGTGGTCTTGTTGGAATATAATCGACTAGGTCGATTTGATCGATGCTTCGATCGGTGATATGATTGCTTGGGTGCCTATTATGAATTGTCTTGACTTGCGGAGGTGGGATGCGAGGCCAAGGTAAGTCCTCCGCCCCGTGCGTGTTTAGGCAGCCTTTAGTATAATAGTTTACTAATCGGGCAGTGGGGTAGAACTCGCCGAGACGTAGTCTCATCCCGGTTTGGAAACCATTTCGGGACCCCGCTGAAGAGCTGTGGAGGAGGAATCCGAGAAGGAGAACTCGGAGGTGAGATCTGAAGAAAATGATTTTGGAAGAAGAAGACAATCCTGAGAGGGGCCTTGAGTACGGCCTAGTTCATCTAAGTTTGTCTTCTTTTGAGATCTCCGTTTTGATGTGAATAGTTATGAAAGGGTTTGTGGTTTGTATAAAAGTGTGGTTATAAATTTCAATATGAAAAATATGGCCCTGCTTTTCTATCCCATCGTTTTATTGTCTGGGGATTTTAAACGCTTCCGCATGTGCTTAAAAAATTAAAGGGTCGGCGATACATTGTCTGGGATATCGCTTTATAAAATCGACCAAGTGAGACGGATGTGTGCGTGCCCGAGGATCGGGCGTGACATTTATTCATCATCCAATCGACTCCTATTGGTTAAAGAAGAAATTTGTTTATAGTGAACAATTATCTTTGTCCGTTATGCATATTGTCAATTACATGTAACTTACATGCGAAACTTCAAAAATTTATTTCGTTCAAACCATATTTCGGAATCAATTTTCGTCGAATCTCATAGCTCAAACGTTCTGAGCTATCAATTTCTCAAAACTTCATCTCTTCACAACTTTTAAATGAAATCTTGCAATTCAAAGTTCACACAACTCAGATTTAGGAGTAATTTCATAGATTACTTTGATTAGATGAATAAACAGCCTGAATTCTAACAAGGCATTACAAAATGAAATTGATTCGGCTTGTCGGGACGTTCGGAGTGTGCAGGCAAAAATTTCTCTCTTTTCTCCATTCCTCTTTTTTCTTGTTTTCTTTGCCGGTTGCTTCCTTTCCTTCTTACTCTCACATGCACATGTGGTGAGGAACAAGTGAAAGTGGGCTGAGTCGTTAAGGCCGAAATTTTATAGGGTTTGGGCTGAGGTGAGCCCATTATTATATTTTCTACCAAGACTTTATCGTAGTTATATTAACAAGGGAAGGACAAAAGAAGAGCGAAGAAAAGGGCGAAGAAAAGTGCTTCAATAGTGTTTGTTGGTGGACTAGAGATTTTGATTCTTGATAAGTTAAATAAATTTATGGTTTTGGGAACTGACCATGATTGCGACTCATGCCATTAACACGTACCAATATTTCAGACTCGAGAAGATTTTGATGTCGAAGGGTTGATATTTCCTCATTAGAGTGCCTTTAAAAGTGATGTTAAAAGATTATATATAAGCTATCCCACATCGGTGATATGTGATGGTATGTGCTAGTTTATAAACCCTTCAAGTCTATCAACAAAATAACTAGCTTTCAAGGATGAGCTCTCCTAAGGATTGTCGTGCGTACAATTTAATTTATTGGGGGGAAAGTGGGCATTGTACAAAACAAAATCCATGGGTTCTCTCTCCAAGAAAGCTAGTTTTTGCTTGGACTTATTTTTTTCTACCAAGACTTTCCTTCGAAAAAAATGCTTTTCATGTTTTCAAATGGCTTTCTTTCTCGATATTCGTTTTTATTTCAATAGAATACCTGCTAAGCGTCTAAATTTCCTCATAATTGGTTTTATCCGAGATGTTTGCGATGAGAATTATAATTTTTGCTCCAACGTTGAAATTCTAATCTTATGTATCACAATCTGATTTGACGTTACATGCTAAAATTAAAGTGTTTCTTTAATGGCATATGCAATTAGATCCTTTGGAACCAACCTCGAAGGGTCATTTGCTCATCTTGCTTCACTCCCATTCTTAAATTTGAAGAAAGAATCTTGTCAAATCGCACCAACGTTCAATAGAAACAATTAAAGAGATCTTCCCTTTGATGAAGATCGCAGGCCGCATGAAGAGGGTTCGCATCATTGACACGTTTACATTTATATTCTCATTGGAGTTGCCACGTGGAAGTTTAAATTATAAATATTTCCCTTGTGGCATAAAGCTTATTATTCCACATCTATAAATTGAATAACACAAGTTGGGGGGATTGAAATGGAAGATGGTTCTTGGCGAATGGAAAAATCTTATTTTAGTGAGTCTCTTTTTAGTTCTTGTGTAGCTCTCCACCAACTAGTGTTTGCGTCGAATTCTTTTTAAATAAATAATTGTTTCTAATGGAGCAGTTCATGAAAGATAAACATCACCAAACGATCGATTATGGCTTAATTATATGATGTCACTATTTCAGCAATTGCATATCCCACAGAAGCAGAGGGAATTAAATTCTGAAGGAAGATGCTGCTTGTTTTTTCTTTTGCAAAACTCTCTAGATCAAAAGGAATCTTAAATCATAGAAAAAGCAAAAAGAAGCACGAAAATATAGATAAACCACTCTCATCTTAATTAACTTAACGAGAAGTCATTGCTTACGCTTGGGCTAATCAATTTAATTACCATACAGTTTCGAACAAAATATAAGTATTACCGATGTATATCGTTGAGATTCCAATAGAGAAATTCGAGTTTTATGGATATAATCTTTTAACTATGATTAATAGAACGAGTTTATATATATAACTTCGAGATTTCTCGAGCAAGATATAAAATTAGCAAATATCTGAAAAGAATTAGGATTCGCGAACGTGTAAACACCACATTAAGCACACAAACCCTAAAGAGAACTGCAACACAGAGCCAATGCCATTAAAGGTTGACCGTGAAATAGCCAATCAAACTGGTCCCTTGATGGCATGAGATCAGGGTTGTCAGGTTCGAGAGGCGTGTTAGAAAGCGAGATGCGAATATAGCGAAGGTGATGATCGAGCTGCACTGTTAAGCGTGTAAGCCATGACCACTTGCACAAAGATATAATTGGCCCAGGTGCGAAAACATATTATCGAGGGTACAAGGCAAGTCATCAGTACACCATCGCAGTCTAGGGTTTCTGACCTCCTTTTTGCACACCAGAGAACTTTTTCTTCTTTGTCACAACTTTTTTCCGTCTTTTGCTTCTTTATATTGGGTGGGGCACCCATGGAGAGGAAGAAAGATCAGGATTGGATTCAATAGCGAAAAAGCTAATCCTCTGTAGTCAGTACCCACCCACAAGCTTCACTATCTGTGTAATTTGGCGTGCTCATAGTCATGGGGTACTTATAATTCTGCTCGGAGGTCTTGCATAATAGACAACCCCACCGTGAAATCTATAAGACTTCTTGGTTCTTGATAAAAAAAAGTACATGAATATAAGTCAAAACCCTCATTCCTCTTTTTCCTTGAGGTTTAAGAAAAGAAAGATAATGCTAAATCTTCAAATACTTAACTGATTCAATAAGGTCATGATAGATCTTGTCCCAACGCAATAGAATAATTATCGAGAGAAGACACTGTTGGGATTAGCCTCAAGAAAATATCTTGGGAGAACCAGGATTCATGGAAAAAGTAATTTGGTAGGGAGCCTTTTTTTTAGCTTGTACATTTTGCCATTCAAGACCCTAGTTTAGCTTGGACATGTACTTGAGATTGGTCTGAGGAATAAATCAGCTGGGGTGCACTTGGATTCTATTCTATTTCTCCTTGCTTAATCTATAATGGCGTACCCTGGGGGTAGCTGGAAAGGAACTGTGAAAGTGAAGGTGAAGATGCTAATGAATGTCCCCCTTCAAAAGTTTATTAAAAAAACTAGTTAAACAGTGCGACAAGTCTTAGATGGATTTTTAGGAGAGAGAAGCTTGTACTATTTTCAAACACGGTCGAGGGTTTAGATGGAATCGGGACCTATCCCACCCACTGCTAGAATATTTGATTTAAAACATCAACGAAGATTGGCAATACATTTAAGCCCAAGTATGTTTTTCACAAACTAACCAAGGTTTCCTGAGAAGAGAATAGGCTGAAGAATTGAACATGCGACCTCTAACTTGCAAACCAAATCTAGAATAACCCAGCCAATTACCTGGTTGGTGACTTGCTCATACTCAAGATAAAGCTAGCTTGTCCAAATGCTCAATAACAGTTTACTAATTCTGTTGTTGGAGTCATATCTAAGAGGCTCGTGGATGCCCTAACTCTCGAGGTTTCATAATTTCTGTTAATATTAAGTACTATTTGAAGAGATATTCATACACAAAAATTTTCAATCAAAATTTTTATCTTGTCAACATTGGTTAAGGTCTCACATTGCTCAAGATATGGTGTTAAGGATAGCCTTATCATATGAAAATTTCGTATGATCTCTCCTTTGGCATTGCGATCAAGATATGAACCCACCTCGCTATAGAATAATCGCCCATGAGTAAACATGTTTATAACCCAAAAGTGTTTGGATCCCCATAAGGTTTTCATCGTTGTATAGGTTAGAAAATCCTTAACTTCTTGTGCATACGGGACTACAGTATTTACACAGATACTTTGGAGCAATGATTCTCAGGGATAAACACCTCACCGGATGCTTGAATTCGTACTAGAAAGATAGATTCAGTGCAATTTGATCTGGTACTTGAACGAATGATCTTTGACCACATTTATAAACGAGGTTCCAAGTCAGCGAGCACATATGATTAGAAAGCGAACCCTAGGATACAGCTAAGTTGGCATCAAACACAGCAAATCTTTGGGAACCAATACATATGAGGTCAAGAATGCGTTAAGATACGTGTCGCAGAAACATTTAAAGGAAAAAGACAAAAGAGTGATTCCGATGTTGATGAGAATGTTGACCAGAAGGAACAAAGTTTTAGAGCGTGAAAAGAGCCTCCAAGTGTATCCACTTTTGATTGGAATTCGCTGGAGTCAAAAGGATTTGCCTTGAATAAATTCTTCACTTGCCATCAGAACACGATCCATCGCTTCTGGAGGGTGGTTCGCATGCTTCGTACAATCCTCATATTAGCTTTCATTTGGGGAAGTAATCTATAAAACATAATGTGCAGCTAAAGATCTCAAGTTTAGTTGCTCGTACCGCTTCTTCCTTCCATCTATTAGATTTGCTTTCATTATGTTCGATGGATTTCAACAATTCATTCAGACACGTGCATTCATTTGGCATGCTTAAGGCTATTAAATTGGCCGTGTTGAGTTTGTTGTTGTTGTTATGGCTCGGTTTGGTAGAAATATCATCATGACTCACCTAGGGGGTGCCGGAAAATTCTTCCAAGAAAATCACCATATCGAGGTCAATCAAATGAGCCTCTAATGTGTGTAGACCTTTTGATAATATGTCATGGATTCTCGTGCATCACTGCATTGCGGGTTGGGGTTCATTTCGGCGAAGGAGATAATTATTAGAGGCGTGATGCAAGTTAGAATTTTTTGGTACATGAGAATACCTAACTTAGACTAAGGAGGAGTTGGTCTAGTGCCGGCTCGTTGCAGACGGGTGAAGGCAAGATCCGACCAATGAATTGGGGGAAAAAAATACTTGAAGTGCAAAAACTTAACACAGAGAGACACTTAAGTGTCAAAATGTTACAAAAATGATGCTTAAGTGTCCAAAGCTGAGTAAAATGGATTAGTTAAATGCTAACGGCAAGAAAATTCGACCAAAATGCTACGTGATAATTTTCCGGCGAGGCAAGTGCAAAACGATGTGGCTAGACAAATGCAAAATCGACGTCATTTTACTGCTGACGTGGATATATAATTAAAATAAATATTAAACAAATAAAATTTAAAGCTAAATTATATATATAGGAGGTAGAAGGCGAGGGCTCAACTTGTTACCACCTCCCCACCGTTGTCGGGAAGGTTTGGCGACAGTGGGGGGAGGGTTAGCCAAGGTCGTTGAGCCCTGGCTCGAGGATGAGGATTGAGCCCTCGCCACCGCCTCGTCCTTTTATTAAAAATAAATAAAAATATTTTAATTTAATTAATATTTATATTAAAATTCAAAAAAAGACAAAATAACGTCGTTTTGATAACTTGTTGCTAACTCATCTTTTAAGTGAATTATATTATTAAAAAATTGTCATATAAAATTTCCGACTACTTTCATCAAATTTGGCACTCAAGTATCTCATTTAAAAAAAAAAAAATTGATATTTAAATGTCATTTTCGTAACTTTTAATACTTATGTATCCCTTCGTATCAAGTTTTGACACTTTAAGTATTATTCTTCCATTGAATTTGTGAGACGTGGACACTGTATTTTTGAATTTGAAAAGAGTAATATGCGTACAATATACTTCACTCATAACTGGATAGTTCCGGGGACATCGTTGGACTTCTATTACGACGAGTACATGATGCAAGCACTTAATCTTCCATTGACATGACTAGATTTTCTATCATTTCTTTCAAGCTCACTCTAAAGAGTGTAGCTAAAGCTTCTGCCTGTTTTCTGGCCAAATCCGTCTTCCGTCAGACATTATCCCTGTACTTTCGAAACCATTATTTCTCAGGGAATTTAAATGAAATTTTTCGACAAACAAGCGGGCAGACATCTTGATTATAGTACTCATCGCATTTAGCTTTTTAGATTTCGTTGTCTGTCCTCCGTGTTCGCAAGAGATCTGTGACGAGATTTATCTCATCAAACGGAAGTCATTTTCGAATGGTACTATAAGAACTTTAAAAAAGTGAAGTCACACTTTAAAGTGAGACAAACCCTAAGATCTTGTAAGCTTTCTCCCTATGTTTCTTTCGCTAATGAAGTTCAGTTTGAACCATACATGCTTCAGACACATGAAATACTCTAATAATCTGATCGAATAAGTAAAATTTAGAACTGAAACTTATATGGATATGCCTAAACATGAGATTATTTGACTATATTGCGCTACGCATAAAACCCCTACCCTCCATGCCTGACGCAAATCACGCATGATTATATTTTTTGTCCATTAAGCAAAGATGTGAGTTTAACAATACTGTTTTTAGGGATAGGAAAATGCGGACTGTGTCTATAGGAGGCATACAAAGTCCCCCAAAAAGAGAGAGCGACCGTAAAAGTCAGCTACTGTGTACCAAAGCATCATAATGGAACAAAGTTTACATGCAAAAGATCCATTCATATCTCAAAAGTTTGAATTTCGTACAACTTTACTCGATAACAACTTGGATATATGTATATTTATCATCAGCAAAAGGCTTATCATGGCCTTTCCTTGTATGTTCTTTCATCTTTCTTTTCTCTCTTTCGGTTTCTCTTTCATTCTCGCATTAGATTTCTCAATGGGCTGCCTTGAAGTGACGATTCCGAGCAAGTTGGCATTTATAAACCGAACCAAAAAACTCAGTTCAGTGTACTGTTCTTGATAACAAAATCCTTACGATAGGTACCCGAGGACCAATCATGCCTTCAGCTAGAAAGTGCAGCGCCGTTTGGCTTAAGAAATTTTACTTGTATTAATAAACAAAAGGCTAGGAAACGCAACAAGGGAAAGATCTCTTCACATGCTATAACAGTACGATAACTAAAGAGAGGCGATGGCTTCTGGTTATGGTTCGGGAGAAAAGCGGAAAGTTCGAACATCTCGCATGTGCTGTCAGACATTCCCACAACATTTATTGGAACTTGTGGCTTGTCCTCACCTGGACACTTTGATATCGATGGTTTTACGTGAAGAAAATGAATTGTAATGAGTTTTTACATTAGGTAATGAATTGCAGCCACAGTGCGCAGACCCGTCCCGCTTTCATCGTTATGGCATACTAATTTCAGAGTTATCCCAGTTGACATACAAAGTCTGTATCCATTAGTCTGGATAAATTAGATGTTCAATGGACAGGATCGAATTGAGGTGAGCCCTATGATCGAAACTCGGAGATTGTGATCTATGTGGAATCAGTTGAGTTTATAATATATGTTGGTTGATCTTAGTAAAATATTGCCTGTTAATTTCTATATAATCTCTCCCTTTAGGCAGATAGATCAGAACACAGGAAACAAAATGCACGTTTGATCTTTTCTTAACTCGTTTTTTCTCTCTCTGTGTGGTGGTAATATGGTATATATTCATCAACGGAGCATAATTGTGATGAATATTAAAATACAAAACTTTGAATCAACCAAAAAACTCCACGAAACCTTTGGGAAGCTACGACCAAAAACAAAAACGCTTTGGGGAAGCGAAGGGCAAAAAAGAAATAAATAAATAAAATACAGAAGGAAGTATTGGGAAGATCAAGTAGAGGATCTTGGAATATGTGATATTTACGAAAAATTTATCAAATCATTCAAATGTTAATCAGTCTTGAACTTTTCAATTTTGTTAATTTATTCATAAATCTTTATGTGCAATTTTAATATATTCATTTCATAAGATTAAATTGATAAGATCGAAAAATTTTAGATTGAATTAGCTTCCACATACAAGTTTAGAATTGATTAATTTATTTTTCTGAAAAGAATGCACTGCTGTAAATTGCTAGCTATAACGAACATTTCTCCAATTAGAATCTATACCTTTGGTCTTTTGTCTTTGCATCCTTTAAAGCAAACAGTAAATAAAATGAGATGAGGGGATGAATCAATCCAAGTATCCTTAAAAAATGGCACATTTTGACAAAGCATGCGTTTGGCAACTAACCATTATGGTGTCGGAACAACCGTAGCTACTTAATTACTTACTCTCTAAGCTAGCCTTGTCTGTCCGAAACTTGAACTTTTGAGACACCAAAACTTACCTTTCTGTAGCAAATATCACAAATAACAAAAGAGAAGTTACGAAGTTTCAATAGCAAATTAGTCAACCCTTCCTTTTTATAATATGGAAAAGTTACTAAAGTGCTGTAAAATACTTGATACAACGATTGTTCGATAAAAATTTTGCTAATCGTAGGAATGAACCATTGATATTTGATGAGTGAATTTTTTTTTTTTCTCTATAGAGCTTTAAATTTTGTCCTTTCAGGGTTACCCTTTGATGTATAGTGGCAACATTTCACTTAAACGGCACTAAATGACCTAAATGATAACTCTTAACTAGACAAGGTGAAAAGATTTGGAATTGGAATTATGATTACAAATCTAGAACAACTCAAACCTATCGATATTTTATTCAAATCGTTAAGCAGAAGCAACACTCCAATTTCACGGCATAATCAATCACCTGCTGATTTCTAAGGTCAAGATAGATGCCATAGCCCTCGATGGATTTGAGTTTTTTGAATAATTGGCTATATGTCATGTCATACTTAGCTAGAGAATGCTTTAAGAAAATCTAATCCATCGAGGTGAAACCACCGGAAAAAAGAGAATTCGGCCAGACGACAATGGACATCGCCCATATGCAAAATGTCATGAGAAGATGTCCTCTTTCTCACGTTAGGGAAACCGATGCTCTCATTACGATTCCAGCATTCATACTTGATATTATTCTTATTGAAAAGAAAGAGAAAAATTTAACAAGCTTGATTAAATATAGATATACATTTGAGTGGGATGTGATTAGCCTTCGCATTTGCTTTGAAATTTAACATAAGAAACGTCCAATCATCTGACAGATTAATTAGATTATGGTTATCCGGAAGCACACGCACAGAAAAAAAGAAAAGAAAAAAAAAAAAAAAAAAAAAAAGGTATGCTGTCCTAAGATAATCTAACACATCAGATGCTCAAAGTAAGGTGATTAAGCAATATTAAACCCTTAATTAAAACAGTCGTGCCCAACAGCCAATCAAATCCATGAGATTCCCTTGCGGGCTATTCGCTTTATTCATGTGATTCGTTAAAGAGGGTTCACTCAAGAACATGTTTTCTTAATTTTTTTTTCTCTTCTTTTTTATTTGCTAAGTTGCTGTACGAATTATTTCAATACAAGATTAGACAATGCTCCTCGTTGACGCATTAGATGATCTCATCAGGTCTAGTCGGCGGTTGAGATAACTTAATTCATGGATCCGTCAGTCACTCATTCGTGAATTAATTTGACTTGGCTCAATTATTATCAAGTTAAAAATATTAAAAGATGACACGGCGTCTTTATTTGATCGCACTATAGATAACATCTTTCAGCAGTGGAATCTAAGTTCAGGAAAAAAAAAAATATCAAGTCTAGCTTGGAAATACTTCTGAATGTGAAGTATACTTCGGTAAATACAATTTCTTTTGAGTAAATGCCAATGAAAACTTGTTTATGCAATTGGGCAATTTTCCTTTAATCTTTCAGTTGGTCAATTTAGCAAATTGGTTCACTTGTTTGCACTTAGTTGCTAATGGGTTTGCAGATGTGATATGCAATTGACTAACAAGCCCATGTGAAACTAGTGGGTCGATTGGGGAAGAAGGGTGTATGATCCAGAAACTCCAAGGTCTCCTTGCTGTAGTCACTGATCCACCTTCAATTGTTGCTGGTCTCCATCACGGATGAGCTTCATCATCTTACCCGGCATCATGCCCCTCCCTTTGTGTATTTGTCTTCTTTTCATGTTTTGAGTTTCATTTTAAGACTTAACACACTCCGCCATCATCGACAACCCTTGTAAGATGCTGCCATATGTTTATCGCGGTCATCTTTGAACATGTGGTACAATTTTTGGGAAGCCTGTCGATTGTATGATCACGTCTTGATGTCGTGCTCATCGGAGATGAATTTTCCAAATCGGAAACTTTTAAACTATCTGTTAGCTCAATGGTGCTAAAACGTGCAGTAACGAATCTTAGGACAATGATCACACCCTCAAACAACCCATCAAAATGAACAGATACCAAACCTATTCCGCATCAAGCAATTCATTGATTGGTCCATGCCCCGTGATTGTATCAAGACGTACAAATTTTATTGTGTTATGCATATCAATGCAGCGGAAGTACAAGGGTAAGAAAATTCTCATCGGCATGCCTAAAAATAGGCAAGAATCAATGATGAGCTGTTTTATTCCAAGTCACGTCCGGCAGTGACTTAAGCCGTGCCCTCCAGGAATGGATAATCGGTGTACCCAATCACCGGGTCCGATACGTAGAACGTCTCTCTGTTGTACTTATTCAGAGGTGCGTCCAACTGAAACCTCTTAGGCAAATCTGGATTGGCCAAGAACCAACGGCCGTAAGCAACAAGATCTGCACGGTTCTCGGCCACAGTATTGTTTCCATCTTCCCGGGTATAACCTCCGGCTACAATGAAAGTTCCCTTGAACAAGTTCCTCATTGGCACAAGACTGTGCGGACATTCGCTCATCTCGCCCACAGTCTTCATTCTTGGCTCAACCATGTGGCAGTAAAGGATCCCATAATTATTTAATTGTTCGACCATGTATTTTCCTAGTGCTTTGGGGTTCGAGTCTGCTGCTTCCGAGTAGGTTGCAAAAGGGGAAAGCCTGATCCCGACTCTGTCTGCGCCTATTTCATTAACAATGGCCTCCACGATCTTAAGAGTGAAACGACACCGGTTCTCCAGAGAACCTCCATACTGATCTGTTCTGTCGTTTACCTGGTCTTTCATGAATTGTTCTAGTAAGTAGCCATGAGCTCCATGTATTTCAACACCGTCAAAACCTATGTCGTGCATGCAAAATAGGCATCACATGAGTTAGTATCATAAAGCAAGAGTGGGCATAAAATGGAAGCTAATATGATCAATGCACGGGACAGCACTCACATACTTCTTAGATTGTTATACAAAATATGTAGATTCTAAAGCCAAGTCAACAGTACAAAACGTAAAACTGATATGAAAATTTTTCCACTAGTATTTCTACATAGTTTCCTTTTTGTTGTTACTGGCTACTTCATTTTTACACCACCTAGAAGAAACATTAAGTGATTTGTTGTCATGCTTTTAAAAATTTCTTGTAACATCAGATTCAGTTCTGCTGAGGCTTTAGATATATGAAGATCATTGTCATGTGATTAAAACTTTTTTTCGTCTCTCAGACAGCCTTTTCTTTTCCCTTGCCATACATGTGATTAAAACTTTCTTTCGTCTCTCAGACAGCCTTTTCTTTTCCCTTGCCATACTCTTACACAGGTTCAGGTGACAAAAACCACACTGTAATAACCAACTTCATTGGAGTAAACCTCCCATCATTGACATAAAAAAAGAAAAGAAAAGAAAAGAAAAGTCAAAAGGATATACCAGCTTCCATTGCATTCCTTGCAGCAAGTCTGAAGTCATTAACAATGTTTGGAATTTCATCAGTCCTTAGTCGCCTTGGAGGCGTGAATTGAGCAACATCAATGCCATTACTTCGAAGTTGAGGAGTCAATGGCTTGTCAGTAGATGAGATTGGAGCCTGCCCATTTGGCTGAAAACCTGCAGAGAAAATCCAGATGCAATATATAGAGAGATCATGCTAATTGCCACTTAGAAAAAATTCCTGTTCCATTATATAATGGCTTCATCTTATCTAGTCATTTTCTTTCAAGGAAATCATCTATCCACCCAGAAGAATTTGACCTACATCACTTCTAAAAATGATAAGACTTAATATGTCATTAAAAATCATGGCCTTTAATCATTTTCACGAAGATGCACATAAAACCAGCAACAAAGCTCAAGCAGATGACATGTTGTTTGCACAAAAGTAATGTCAGCAAGCCTATGGAAACTTTTCTCCTCATTCTGTATAGAACTCACCATTTATTTTGCACGTCTAAAGGTTCTAAGCAGGTTTTCAAACTATTTCAGTTGAAAATCGCAGTCAATTTGCATCAAGTTGAAAATCAAATCAAGCACTTCTTTTGTGCCAATTATTTAAAAGCAAAAATTATATAGGAAATGGAACACGAAGAAACCTGTATTTGAGACCCTCCCAACATGCCAGATCTGACAGAAGAGGATACCACCCTTGGCATGAACAGCATCTACAATGGGTTTCCAAGCCTCAACTTGCTCTTTAGTCCAGATGCCAGGTGTATCTGGATACCTGAAGAAACAGGGCGCAGGAAGTTAAACTCGAGCCTGTGGAAAAAAGTAGAACCTCACATGCTAGGCAAAGTCTATTGGCTGAACAAGTGAGATTAATTACCCTTGTGCAGTGTCAGACACTCCTGTGGCTTCAGTAATGAGAAGGCCACCCTTAGAGGTTCTCTGGGAATAGTACAATATGGCGTGTGGCTGAGGAACGTTCTTGTATGATCTTTGTCTGGTCAACGGTGCTAGAACAACTCTGACAATACAAGCACCGAAAAGGCAGTTTATTAGACGATCTGTTTCTGCTTGAACTTTGGAAAAGCTTCAGTGAAGGAAAAAAAAACAAAAAAGAGACCCTTTTCGCTATTCTAACAAATCAACAATGGTTTGCTAATATTCACCAAAAAAAAAAAAAAAAAAACAATGGTTTGCTAATCGTTGACACTACCAACAAAGCAACACCACTGAAGCACCTGCACTCAATTAAGTTGGTGTATAATAACTCCCAGTCCAAAGCAATGACCTTTCAGTTTAAGGGATGATCCGGCATATTCTGGGGTCCTAATGTTTAGCACATTCAGGCATGCTTTTGCCTAAGAAAAGACGAGCAAATAGAACTCCCAATGCAGCTTTGAACAGAGATATGGCATCAAAACTTCATCAAATACAGAAGGGAGCCATAGCCTTTCCGTCCGGCAGCAGTTTGGCTGTGGCAAAGACTCGGGGCTCAAACCCCACTGTCAGAAAAGCAAAAGAATACAAGACTGAGAGATTTAAGCACTAAGACGAAAAAGACTCTATATTTTAACAAAATGGCCTCAGATTGTGTACATGGAGTAAAGGGAAGTGACACTCTATGAAAACCAAATGACAAGGAAAACTATAAGAAGGTAAGATTAACTCAAAAAGGGTTTGGAAAGGCGGGCAGCAACCAATCTTTCCATGTGCTATGTACGAAAGTAAAACCTGATTGACATACTAGAGTAAGGCTTGATCGGAGAAGCATTTTGGGTTCAATATCACCCATTACTACAGTAAATGCAGCCAATGTGCCAGGAAAGAATGAGGCAGCGGAATCATGAGAAGTGAAACGACAGATGACTCGATCCACCATCCTGACATCCAGTCTATGAGGAAAAATCACACAACAATCTACTTCCAGCACAAATAACACCTCATTCAAATATTTACGAGGTGTATGCTCATTTGATCACTGAAATGCATGTGCAAGTTACCTTGAAATTCCAAGTCTTCGTGACAGAGAATAAATTTCAAGTTTAACTTGTTCTAGCAGAGACAAGAAGATTCACAATTCGAAACCCCCGTTTTAACTCCCCAGGTCCCGCGTCCAGTGTAAAAGATCAAATTTTGACACGCCACAACGACGACAAAGCTCTTCCCACGTAATGGGGAAAGATCAAGGGGAGCTCCAACGGAGGGGAAGAACTGAAGAGCGAGTGAGGAAACGAGACTGAAAACGGAAGGGAATCCTCGAGAGAAAGAAGGAAGAGATGCGAACCTGTGAGAAAGATCGAATCTTCCCATCTTGTAGGGAGTGAGGAGAGGAGGCGTGGGGAGTTGATGGGCAGACATGGTGCGAGCGCTGTCGAATCTCTCTCTCTGTGTTGTGTCCTAAAATGGCGTTGCAGACCCTTTTGATTAAAGGATTTTATGGTCGCGAATTCAGCAGTTCATTCGTTCCCTTTTTATAATAGCGCACAGCGTACTACAAAAGCATCAACGAGGAAGGTCCCTCCACTCCACTCGATCGAGAGAGAGAGTGAAAGTTCAATTCATCAGACGCGTAAGGTCCAATATCTCCACACCGCTCCCGAGAGAGTGCATCCATTGACCGGTTCAATTCAACTTCGTTTTGAAGACGTTAGCAAATACGTTGCCCGAAACTCTGGCGACGTGTTTTTCTATTCACGCCCGAAGCGGCGGACTTTTTGTCCCGAATTAAAGGGCAACTTGGTAGAATGGAGGCTCCAGGTCGACTTTTTCTGAAGATGGTAAATGCCATTTTTTCCAAATTTGCGGCTGAATGAAGATGGATGTAAATTTGAAAATCATAAACCCCAAGTGGAATTCTGATTAGGGTTTTTCCGTGGATTTACTCCATCTTTCCCAAATTTGCTGATCGATTCTCCACCGTCTCGATGGTATCCGGCGTTCTTAGCTCAATGATCCGGCAAACTTTCTTTCCCAAGTTTAATCTTCGTTACGCGTAGTCTTTGTTATAGTGCCATCTTAAGGTTCCTCAACTTTTCTTAGTGGGTAATTAATGTTAGAATATTAAATAATAAATCATATATTTATTTAATAACTTAAATTTTAGAACAATTGATAAAAATCTTGTGAAATCTCATTCGATAACAAAGGGAGGGGTTTAGCTTAAACTTTTAGCTACGTTTGGTGTCCGGATAATAATCGGGATAGAATAGGATAAAGTAAGATATTAAATTCTTTGGATAATAAAGGCGGACATATCTAATCCTATCAAGTGTTTGGTGCACTTTAGGATAATATTAAAAAATAAATATAATATTTATTTAAATTATAAAATTATAAAATAGAAAATTCAATTAATTAAAGGCCATGGAAAAACCCTAGTGGGGAATTATAGTTGTTTGCACTAAAAAAAAAAAAACTTTGACTTTGAATGGATTTTTTTGATATATTTGTCAAAAGTTGTTTGCATTAACTTTGACTTTGAATGGACTTGATATATTTGTCAAAATTGGATGAGGAGTGATTGTTGGGAGGAGATGACCCAAACAAGAAGTGGCTCTCGGCAAATTTTTAGGATGGCAAAGAGGCCAATAAAAAACCAAATTGCTCATCAAACACAAAAACAACACTCTTGAATTGAACATATTAAATTGAAATTAACTTGTAAAATGTGTGTTCCAATTGCTATGCTCAAGTGAGAAAATACTTTCATGATGAGTGACCTCTTAAGAAAGTGCATACCTAAATATTAAAAGACAATGTCAAGGTTGGTGTAGGATAGGTCAAAATGAGAAATTTTTTGAATGAGTTAATCTTAAGGGTATCACAAAAGAGGCAATAATTCAAATTTGGTACTTTTTTTTTTTTTTTTTTTGGACAATCAAATTTGGTACTTTGTTGACGCATTTTCATGACAAAAAGGGTGGGGAACGACAAGAGAGGATGAGAAAGTCCACATTGTCCTACAAGTGAAAACAAAATTCGAAACAGAAGTCTCCCTCTTTATATATATATAAAGGGATATAATGAAAATAACAGGATTATTATAAACAAATAATTATTGATGATGCTATATGCTATATGGACACACAGATATAGTGTACGCATGATTTAATAATAATTATGATTTGTCGACGTCGAAAAATGGACAGGCGAGCAGACAATCGAGAATCGGGATGGACAGCATGTCCAAGTTCGGACTAAATAGACAACGCGAGGGAGACAAACCTCACAATCTGGAGTGGGCGGCCGTGCAAAGTGATTCGAAGATGTCTTTTCAGCCTCAACTCGTTTATTTAGAAAGTCATCAACTCTGACTTGTATTCGGATTTTGGGTCGTTCAGGAAAATATCAGAAGCTACCAATTATGTACTTTTAGCAAACTGGTATTTGACATTCGAAGTTTGCATACACTCATGATTTTTCTTTTTTTATTTTATTTTATTTTTTGCTGAAATTAATGGCCTGAAATTATTACTACTTCTAGTGAATTAATTTTTCGAGTAGATCTTATAGAAACAACACTCAACGCTAAAATCAGGATGTCCATACATTCACGACTTGTTTTATATATAGGATCGAATTTAGATGTGTCTAAGCATAACTTAGGTCATCGAAATGTTGTATTGTTAAGAGACTATTAAGGTTTAAGATTCCTCGGATTCACGAAATGTTGAGTTCCTCGTTGCATAATCCATGATTGATGGATAAAATAAGCGTTAAGGTGGCTACTTGCATCATCGAGAAACAACCGGTCATTTTCTCCATTGCCCCCACCGATAGAGACGGTTAGGGTGCGTTTGTTTGCGTTTCTGTTTAAAAATTGTTAGGGAACAGAAATAGAAAAAAAGTGTTTTGTTAGGGGAATAATTTTTGAACAAAACAACGCGTTTGGTAAACTTGTTCCGGGAATAAAAAATAAACGAAACATGTTTGGTAAATTTGGATAATTTTTTATTTCTTTTATTTTTCTATTTTTTTTCCTTTTTTCCTTTTTTTCTTTTTCATTTTTTTCTCCTTTTTTGGCCGGTCGCCAAGGCCTTGGCCTTGGCCGGCGACCGGCCGGCGAGGCCAAGCTCGCCCGGCGGCGGGCGGCGCGGCCTCGCGGCGAGGCCGGCTCGCCGCCGCGGGCGAGGTCGGCACGGATTTGGGCGAGATCGAGGTCGCCCGGCGGCCGGCGAGCCTCGGCCTCGCCGAGCCACCGCCCGGGCGATGGCGAGGCGAGGCTCGCCGTAGCGGGCGAGGGTCGGCTCGCCATGGTCGGGCGAGGCCGCCGCCAAAAGAAAAAGAACAAGAAAATAAGAGAAAAAGAAAAAAAAAGTGTTTTTCAAAAGTGTTTGAAACAAGAAACACAAAATTTATATTTCTTGTTTTGTTTTTTTTTTTGTTCCAGGAACAAAAGAACAAAAAACAGAAAAAGTGTTTAAAAACATAAAAAAGAAACACAAACAAACGGGGCCAGTGTCTTGGTTATTATCCAAGCATGGCCTTATCATTTCCCGAACCGCGCCAGGCAACCCTAGGGAAGGCTTCACGGGGATCAAAGGTGGGTCCCTAACCCTTTCGGGCTTGGCCGGGATACCCAATGGAAAGATTATCCCATACTACTCACCCCTCATTTCCCTGTAAATGGGTTGTGAGGAGGAGTGGGATCTTCATTTCGGGGGGAGCAGTTTAGAGACCTACTCAGGTCTCAAAAGAAAGCATGATGAGGTTTCTCTTTTCACGGATGGTTATAGATGGCCACTATTGCGTTTCATATAATCTTTATTTTTTAGTTTGGAATTTATCAATTTTCAGCACGTGCTAATGTATAAATAAACACATGCATTATTTTTCTTCCACGGTCTTTTTTTTTTTTTTTTTTTGATATAAAGTTTAAAATACCTTTTCAGTTTCAAAATTTTTGCACCGAAAACTACGAAATTTCAGTAGAACCAAACGTGGACTGGCCCATTTGAAATTATTGAGCACGAAAAATGGGGAGCCGGGTGTGCGGAGAATCCACTACTTTCGTGGCATGACATGGGACTTCACCCACTCCGTTGCCTCTCGGGCATCCAATGAAACCTTTTCCAACGCCGTCAGAGCTTGAGTTTGAAAATCGAAGGAACATTTCCTTTCCTCCTGCTGTCTCAGGAACTTCTCTCCTCCCGATTTGCCCGACATACAGCCCAAGAGATTGGACTTGAGAAAAATGACCGGAATAGTTCTAGAAAATAGAGAAGTTACACAAGAAATTTCTGGGCAGTGGAAGGAAAGAAAAGCTCCTTCCATTTACACAATCTTCTGAAAATCTGTACACATGGAAACAGGGAATTCTTTTGGTACGTTAGTATTACATCTCAACGTGTATACACCCGCGCGAGCAAGAGCAACCTTCCTAATTATTGTACACAACAAACTGTATCCAACGAAAGCGATCAATTTCCCTGCAGTAGTCTGACCCCGCTCCTTCGTTTTTATGTACTGGGTGGTGGGCACTGAAAGCAAAAAGATACCAAGCAAACTGCGCTAAAGCAACAGATGCCGTGTACAGTTGAGGGCCAACGCTATCCCACTGATGACGGAAGGTCCCTGCAGCTCGTCATGGCACTCAAACGTATGGGTGATGGCCCGAGGGTCAGCTGTTGCTAGTCTGTGCATATGCCACTTTGACACCGTCAGAAATTGCTCCATCCAGAAGGTATATCTGCATTTGATGTGGTTCTGTATGGCACATGCACGATTGTTCAAGGTTTCACGACTTTTTTAGCTTTCTTAGAGAAGCTTCTGACTAAGATTTTGTCCGAAAATGTCAAGGGAAGCTCTTCTTCAGCAGCCCCTCTACCTTCGCGCCAAGCTGCATCACCAACCCCATTTTTTGCACCAGATACTTCAGGGTCTCGAGAGAAATAGGGCTCCTCAGGTATTTCTCGATACAAGTGTTTCAATATAAATAAGGCAGTGTCATTATCCCTCCAATAATTTCTGCATCATCCATATGAAAAGATAATTGCAACATTAGGTAAGTTGGGCAAAGGGTACATCCTTTCGTGCTTGCAGACATAAAAGGCAGACAAATATGGCGAAGCAACATATGCGTGAAACAACTTTCAGCAGTTTGCCCATTACCTATGAAGAGAATCAAACAAAAGAATGCACAAAACATTGGAGTGCTAGAAGACCCACAGTACTAAGAACTTGGATATAAAGTCCTGATACTTACGTATGCGAACCCAGGGCCGATATATAAGGATGTTGAAATGTTTTATCCTGCAACCCAAGTAAAATAACTAGCATTAGCAAAATATAAGCTATAAAACATGAGTTGACAGAGAATACTTAACAACAATCCAGCCACAACAATTTATATCCAAGGCCAAAAATGTTATCAAAAAAAAATATATATCTCATATCAAGAGGACTCTTACAAAGACTAGAAGACACTGCATATTTTGAAACATCGAAAATGTAAAGACACAACCAAAAGCTTTCAGGACCAACCCATTCAGGGATATTACAACTGGAATGCAAATTAAAACATATAATTGATTAAAAAGGAACATGACCAGTAACACAATGAATACCTAGTTTCCAAAATCTAGGGACAACCTACAGAAAAGGAGATTTCTTGGCTGCAGTCGTTTCACAACTTATTTGAAATTCAGGATGCACCATTGTCTGATCACAAATTCTTGTCCTCTAACATATCTCGTTATTTTCACATTGATCTTCAGGCAATGATTACCACCAAGAGGTAACATAAAGAGAAATTTCACCACACATACAAAAAGTAAAGAATCTTCAAGCAAAACAAGATGTCAACAGGTTTCAAGCAGCAAAGAGCAACAGTTTAAAGTAAGACAACATCTTGTTGTGAAGGTAATTTGAGGTCAACGTGTATTCGTAGAACGTCATTCATCCAACACAAAAGCAAACAAACAAACACTTAAATAAGTAAGACAACACGCTTTTTATTTTCACATCAATCTTCAGGCAATGATTACCACTAAAGTAACATAAAGAGAAATTTCACCACACACACAAAAAGTAAAGAATCTTCAAGCAAAACAAGATGTCAACAGGTTTCAAGCAGCAAAGAGCAACAGTTTAAAGTAAGACATCTTGTTGTCAAGGCAATTTGAAGCCAACATGTATTTGTAGAACGTCATTCATCATACACAAAAGAAAATAAACACTTAAATAAGTAAGACAACACACTTGAAGCACGTGATCTATCCTTCCTTCTTCACTTCCAGTTAGTTGCTCCATCATAAGCGAACCATACGATCTCTCTTTCTTCTCTTGGCCATCTTCTGCTGCTTCTGCAGATTTACAAGACAGTTTCCCATCACTTAATCATGTGTGTTCATTCATGGGTATAACATTTCTTTGGTGTACGTTACCTTCAAGGGAGTCTCTGTTTTTCGATTGGCATACCGTGAGAACCTTGACCTGCCACCCCATTAAAGCACTAAAATTTAGAATTCAGTTCTTCAAGAAAGAAGACCAAATAAATAACAACTCCATCATTGCTGATTCAAGTTGGCAGGTCTAGGTAACGATTTAAGCAATTTTCAAATATGAATGTGATAGAGAGAGAGATTTTTTTTTTCCTTTCTTGAAGGAAGGAGGGGGGGCACGCTTAGTTGGTTTTGTATACCATAAGCAGATAATTCCATGAAACATCACAATTCAATTCTCGTGCAGCAGCCCCTCTTGCAAGGCATAATTGAAACATTATTGTAATCACCAGAAATCCTATTAATGAAGTAAAAGGGGCAAGATTAGTTGTCCATAATGCATCTACCACCAATTTTACTGCACGGTGAACCTACAATCTCTCTTTTGAAATACTTCTCACACACCGCACTTGATATAGAGTAATAGAGACTACATTGTGTTTCTTTTTTCTTTTCACTTTTCGTTGCTGGAAAATACAATTTCATCTTTCAGAATGGATCAAAAGGTCTTTCAGAATGGATCAAAAGGTCTTCCCCAATGTTTACCACAGAAAATACTGACCTTTAGGGCCAATAGTTGATAAATGTTACATAACCAACCAACAAAAACAAATTTGCATCCACAGTGAGTGTGTGTGTGAGAGAGAGAGAGAGAGATTGAGAGAGAGAGAGAGAGGTCTGACAGAACCCACCCTCACGAGGTTTAGGTTATCCATTATTGCCTGAGAACGAGCAGCTAAATCTTCGGTAAATTCCTATAATAGAAAAAGATATAATCAGTAACCACTTAAACACGATAAGATATAAATGGATTTCCTGGTAAAAGTCAATATCAACACGATAGATAGTTTATCCAACCTGGAATCCAATGTGCAACCTCTTTCCACCTCTGTGGTAAGGAACAATCACAGGACGTTTGTCGGTGTATTCCTTACAGACTAGTGGTTCCACTCTGCATCGGAAATGTCAGTGCTTGCTAAATGGTAGGAAACCTCATAGACCAAACTTTCAAGAATGAAGTGTGTCGACAACAAGGAGGGAATCAATTGAACAAGCCTCGACCTTCTAATCCTTTGTATGAACAATGCCAGACTGCATTGTTCATTATACACGTACCCATTTATATATATATTAAAGAACCCAGTTTGAAATTAATGAATGTTGACAACAAGAGCAAAATGAATCCAACAACTCCCATTTTCTAATTCTCATATGAGAATGCAAGACTGCATTATCTCATTATACTATACAATGCAAGGCTGCATAATTTTATTACATTAGCTGAAGCTTGTTGGATCCGCACACATGCACGCGTGCGCGTACACATAAGTACATATATAGCACGTCTTGCACACAACATCAACCCGACGCCTTTGTTTGCCCCAGCTTGGCAAATCACTGTTAGTTGGGCTTGGAAAGGATCATATACGTCCAAAGAGTCGGAAAAGAAATTTCCAAAATAATATGTCTGAAGGGGGAAATCGGATTTTCTGAATATATCTAGGGCAACATAGGTACTAGAACAAACCTGTATGCTACTGGATCGAAAGGGTGAAAAATGTTGAACATTTGACGGCAAGCAGGCATCTCTTCAATTATGTTTTCTTCACACCAATAGTCCTTCCCTTTCCCTAAAAGCCACAAAAAGCGGGCAACAAAATAATCTCATTACATACAAGAGACGTGATGGACAACTAGATATCTATAGGAGTAACAGCTCAATGATTAAAAAGCAAGAGACAGCTTTGATCTACTCCAGCCGTGATGACAACCAAGTTGGATTGCTAGTATTGATGCTATTCGATCCTTGTTCCTAACAGATTTAAACACTTCCTCATATATTACCAACAGGAGATTGTAGACTGAAATTATACAGAGAGCATAAGCATCCTAAAAACAAGTCAGAATTCTGTTGACATATATCACAAGCAACTTATCCTTCTTTCTTCTTCTTCTTCTCCTTTTTTTTTTTTCTTATATGCAAGATGGTAATATCCAGTGCCTTTCCTTTGAGTAACTCGTAATCCGTGTACTTTATATTTCATGAATTTGAAAACTTGCGAGGAAGAGGAATGAATATCTATGAGGGTCAAGGCCATTACCAATTCCTAGCCGAATATTGCGAAGAGCAAGAAAGAGACCAAGGGGCGATCCAACTGCAAAGAATGTATCAACCTAACAAAAGAAACAGAACAATGTTCATGGACCCAATCAAAAGAATCAGCTATACAAAGAATACCTTGCATCTTTGGACATAAATTGAAAGGAATGAGAAAGAGAAGCACGAAAACTACTCATGCTCTAAAGAATATGAAAAGGCTAAGTTTCCAGAACACTATCAAGTGACACAAGTTGCAATAATTAGAACTTTCGCCAGTATTGATGTCTCATTAACATTAAATTCTTCCCATTTCCTACAGAAATCTCCCACATCATAGTCAAAATAACCCGATCAATTGCAATTGACAAGAGTATGATTTTCATGTTCCCTACCTTGAAACCAAGCTTTGTATACTTGATATAAGGGGTATGACTCCTATAAGGATCATCATTTTGCCCAGGAGAATAATCTGCAAAAATAGATTGCATCATATTATGCTTCTAATTTCCTGAAGGAGTAATGCAAAAGAAGTTAAAGCCAATCTAGAAATTCCTCCAAATGAAAAGAGGTGCACAATAGAACAGTTCTCGAGCAATAATTACCTTGTGGCAATACATCATCCGCTTTCTTTCCAAAAGACTGCAATTCCAATTCAGCAAGTTTTGCTTTCAGAGAATCAATCTGAACGACAGTCAGATACAAAGTTTCAAGATAATGAAATAGGTAGTTCATGGAAAAATATACATTATTCAGTTTAAACTCCTACCTCCTCTTTTAGAAACTCTATTACTCTTTCCTTGTTATCAGCATCTTCATATGCCCTATGATTCAACCTTTGTTCGCTACCTTCTTTTGATCCACAGTTTCTATTTGTTGCTTCATCTAAGCTGTCTCTATCTTGGGAAAGCATGTTATTGGATTCAACAAGGGATTGATGAACATCATCCCCATTCTTTGGTTGGTTGGATGCAGAAGCCCATGGAGAAAGTCCATCAGAATCTGGTTTTGCAGGAGCAGCAGAACAGGAACCCTGAGTACATTCTTCGTCATGCACTGTTGGAGAAGCCACTGTGCTCTCCTCATCCTCACTAGTGGGGAACAGCTCCTTGTTGGCTTTATCCATTGACGAAACTGTTCTATGTTCCATCTCTGTCAAGGATTTGCTTTTAAGATCTTGGTGGTTACCAGATGAAGATTTTTCATTCTCATTTTGTTCCTTATACACCAAATTCATTGGAAACGGAGATGATAGGTTTTCTTGATGGCAAAGTATGTCGTATGAAAGGACACTTCCCAAAGAATGCCCATATATAGAAACCTAATCAGGAACTCTTTCAGAATTAGAACATCTAACTGAACAGCCACAAGTAACAGAAGGCTAATCACAAGGCAGAGGTCTAATACCTTTCCACTGTAACCAGGATTCCTTTTCAAAAACTTCAGATACAATCGATTCAACTGATTGGAGACCTGGAAAGGAGTGATTACTCATCACTTTGCACAGAATAGCACAATTCAGATATTTTAGAAATTGCAAATTGGACAAAGTAGCACTTGTTGTTCATCTCCTTAAGTGAACGGGCTAAACCAAAAATGAAATAGTAGTGTGCTACTTTTTGTTTCCCAGCAAGGCTCTCGAGATCACAAACTTCTCTGGGAATTGAAATGGTTAAGGCAGGCTAAGGGTAAAAATGCTGTTAACTTGAAAGACATGGTTGTTCAAGGTGGGTCTTCACTTATTAACATCACAAGACTTCCCATATCCAATGTGGGTTCACGGTGTTACAAACTCCACCATTTATAGCACTGATATCCTTGTGAGTATCAACCCGTGTGGCCTAGAGATCCCCCCATGTGTAATATGTGATTTGCTCATTCCTGCCCCTCTGCTCTCCTAGAAGTCTACTAGGAACCACACCTTGTTTGAGCCCCCTTTCCAATACAATCATTCACGCCCTTGTCAAGTCGGATTAAGGCCCTAGTCCATCCTCGAATCACAAGCCTACTAGAAGGTGTGTTGCTCTGATACCAACTCTAAGGATAAGACCTGGTCCACATGAATGAACCCAATGACTGCTTAGGGTTGGATCTTACTAATGAATTACATCACAGTGCGTCTCCAATACAATTTAGCACTTGCGGTGTTCAATCAGCAGAATGAAGATATACTGCACCCGAGTACTTCAATCAATGGCTTCTGTTGAATGTGGTCTTAAGAGAATTTACCTTTAAAAGCTATATCATATTATCTGACACAAACTACTTCCATTAACAGTAAACATATGAAATTTGTGTGCACAAGCAGTGTTTATGCAACACAATTTTTATCTGTGAGAGAGAGAGAGAGAGAGTTACCGAATCTATGATATCCTGACAATAAATAGGGCTCATATAGTATAACACATCGTGAACAGTAGCACTCAGCGTGACACGTAAACCACGAACACCATCCAGGGTAATATTGTCAACTGCAGCTTCACCACCGAGCTTCAAACCCTTTCTCCACTGAAACCAAACAGTGCATTATACGTAGAAACGCATCAAGAACAGATTAATTGCTCGCTCAAATTAGAAAAGAGAATATGTGACAGCTGAACAGAACACAAGCTATTAGATGAATATGTCCAATAGTTTCATTTGTGGTGTCTCACAATATCCAAGAACTCTCAGATTTTCCTAATGTGGTACCGTTTCTACGAAGCACTTGCTAAACAAATAAAAGTTCAAAAGGTTGATATGCAAAAGGACTTCATTAATGATAACTAATCTAGAATCCCCAAAAGAACACGTATATAAAAGTATAGGGGAGCTTATTGTCTACCTGGCAGGGGATGAAAAGAACCCTTTGGGTACCCCGTTGGTGAGGAGTCAAGTGTTCTTCAGAAAGACCTGACGTGATATGCCGAAAGTTGCTAACATCATCGACCAAATTAGATTTTTCCAGCCTTTGCCCAATACCGTGAACCATAAAAACTAAGTGCCCAACAGGAACCTAAAATCAAGCACGTAT
The DNA here is from genome assembly GCF_016545825.1 of Eucalyptus grandis. NCBI lineage: Eukaryota > Viridiplantae > Streptophyta > Magnoliopsida > Myrtales > Myrtaceae > Eucalyptus > Eucalyptus grandis. The sequence goes on along the minus strand of NC_052617.1, from coordinate 41,241,119 downwards.
TTTTATATTATCTGCAATCTAAGACTAATTGCATAGAGGAGAGATTAAACAGCATTGTAAACGAATCTTTTTCTCTAATGTGACGTCAATAAACAAGAAGATGTGCATGTGAATTAACAGATTGTTTTCATGTTATGTAAGTGCAAATAACCCTCTAATAGATTTGATGTAGTAAACATTATCTCAAATCCAGCAGTATAACAAATATGAAAATAGTTGCCCATAATCTTTCTATATAAAGCCTAAATTGTTAATTACAGGCATAATCTAATACTTTAGATGCTTCTACACATTCTGTAAGTGTGAATTGCTTATAATTAAGGAAATAACTACGGACTTCAAGATATGATGTACAAATATTTCAGATCACTACCAACTTTTCTAAAAACTAAACCTAAGTGCACGATAGTTTCTTCCAGCTGGACATCCTTTTTTCCCTCCCCAATCTTTGGTGCATATTGGTTATATGACTTTGAATGCAAATATCTACGGTTTGAAACTATGAGTTATCATCAAATTCATTGACCCTATGTTACAGTCAATTAAGAAAGATCAATCAGTTTTAAACACCAAAAGTACCACTAACATCATAAAAAATTTAGATCATAGCTAACCCTGACATACACAGTTTTGCTAAGAAAATTAGTTGTGCCTCATCCAGAGAAATTTTTTCAAAAACAATACCCGATGACAGGATAATTATTGAGAAAAGATAAAAAATTAACTAAGTTTATCTTTATCTTGACGACAAAGACAGGGAACTAAATTTTAGGGGCGAAGCATTAACGAGCTTCACTACAACTTTATCTGATGCTGCAAAATTTTCAAATCCTCCCTTTCTGCTTAAAGTGAAATCTGAAGATAGTGCTGAGAAAATAAATAGTTTTAGTAGTGGCTCATGCTTTCCCAGTTATCCATATATCAAAAACAGTGTCATATTGACTATCAACACCTGATTTAATCTAAGTGCATGATAGTGCTGAAAAAAATAAGACCTTAGAGTTCTAATCCTACGAAAAGTCTGCACTTCCACCCTACCATATAAAAAAATAAAAATAGTACACTGAGCTCAGATAGTGATAATCTCAAAATCTTCAAATATAACTAAAAATTATAAGCTTCTCTGGAAGAAATAGTTTGCAAGTTCTGGAAAATAATTTCACACTGAAGAAGTTCCCAATCCTAGAAGCTTCCACATGTAAAGAAACTCATCCGAGATGTAGAGCATTAGCATAGTTGAAACGAAAACTGTGCCAATATTTCAGAGTTCAACTCACTAAAGTCATGTTTAATATATATTATAATCTAACATGGTGCTAGACTTTCATTCTCATTCTCTAATCTGAACATCCCCTTGTTGATCTCTGGTTTGCTACACATTGTTTACATACTATCTCTGCAATTTCTATAAAAACCTTACAATCAGGGAAACTAAGGTTAGATATTAGCAGTTAGGTTCTTTCAAACAAGTAATCACTAATGTTGGCCAATATAAAACAAGGTATCACTAATTACAGATATGGCAGTGTTGCTATGGAACTGCAAATACTAAGTCGCTATAGTTCTGTTTTCCACAAAATTATTTTATTGAAAAATATTCGATGCCTTATCCAATAGCCAAAATCTCTGAACACATATTTTCAATGCAAAGCAATAGATGGATGCTACAGTACCTGTGAACAGTAATCATCAATTTGCTCCTCCTTCTGCTGACGCAATTCATGCTGCAGCAAACAAAACTCTCACTTAAAGCATCAACGATTTCATATGTTCAATATAAATAATATATATAAAATCCCCCAAAAAAAAAAAAAAAAAAAAAAAAAAAAAAACTACTCCGGCACTAGCCCAAGACGAACAAATTAACCTATCTAGCCAGTTCAGTGATGACTTTCACAGATTTTGCCCATACATTTCATGATGTGCTCTGTGATCCAATAACGAGATTCTATCACACCACCACTTGAAGAGTCCATCACTTTATATGCCAAAACTGCTCGCAGCATTTTCTTTTAAGTCGCTTTTAGTACTTCAAGTGTAATTGAAAAGTTTCCCAATATTCCAAAGCTCGATAGCACATTTAGAGCAAGTTGTCAAAGCGAAACGAGCCCCCAGTTCAAAACCAAATCTTGAACTATCATAATATTTCTCTGACCCATCCTAACCATTCATATGAGATCAAAGGTTATAAACAAAAGAAGAAAAGAAGAGGATTCTCATTGCTGCTAATTCCTTTCCACATGCAAGAGCAAAAGCCCATCTTCTAATGGTTGAGAACATACAGAGTAAGACGAATTCCAACAAAACTTCCATTAAAAGTGTCAAGATGCTCAAGTTAACCAGGTGAAGTGCAGGTGATGACAATGCTTGCAGCTACTTATATCCATTTAGTTGGAGAAAAATAATTTGTCCCTGTGACTTTTCAAAGGAATGGTAGGTTAATTTTAGAAGGAAAAATTAATAAGAAGATCAAAGTTCACATGAAGACACCATTTGGATTGGCAGGTACTACATAACCAGATAATTGGCCTGAAATTCATACAAGTCTCCTCAACCCAATGCAATCATGATGGAACTTCTCCTCTCATCATTCCATGACCAGCACGCAAGAAGTTTACAGTTCCAATGCATTTCGCTGATGGTGTGAGAAGACCAGCAGCAAATATCATCTTTCCTCTTTTGTCAGGACAGTATTGACAAAAATCCAGCAGCTGAAATTTTAATCTCAATCATAAGGTATTAACAGCATGCAAAAATATTTTCACCTGTGTCGGTTTAGGTGACTGAGATGCAGAAAAGCCACGCCTCAGTTTTATCCCATTCCCAGAAAAACCAATAGCACCAGAAAAACCAGAGGAGTCAACATTTAGCCAAGCCTCCCAAGTGTCATCTTCTCCAGTGAAAAGTGCATGCAATCCCTGCATATACAGTGGCAGAATGACTGAAAGCATAGAAAACATCCAAGATGGATCTTCAAATATAGTGTGATTTATACTAGGTCAGTTCTTAAAAAAAAAAAAAAAGCATTTCATACTGGGGTAGAGCCTTGCACATCAATTCGAGCTGCAAATAATCCAGATGGTTGAAACGTTCTCCTGTGCCACACCTAGAGAAACCAATCACAAATTCGACTGACATTATGATAAATCTATAACAAAAGAAAAACTGTCCTTTTTTTGCCTAAAAGAATGTACAGAACTTTTCCCATTTTATTGCTGCTAACTGATATAGACACTTCTTTTAAAAGTTACTTATAAACCTGACTATCATAAGATTTAAGTAACAAGACATCATTTTATTCTTTATCAATTCAAAAGTCAAGAATGCAAAAGTAACAGCTATTGTATACCTGGCAACGGTATGCAAACTCTAACTGCTCTGCGACATCTTCACGGAGAGGAAGCCAATCAAGCCCTCCCTTTCGAGCAAACCAATGCCCTCGTAAGACACGTCGGTTTTCACCATTCCAATAAACAGGAAAACAATGTCTTCTCACCAAGTCTACCTATCCCAATGTTTCACAGAGATTCCGCATCAGGTCAACACACATGCGAAAGAAATTCAATTTTTCTATCATGGAGGAATAAGCTGGGATGATGAATCAATAGATTTCTTCATAGAGATGGAAAATGTGAAAGTGATACAATGCAATAAAGAAGATTTCTTGCGTGAGTGATGGTTATGTAGGTCTCATGGAAAATGCTTTTAAGGAAATGCTTATTTTCAAATCTTTTTCCAACCATCATGGGCAATACAAGCAATACAATGAATCTCTTTAAACTTTACCATGAAGTTAAGTAGCTTTTATCCCTTGTATTGATGATACAGAGAGGAAAGCACCAAACTTAGTTTCAAGTGCTAATTGCTTGGGCATTTGAAAGTTCAGAAGACCTTTCTCCCAATAACAAGGAGAAGACAGTACAAAGTGATAACAGCCCCAAAAGACTTGAAGCAAAACACACCTCATATAGTCCTCCTTTGACTGGAACACCAACTCTCTCTTCCTCGGCTTCATATAGCTGAGCTGACAAATCCGTGGATGTTCTCAACTGTGGGTCCTCACTACTGGATAGCCTTGCTCTTGGACCATCACTACACTCTGCATACTCTCTCCACCAACAGGATAACAATTCCTCCTCTCTCTGTGATTCAGAAATCAAATAAAAACAGAACCCTCAGTACCCAAACTTAGAAAGAATTCCTCGCATAAAGCACATGAGCTAAACTTAATGCAATCAAAATGAGAACAAGAAGTCAAACAAGTTATTTCCTTAGCAGCAGAAGAATCCATCATCACAATAACAGATTGAAGAAGTCAGTTCTGGAAAAAGAAGGCACCCATATGGTTGTTTTCTCAATAAGACCCTCTCTGCATCTTATCATGGTCAATTTTATACTGAGCAGACTGCCTTTAAATAAAGTACTTTTGGATACCGATTTGACAAAAATACGCAATGCAATTGAAAGGTGGCAAAGTAGGAAAATTCTATTTTCAACTGGATAAGCTAGGATAGAATCAAAAATATCCTGAGGACTTATACCAGAGGTCACAAGAAATTACCTGCAAAAAGGAGGCTTCTATTGCCAGAGAATCTCTCATACCAAATCGAAGAAATTCACTCTTTCCAACTATCTCAGTGCGAGGAACAGAGGCAGATAACTCTGGAATAAGAAACAAAAGAAGGTACGCAAAGTTGAGCAATAGGTCCAATATGACTCGAGAACCTTAAAAAGTAATTGGAGGAAAAGCAGATGACAGATACAGAAACATTTAAGCTATCAATTTATTGCGCTTCCAGGATTAATCAATGTCTGAACTCAGAAGCATAGAAACACTGACTGATGCCATCTGAAACTGATTGGTGCCATCAGAAACATCAACAACATGAGATCAGACTAGACTAAACATTAACGTGAATGTGGCCCAAATGTAAAATACACCCACTCTGCCACATAAGGGACAGGACAGAATTTGAGTTGTGTTGTTTGTGTAAGTTTATTTTCGGACGGTTCTTATGCAATTGAATACTCTAAGAAACCCAAGTTTTGCAATCAAGTCCATCTATAATGTCCCCGATACACAGACATGGCAACTTCAACATTTAAAGAAAGGAATATCAATGATTGCTAAAAGTTTGATATCAATTAGCAAAGTCAAAAAATAAAAATAATAAAGGGAAAAATAACAATAAATAATCTAACCTACTCTTACAAATTGAAGCAATACACTAGCAATACACTCACAATTAGTTGATCCTGAGGTTCTTGTTCTTGAGAAAGAATTTGAACCTAATCGTGAGTTTTTAAACAAAGAATTTAATTCAGAAAGAAACATAGAGATTAGACAATGGTTTTTTAATACCTTTCATAAACAAGCTAAGGAAATTAAAGAAAAATATTATAATTTCCTTTATGAACATGAAACCCATATCTTCTTTTTTGATTGGTTTGAAGAACATATATATATATATGCTTCAATTTGTGTTAGATGAACTCAAGTGATTGCGCTAGACTGCACGCCCAAAAGAGTATTGGCTGCTGATTTCTTTGCATCCAGTACTCTTATTCTGTTATTCAGAGAACGTATTTGGCGCATTCCACTACTTATTATACATGTTTTGTCCTCAATTTGTCAAAAGAGAGCATTACCCATTACTTCCTCACATTTAGTATTCTTATTCCAGAATTGAGTGCACCTGTTCAACTCATTCTACAATTTGACACAAATATACCATAAATTCACTGATAATACTTATTCTCGTTTTGGCAAACTAAAAAGAAAAGGAAACGCATAAAAAACAAGTAAACACCAAGTAAAGTCAAAATTACTTGGTGAAAGTTTAATTGTTTTACTATCGTTCTGCTCTCCAGTTCCCCCGTGTGCATGGAAAATGAAGCAAGCAAGCATGTTATACCAAACGATAACTTCAAAAGGATCGTCCTCATGCCTAAAGAAAACGCCGCCCATGATATCCGAAGCTTCAATGACACACAAGAGTGCCCATTCATTTCCACTTCGCAACTCATAATCAGGTTGCTCAAGCTCCAGGCTTACTCAAATAGATTCCCAGACTAAACATCAACTGACTCCACGTGCCAAGAAAGAACAAATGAATGGCCACAAAATGGCGCGCAAAGGCGGAGAACGAGAAAGGGACGGGAAGAAGGCGTACCGTTCACGGCCAGAGGGACCTTGCAGAAATACCACCGGACGTCGGTGCCATCCGAGGGACTCCGCGTCTGAGCCAAGTACTTCCGCCGCCCCTCGCAATGCTGGATCACGTCCTCCAACCTCGCGATGTTGGAAGGCGTGTTCTTCAGCAAATCCGGCGTGGCCTCCACAATCTCGGACCCATCGCCCTCCCCTCCCCTCCCAGCTTCTCCCAGGACCGGCCATCGAAGCCCGGCCGGCCACCGGAATCACGTCAGCTCCCGACCCGAATCCTCAAACCGATCGAGCACTCCGATCCCAATCCCCGCTCGCGGTCGCGAAATCGCGAACTCGGATGGCGTGAACGAGGAGAAGAGAGAGTTGACCCCAAGCAAGTGACGGCTGATGCTGGCGTGGAGAGAGTATGATGGGGAGCGAGAGGTTCCGTGAGGGGGACGCCCTCCCTCGTACTTTCTTCTTCACGGAACCGAGATTCCTCGCCCAATGCGAATCCTTGGAAAGAGAAAGAGAAAGAGAAAGACAGACACACGAAACGAGACGAAGGAAGAAGGAAGAAGGAGGAGAAGGAGTTGGACAGGTTGGAGTTGAACGTTCGGTGGGCAGCAGCGAAAACCAGAACAACCCGGCACGCCCAGAAATGGCGGTTGCAGTTTCTTTTTCTTTGTAATTTCCTCCCCTGCTTTTTCTTTGTAATTTCCCCCTCAATTGAGAAATTGAAAATTAGCGGAAATGTCCCTAAATTAATTCATGAGGTGGCCCCGGAAAAATTGTCAAGGCCTGCTTGAGCTCGCGCACAGGATTCGGAATTTTCTTATTAATTATGGTCGAATTTTTTTCGACCTTACTTTTTTACGCGCCTGAAAAATGGGAAGTGCCCGTGAATTTACGTTTATTAGGAGATGTTAGGAGGGATCATCGAGAGTTCTAGATATACCATTGGGTTTGGATGGAAGGACCGATAGAAATGAAAAGAAATAGGAAAGACCACAGGTCCCCCACATACAAAACTCAAGAAAGCATTTTCCAAAAAATGATTACTTGCATAGCTTGATATAATTAATTAATGAGAGATGTTAATGACAATTTACAGCTTGATATAATTAATCAATGAGAGATGTTAACGACAATTCATTTACAAACATGATTATTTTCGTTTATTTTTCCACAAAACAAACAAAACATAAAGATGCATTTATTTCACAAAAATACTTATGAGTTAAAATACATTTTTCCAAAAATAATCAATTGCATTTCTCACGAGAATAAATAAATTAGAAACATCTTCATCACCCACAAAAATAATTAAGTACAAACTGTTGTCAATTATGACAACAGTTTCCATTGACTAATTTTCTAGGAAAATGTTTCCCAAATTTTTTAATTCGTTGTGCAGCACTCTAATTATAACAAATGGTTCCATTCTCCTATTGTTTTAGAGACAAAAGCATATTCTCTTTCAATTGGCCTTTTAGCGGTCATTGACATGTCCGAAACAAATTGACAACCTACGACGGTTGGGTCGGTTTTTGAAACACCTGGTGACTACGACGTTCCCCCCAGTCACAGGCAGCATCGCGTGACGTGCCAGAGAAAGCCAAGGAAATAATCACGGACTCTTACCAATATATTTATATTTTAATTACAGGAAAGGTCAAAAATGGGAAGCACGTCAGTAGTGGATCAAAAATCGAGGAACAGAATTCTACTCTTGATTTCATTGAGAAATGCGACTTTGCTATTTTTACATGCGGCTAGATTCATCCTTCATTTTACAGTTTCCCCACCTCTAAGTAAGTCCAACCGGCGACCGGCAATCACTCGATGTCTTTCATGGCATCCTGCGCAGCCACAGTAAACACAGGATAACGTAAGAGAACATTAGTTTTTCATCGCAAATACGAACACGAGCACCTAGGCAAAAGGGCATGCTCAGCTTTTGTGCGAGCATCTGTGCACGTGAAAGATAGAGAGGCGTCATCTACCATCATTTGAGACGTGCACGTGAAAGATAAGAGAGGTGTCATCTACCATCATTTGAGACGTAAAAGTTTTAACGTTTCTCCAAGTCCCCGACAAAACTAATTTAGCTCTGCACATCAGAGCCAAATAAGATTCCTCGCTCACTATATATGAAAGAAGCAATATCTAACAATGCACCAACAGGAACTCAGAAACAATCATGATAATGTTACAATACTCTCGCTGACAGACGAAAGGATTGCCCAATACAATCACAGTATTTGCCAGTGATAAGGGTCACCGGAAATTGTGACCAACCCAGTCATTCCGTGTTGAAACATTACCAGTTTTTCTTTTGTCCACTGAAGTAGCTTACTTGGGTACACTAAGCTCCCTAGCAACAGTTGTGATTAGAAAGGCTAGAAGAAGAGCATGCGCTGAATGGAGATATTACCTTTGCAAGCTTGGTCACATAGGTTGCTGCTATTGCAGTGGCCAAAAGTCCGATCCCAAGGGTCAATAGCTGACCATTTCCTCCAGATAAACCAATCTCAGATTCTTCTTGCTGCAAAGATCGCATAATTACAAACAAATAAAGTATTCGGCCTTACTATAATCACTACATCACCTTCCCAGAAGAGCTCGAAGTTTGAAATCTGAACTCATCAATACAGGGAATATAGCGTGCTCAAACATACAAAAAGATTTATGAAGTAAAAGCAAGACAGTCACAGCACTTGTCAATCTCAAGCAGAATTACAATTCAGGGCATACAGTCCAGGTTCTGAGGTTGTTTTGCCAGCAGTGAGTCCCTGGAAATTTTTTCAAGGTGTTCATCTAAAAATGAGTGCCTCTAGAGCCTCTCTAGCAATAGACAATCTACAGGTGCTACACTTCCAGCTACTTCGACAAGTTACATTTAGACAACCCTGGATGCCACTAATCAAGAATCTCCCTACACAACACAACAGGATACAAACTAGTCCTGATAGAAATTTATGCAACTAACAGGCTGCTTCTTGACACCAGAATATTCTTTATCACAAAAGACCAAGATTACTACATGGTTAATTCAAATATGGCTATTCATTGTACTTCAAAGGCTAGGAATGATGTGCTGCATGCTACATGCGCTCATTGTGACGATGTAGTTGTAAAAAGTGGTAAGGTTGCTGTTACAACTCATCTAGAAGGATGAGAGCCCATGTAGAAAGTTGCAATGACATACACAGAAAGCTGTGTTAATGGGTAAATAAAATGGTTAATGACACTGCCAGTACCCACTTTATGATTGAGTACCTTAATTTTTTTTTGTTCAATTGACAAGTCCTGACCCCCTATAAACAGATCAAAAGGTTACGATTCACTCTGGTGCTGGTTGCTGGTGGAGGTTGGGAGTATCTCAACGATAAATAATAAGTTTAAGAAGTAAAGACAACCTCAACTTATCGAATCTGGGTCGATGGGAGGTCTCCCGTAAAATTGCAGACAAAAATTGCCAACTTGGACACAAATGCCATTCAATAGACATTAACTATCTACATTGGCATCCAATGTAGCCACTTGAGACTGCACTGCCCTCCCTCCCTCCCTCCCTCCTCATCACCCAACACCTAAATGTAGATGACACCATCTTTGCTAAATAAGCAAGCCACATAAAAAAATCATGCTTAAATTTTGCCAACTAAGCGAGCCACGTTAGCAAAATCACATTACATGGCAATTTATGTAAAAGATGCCTCACATTGACCTAAATTTGAAAGTTGAGAAACTTGATTGAACAAAAAGAACATTAATAGACCCGATTGTAAAACAGCAAAAATTTGATATCATTACCCTTAATTAAAATTTGATAATCAGCATAAATTGGCCTTACTTTTGGGGTAGTACCCCTGCATATGTTTCTTGAGTAGGCAGTACAAGTGTCGGTCACTTATCCAAGAAAAGGAAAACATAATATGGTCTTCTCTATACTACTTATGAGAACTGGGCTTCTTCGGAGCAAGACGACCAAATGACTAAAAAATATATAAAGTAACAGCCATTCAATCAATAAAAAGATAGAAAAGCCAAAGGTCAACGTACAATGATCGCTCGCCCAAAAGCACCAGCACTAACATATGCCCACGTTCCTGGCAGCATCCCTAACCAACTGCATCCAAAATAATGAAAAGTTTGACACGGGGAAGGATTAGAAAAGGTTCCCAGAAGTATCCACCAAATGCACATGAATCTAGCTCATCCCTATGTCCACATTTTTTATTCTTGCACATTAACAATATCTTTTAAGTCCAGCAAAAAGAATTGTCTGATAAATTCCACAGAAGTTAGAAGGGACTTCATTACTTGACTTGGTGAGTGAGTGAGAGAACATAACAGGTCAATGTGATCATTATCACCTCACAAATCCAATTTGCAAACAACTAAAAACCATACAGAAAAAGAAAAGTCTGACACCGGGGGAAGGGTTAGAGTAGGATTCCCAGTAGTATTTACCAAATGCATATGAATCTAGCTCATTCCTATATCCACATTTATTAGTCTTGCACATTAGCAATATCTTTTAAGTCCAGCGAACAGAATTGTCTAACAAATTCCACAGAAGTTATAAGGGACTTCATTACTTGACTTGGTGATTCAGTGAGAGAACAAAACATGTCAATGTGATCATTACCACCTCATTTGATAAAACCAATTTGCAAACAACAAAAAACCATACAGAAAAAGAAAAGGAGAAGGAGAACTACAACTAGCTCAAGAGCAAAGATAACAAAGAAGCCACTATCTCCTATCTGGCTATTACAACTTATCAGCAGGACAGTGATAGCATTAACTACAAAACTTCCTTCAGCTGAATTAGTCGGGATAGTTTTCGTTTCTCAGTACACAAAAACTGCAATAAATCTAGTTAAATAATATTGACATGCATATAACCTTCTAAAGAGATTGCAATTGTGCAATCATATGCTCATTAAACCATAAAATTATTGGATCACAAAAGTTTGCAATAGTATATATGGCCTTAGTAGTAATCAAATTCAATGAAGACAAATACCTTCCCAATACGTATGGGACAAATTTGACAGATGTGAGTCCATACAAATAGTTCCCAAGAGAAAACGGAAGCAAAGGGCTCAGACGCAGAAGGGTAACGACTCTGAAGCCATTTTCCCCAATAGCTTTGTCAATTGCAAGAAATTTCTTATTTCCTTCAACCAACTTAAGAATTCGCTCCCTAGCAAAATATCTGGCAATGAGAAAAGCAACACTGGCAGCCACCTGAAAGAGGCAGAATAAGATCATGGTTCATGGTTAACAACGATTGTCTACTACACCCATTAGCATGCTCTGGGATCCAGAACTCACCGTTCCACTGATGGAGACAATGATTGTGCCAATTAAAGAACCGAAAAGAAGTCCAGCTGACATTGTTAAAGGTATCGCAGGGATTGCAAGGATCTACATTGACATGAACCAGTTAGCGATGGGTTCCAAGAAGATTCGGAAATCATAACAACAGCTAGTAGATGAAAATAGTGAAAAGCTAAGAATTGAAAGGTGTCATGCCATGACAAGTTGAGAGATGTGGTCGCTCAGACCAACAAATCCAAACCGACTCTCTGCTTTAACTAAGAATGGTGTGCATGCTTAGGAAAGCAAAGGAGGTTTACTTTTAAATTCCCAAAACATTCCGACAGGAACTAAAAAACATTTAGATGAAAATGCAGAAAGGATAGGAGTAGCATCGCAAAGATCAGTCAGAGTATAGAATTTTTACTTCTAGACCAGCATAAACAGCTACAAATAGAGCATATCCTGCTGGGCCATAACCTGTCAATGAGAAGGAACAATTTGAAATCAGAATGTTAACCAGGAAAAAAACAGGTCAAAAAAATATGAAAAATAAAAAAGATGGATGAAATGAATGAAATCACTAATTCTATTTCCATGCACTGTAAAAGGTGAACGTGGACATAAGGATATAAAACAAGATAAATGCCCCTACTTCCCCCCACAGTGCTCCTAGAATTAGAAGTCTACAATAATTAGATAAAAAAGTTCACAATCTACCAATTCACAAGTCTGAACCTGTGAACCAACAAAGTAATATGTGAACTATGACATGTTATGACAGGTATGGGTCCATGTGAGCCTGAGGTAATTGAGAAAGGAATTTGCTAGATAGCCTAGAACACTGAAATTTCCTGCATTCTATCTGAGGTGGAGGCGCTTCCACTGCTTATGCAGGAAGAGCTGTCACACAGAGGGACACATTAACATGGCACGACATTGTTGCTGATCAGAATGTTTTGAAAAAGCCTGAGTACCTTAAAAGGCCCGACGACAAAGTAACATCTTCACTAGAATGAAAAAGGCGAGTCTAACTTCATTAAACAGGCACTTTGTTAAAATTGAATATTCAATGTATGCATAAACTGTCTGAGAGTGAGATGCTTTTGTCAACTATGCAAAAGCTTCCTCACAAAAGCAGGTCTCATAGACAAGCACATTGACCGTTAATAACCTGCATAAGGAGGAAACTTCTATGTTCCTTCTCCCAAAAGCATGAGTCAGCACAGTGGACCCCATGGACTGTGATCTTCTAATTAGGGGATTAAGCTAAGTTGTGGCAGAAAGAGAAGAGCAACTTAAATGCTTAAGTTGGAGAGAAACAGGAGATCACTGGATTGAATTAGAAAGATTTTGTGACACAAACATTTAAGATCATTGACGACTGAGATCGGGCCAGAGCACTAGTGTCCAAAATGACCACATCCAGGTGCAGAACCTCAGCTCTTCTCCATGAAATTAGAGGTGAAACTGATTCATTTCCCTGTGCCTAAATGCAGGGAACAGCAATACTGATTCTTTCATGACAACAATCATCAATGCCTTGCTTGAATGCCCATCCCCATTACCAATCACACGATATCAACAAAGGGTTCCTAAAAAATTTCAACTTTCAAGAGCAATCACAAGAAATCGGGAGCACCAAAATTTAGACAGAAACCTGTCTCTACCTTTGCAAACGCAGACGACAAGAGAAGAAGAAATCAAATTCGGCTCGCATCATTACCGTCAATGAAGGTAGAGAACTGGGTCAGAAAACCGTTGATCTGGTCCTTGTACACGTACCCGACGGTAGCGAACCCGCCCACCACGCCCACCAGCAAGGCGCCGGCCAGGAGGGTCCCCTTCATCGCCGTGTCACCTTCCAACGCCGCCGCCGCCGCCGCCGCCCTCCTCCTCCTCTCCCTTGAGCTGCTGGCGCTCGTCGTCCCCGTCGCCCTTGGGGCCGAAGAACCACTTGAGGCTCTGCGGGGCGCTCGTCTTCTGGAGCGACTGCTGCCGCTGCTTCTTGGTCTGCTTGAGGGACGAGCATGGCTTGAGGAAGTGGAAGCGCTTGTTGGGTCGGAAGCTGAAGAGGAAGGAGGAAGGCGGGGACGAGAAATGGAGGCTGTAGATGAGCGATGACGATGACGACGACGACGACGACGACGACGACGACGACGATGATGATGATGATGATGGGGAGGAAGAAGAGGGTGGCCTCAGCCCGAGGGAGTGCATCTTAGGCTGGGAGCGAGGAGGCCACAAGTGACATCTGCTGCCTGGTGGAGAGAGATCAGAAGGAGAATGCCATGAATGGAATCCGCCTGTGCGTGGAGTTTCTGGTCAGGGTGGAGCCATGGGGGCGATAAGGAGTAGTGTTCCTGCTTCTGCCTCGCGGCAGCACCACGTGTATGCGAACCCGAACGCGGAATTTTCTTCTTTTTCCCCCCCGCGAAACAAAATCCATCTTTTCAATTTACTTCTCCTCAATCGATCGAAGAATTCGAACCTTAAAATCCTCGAATTTAGAATTTATAAGGTCTGGAGAAGAAATCTTTTTTTATAGAAAAACATTTTCTTTATTTTTCGATATTTGATTCGCTTAAAAAAATGAACTAATCAGTAGAAAAAAAAAGGTTTCTCCACAAAAATTTAGATTTAGGAAAATTATTTTCTCTTTGAAGAGAATCGAAAGATGTTTTTCAAAATATATGCTTTAACACTTAAAACTCCAACATTGATTCTCGAGTCCAACATTCAAAATTAGATATCGGCAGCCAAACCTAAGTCCATTGAGGCCACACTCGAGACTATAGTACTCGGATCCTGGCCCTCAACGTTCATGCCTAGGTCCATTGAGGCCATCCCTAAACCCTTGGCACCTGTACTCAATACTTTGACACCCGAACTCCTATCTATAAAGGCTATGTTCGGGTCCTCAATGCTCGAGCTCTAATTCCAACTCTCGGGCCTAGTTCCACAAAGGCCGTGTGCGGTCCTCGGTGTCTAGACTTAGGTCCTATTTAATAAAGTTTTCGTTCTTAAAAAATATTATTTTAGAAAATTTGAATTTGTTATTATGTTTAATCTTTTTTTCCTTCTTTTTTCTTTTTTCATCTTCCTCGATTGGTCGCCGGCCATTGCAACGGCCGGCGAGTTCATAGCCTATGGTGCAGCACGGCTTGAGCTCACTTGTGAGGCTCGAGCTCGCTTGTGGCCGACTGGCCAAAAAAGAAGTAAAATATAAAAATGTATAAAAATATAAATTTTCAGATAATTTTTCTATCATATTTTTCTTACCAAATAACATTAAACTATTTCCAAGTCTTCTTCATATTTTAGCCAATTTTTGAAAAATGATATCATTTTTAAGGTACATTTTTAGCAAAACAAAAGGATCCAAAGTCAAAAAATTCTAAACTCATCCTCGCTTATTTTCTACTTCTGCAATCAAGTCCCTTGAAAAAACTGAAAAAGATGGCTGCACTCCGCTCCACGAGCCAAACGATCCCTTCCTCAAACTATTTATCTTGCGAAATTTCGTGCCCAATTTCTGGGGACGTTGACTGGAATATCGGAGCTATATATTACAATACAAAAAATCTAATTGATAAAGGCATTAAAACTCCACGATTTAAAAGTCTTTTTCTTTATGAGTTCCTTCCTAAAAGCCACTTTCAATAGCCATGTATAATCCTTTTTTTAAGAATTTTCATCTACGGTGCCCCCAATTCGAAATATAAGCGTGTTCATTTAAAAAAACTAATTCAATTACTTTTTAGTAAAATATTTTTCCATTATCATGTTAGAAAATTTATTTTCCTAACTTCTAATTTACATATTTTATTTCAATATAAATAATTTTCTATTAATTAATCATTTCCAACAAATTAAATTCACAAAAGTTCAGAAAATTCTTCCATTCAAATATGCACACCCTAAGGTCGCGCATGACAAAATTTCGGAACAAAAATTAATTTCTTGTCATAAATTGATTTCTCAATTTATATTCCATAAACGAGTTTACGAGTAAAAAACGTATTTGATAACAATTCAAAATTTATATTTCTAAAATAAAAATTCGTTTAATAAAGAATAAAATTTCTATTTCTAGGAGTGGCAATGACCGGCATTTGGTGGCCATAGTTCGACATCCAGCGATCGGTGTTCAACATCCGATGACCAATAGTAGGCGGCCGAAGTCCGGAGTTCGGCAATTGGCAACCGGCATCCACCATTCGAAGTTCAACATCTGACATTTGACATCCGGAGTCCGGCAATCAGAGGCTAGTGGCCAGAGTTCGGTGGCGAGTGGCAAGCGGCAGACATCCAGTGACTGGTGGCAAGCAAAGAACGGTCGGCGGCGAACGGCGGCGAGTGGCAAGCGGCCGACATCCAACGACTGGTGGCAAGCAGTGAACGGTCAGTGGCGGACATCCGATGGTTGTGGTGAGCCTCCGGCATCCAACGATTGGTAATGAGTAGCCAACGACCAGTGGACATCTGGCATCCGTCAACCAGCGGTTGGTGATGGGCGGCTGAAGTTCAGTGGCCGAGGCTGGTAGTTGCTGACCGACAACTGGCAATGAGCATCTGGCATCCCACAGGCGATAAGTAGGTGATGGGTGGTGATGAGGCGAACGATAAGTAAAATTTTGATTTCTCATTTCTATTATAGAAATAAAAAAGCTAAAAATTTTAATTTCGATTGTTCCAAATCTATTTACGAAATAGAAATCTGTTCTAGAAATAGAAAAATGAAATTGCGTTACCAAACCGATTTATATTCCAAACCTATTCCGGGACCAGAAAAACAGATAAATAAAGAAATAGAAATATTGTCATGTGCATCCTAAATTTCTGTTTTTCTTTTCTTTCGTAAGATCAAGATTTTCTGCCTCGCAAATAATATTGCAAAGCACCAAAAAGAAATCCTTCCCAAATAGGAGACTTTCTTAAAGTGAACTTCGCCTTCAAAGTTCTTCTGGTATGACTGGACATAAGAATGAAACTCTTTACTTCAATTGCATTTATTCATTATTCTTTATTCCCTCTCAAAACTCACAAATGCAGAAGTCAAGAACGATGTGTCTCAGTTACAGCACTAAAAACTTCAGCACTACTCCACACCTAATAAATTAAACCCTGAGACGAATTACACTTCCATCTCGCAATGCTCCCATTCTGACCCAACCCTACCCATCTGCCGTGGTAAGATTCTTACACCGACACATGAAAATGTCAACTTGAGCAGCGACTAATCACCAAAGCCGGCATTTTCAAGGGACCAGCAGAGGTTTAACCCACCCAACGCCACATCACTGAAAACCACATAGAACGGCCAAAAGTAACAAAAGAAAGTACACAGTATCTTAGCCTAAGTAACAGAAAGATTGAGTCACCCAAGGTTGGAAGAACATCGACAGGCTGAGAGAAGACTCTCGTTAGGCACTATCTCACTCAAGCTAAGATGGGGCGCCGAGATAAGAGGCAAGCCGAAGTATGTCGCTGAATATGCCGCCAGCAGTGACCTGAGCCCCAGCACCTGGCCCACGGACTATCAAAGGCTGCTCCTTATACCTAGTAGTGGTGAAAGCAATTATGTTGTCAGTGCCTGAAAGTTGAGCGAATGCGTGATCCTTCTTGTATGTCCGCAGCTCCACTGCCCCTCTTTGCTTCAACAAATCCACTACACCCACATATCTCAGTACCTGCAAATGGGACACGTTTCATCATAGAAGAAGAATAGGAGAAAAGTTGACTACAGCATGCTCAAAAGGTACAGATGAAATTTCAAAAATGAATTCTTCATGCACCGATAGGATGTATGTGGATAAAAATCGACTCTACCATACCCACTGGAGGATAGAAGTTCAACGAAGCTATGAAGTTAGGACAAGGTTGTAATTACCACTCTCAAACTCCTTGGAAGCAGTGGCTATAGCTGGTAAAGTTTCTTGCCATCTAAAGGAAGGGTAATGCTGAAGTCACCTGGAGTTCATGCCATCTATGAACCACTCCAGGGGTACATAGCGCATCGAATGGAAGATCAAAATAACACTGTATTTAGATTTCATACACCTTATTTTGGTTTGCTTCCATCTACATACTGACGAACTTCATCACAAGATGCTCTCATCTAAATTTCGTGAAATTAGATGTTTCATTGAAGCACTAACATCGGAAGGCAACTATTGGATACAGTCTAAGTATCACGAGACTATTGGATATAGTCTAAGTAGTATTATGAGTTTATATACTCACTTCGCCAGCAGCCTCAGCTTCCTGTAGCTTGTTGGTCCATTCTTGGTCAAATTGCGGTAGCTTCTCCATAAACTCCTCAGCTGATGCACTAGTCTACACAGCATAATCAGGTAAATGCATCAAAAAGTATATTCCCAATAATTCAACTGTTAGGTCTATAATTGGGGAAAACTGAATTCTCACTCTTAATGGTTCTGGGACAAGATTGTCCACAGGGATGTCAGAAAGTTCCAGCTTCATACCAGATTCTCTAGCGAGAATAATCACCTGCATTGTCGAGACTGTGAGGTGCATTGATATTGGAACAGGAACATAAGGTTTTCATGTCCAAATCAATGAAAATAAATCAAGATCCATGTGCTATAGAATTATATTCATTATAACATTAAGAATCCAGAAAACTTCGGGAGAAAGTAAAGGAAAAAGGCTAAGATATCCACCAGAACATAATAATTCACGTGTGATGGTAAGGGGCATCAGTTTTTTGTCATGCATACCTACTCTGAAAGGAACTACGTAAGTAATCAATTTATCAACCAGAGTGCTGAGGCAGTGCAGCGTCTTAGGTCCTTAAAGGAGTAGTTTGAAAGACAAAGGTAAATTACAGTCCAGATGCTCTGCAGATCCATCGATTCAGAAAGTTGTCTCCCTATGAAGAAAACTCTCTTCGGCGAACATATTATAATGGAAACAAGCCATTGAAGATCACACAAAAACTTCTTGATAAACAGAGGCGAATGTGCAATAATAGTGCTCTCCATTCAGCAAGCAGTGGTAAGTTTGTTCCCCCTCTCCTCAAAAGCTATAGTACTGCTTTAACGTATAAACACTCTCCTAGTAAGCAACAATCCCCTGAACTGCAGTTATTTAATGCATCTGCACATATACAAAATAGGATATACCTTTCTCTGAACATCTGTCCCAGAGAGATCATCTCTTGGGTCTGGCTCTGTAAAACCTGCCTGTTTTGCCTCTGCTACCACCTCACTGAACGATCGCTTGCCAATGAAGTTGTTGAATATATAGCTCAATGTACCACTGCAACAACATAAGGAGAATTGAACAACTCAGAAAGTATACACTGCAGGCACTAGCATGCATTAAATACCTAGCTTCACATACAACATCCTGAAGGCCATGAACTGCAAATTAGAAAAGAAAGTCCAAGACGGAAATACCTAAATATGCCTTCAATACGGAGAATTCTATCCCCAGTTTCAAGAAGACCTCGTAGAGTGCTAACAATTGGGAGACCAGCACCAACCGTAGCCTCATAAAAGTAATGTGTATATGACTGCCGCTGTAGTGCTCTCAATTTCAAGTACTGCCCAGACAATAATTGATGTTACAAGACCCATGGCATTGCCTCAAAGTCTCAACATGACTATGAAAAGTAATAGGTACAAGACAGTTCAAAACTGTAAATGGCATTTAAGCATATAGCATTCACAGCTTTATAAGAAACAGATTTTCAATAAGCTCTGTTAGATAAAAGTCTGCGACCATCTTGGAAGTGAAAATCATCATTAAATTGGGTTTTTGGCAGTGTGCATTATTGGTTATGAGCTAATTCCATTGATGTCTCCAAAGAGACAGTTCAGTTAATCTAGGTTCATCTAGTCTGCTTCTTTTTGTATCTTTCCCTAGACCTCCAATCCACTAACGTTTGTCAAAATAGTTTTTGGCAATGGAGAAGTTAACATAGAACTGCAGGAATTCCAGAAACGCAGGAAAAGAGTGCTTGACAATTATGCCACCATTATTATGACAAACTTCACTCAATATTAAATTTGTCAAAAAAAAAGAGCTAAGTGGCAGAGTCATACAGGACAAATGAAGGATCTGTTTCATTCATAACATTTTCAAATCTAGAAAATTAACTGCTCTTTTCATCATGATGCTGGTAGAGATATTACCTGATCAAGTGGCCCAGAATTCGCCTTTTTATTTGGAGTGATCACATGAATTCCCCGTCGCAACCAATTGTAGTAATGACCAGCAACAACAGAATCTGCTGTACAATCTACCAGCACAGTATTGGGAATAAAGCCATTTCCATGCACATGCTGAATAAATTTCTCCAAATTAGCCACCTCTCCATTCTCCTTTAAGAGCTCTTTCCATTTAGATAAGTCAACACCTCTACAACCAGAAATATCGATTCAGATATTACAATAAACAGAAACTTCATATGGGTTGGTGTTGCTAAGTTCTACCCTTCAATATGATTCGGACAGACATAGACAGCAAATAGACTGCAAAACATAAGCATGCATAGGAAAATTACTCCCTTTACTGATAAATGACACATCGCAAGAAATTGCCATTGTCTGGAGATAGGTATAGTGGGCAACCATTGTGGTAAATGAAGATTTTGAGGTTGATAGTGGTGTGCTTTGAAGAAGATCATCACCTTATCACAAATTGTTCCCTCATAAGTGTGTGTTTACATTTTCTGAAACATGCATTCCAATTAATTCCCATACTTGTTAGTAGCATTTACAAAAATAATCCACATCCCATTCATGTTAAGAAATATGATAAAGCTTTTTATACTTTGATTTGTTAGTAAGCCAGACTAGCAGAATACGAGAGGATGCCAATGAATGAAGCATCTAATTAAGCACCAGGTTTTTATCTGTGCAAGTGAACAATGGAGCAAAAAGCAGGGGGAAATTGGAACTTGGCCAGAGATGGCTGGAGAGGAGTAAAACAAACTGATGCAAAGTCCCAATGCAGAAGTCAAATGACTGTCGAGTAAAATGAATCTTCTTCTACATAGATTGTGGTGAACAAAACTAGCAGTATTACAACTGGCCATTAACAGTTTTCAACCATCTTATTTTATATATATATGTATGTATGTATGTATGTATGTATGTATGTATGTATACATACATATATATACATACATATGTATGAATGTATTTATGTATGTATAAGTTTAAGATTATAAGGCTATCAGATTTTGATGGTTGACGTTTGGGAACCCATATTGTGACCCGTCAAAGTGAGCATGATTCAGATTTTGACGGCTGGTTCAATTTGAAGGAGAATAATGGAGTCCATTTTTTTAAAGCTGGGAAGAAGTAAAGAACAAACATGATGCTTTGTACAAGAGTACTTTCAAAACCATAACCACTGGTTGAAAGTTGAATAATTTAGCTCTAATTTTCAAAATGTTCAGGGCAAATTTATGGAAAAGTGTCATGCAAGAATATAGCATGCATTATACATTTTCTCCAGATGTTCCGTGCATATACTAATGTGCACCCTGATGTTAGTTCACCAGTAGAAAAATCAGTGCCTTATTTTCTCAAAAGGAATTCATGCCATCATAAAAACCTGTCATTTCCTATTTTATGAAAGAATTGAATAATTTTAATTCAGGCACAGGGAACAATACCATACTTTAACACTCCCATAAAGTTGGGTCCTTATTTGATTGATCTACTTATCTAATTTAACATTCTACACAATGATTTTCCAGCCCAGGACCTAATCTTCATCATTACAAATTTCTAAGATTTCCACAATTTTCACAACGAGGAAACTGAGATTCTTCATCTTATAGACTAGAAGTGAACATGACCTAAAATATCACACTTGATGAACTTTATTAGGAGCTCCAGGGCTTTTGCTCCCAAAGACTGTTTGGGATGTGAAGCCGAGTTCTATGGAGTGCATTATAATTTATACCCATGACCAATGGTTGACATGCATAGGGAGCAATGCTCCAGGAGCATGTAACAATTGCTCCTTCAGAATGAAAAACTGCCTTGACCAAGAGGCCAAGATATAGACGCTACTAGATAAAACGGGATATATTATTGATATTCACGACGATGCTGCTGCCTGCACATTAGTAACCAGACAAAGTAATTGTTATACCATAGCTATTAACGCGAATCAGCTAGAGACCAGAATGAGCTTGAACTGAGAAAAGAGTTAATCATCTCCTTCTTAACAGTGAAGCAGTAATGATATAGCACAACAGGTGAATAACACACGGAGCTTTACAAAAAGTACTTAATCTTGAAATTTTCACTGGATGATTTTGTTTAGCAAGAACATTTATTCAGAGTCTCGTGACTTACGCTTCACTCAAAAGCATCGACTTTGATCCTGTGATTCCCATGACACGCAAGTCAATATTGAATTCTTCCTTAAGAACAGCTGCCTGCCAAACAGACATAGCGTTTGTTTACATGTACAATATACATAGAGAAAATGCAAAAATTTGCACATGAACCAACACAGAAAAATGGAACACACTGCACTAAGCATATCTGAGAGTTCCATACAGTACCTGCATCGCTTTTATTTAGCTGCTTTTATGCTAGATTTTCATCAAAAAGACTAGAGATAAGCTATACCCTAATCTGATGAGGTCCTAGCATCTAAGTGACAACTGTTTTTTGGTAGCACGGCACCCTCCTACCACTTGATCAACAAGAATGAGAATCCAGAAAGAACCTTTCTCAGACATACACTCAATGGCTGTCTTCATGATCTAATCCACCAAAATTCTCACAGACACAGAGCTAAGTATGCTGAACTTTCCCACCTCTTCTCTTTATACATTATAATAATATCGCTTTGTCAACCCAATCACGAAAGATCTATTTTATATAGTATAGAAATAACATTTAACCAGCCTTGAGGAACCAAACTTCCACAACTAAGTTCTGAACAGATATATTTGGGTCTTCAAGGACAAGGTCAAATGGGCCAGGTCTAACCGCAATAGCTGGTGCTTTGTTCAACAATTTACCCCTTCAATTATGTGTTAACATTACGTTGTCAACCATTCGGATTAAAAAAGAAAAAAGAAAGATCGTAATATGACATTGGAAAAAAAACAATATGATCCCAAACCTTCCTTCCAGCGCGTTCTTATTAAATTACCTAAAACTATGGTGAGCGCCACAAGCAAACACTACATGCTTTTAAGTAACATAGATTATCAACAAGATGCACCTGATCCCTCAGTTGCTCGAGTAAGGTGCTGCCTATTAATCCAGGTCCAATGATACCCATTGCAATCGTTGTCCTTGAAAGATAGAACCTTGAGTGGACAGCCCTAAGGGCTCTAATACAATCTTCCCGCATTACAACTACTGTGATATTATATTCAGAGCAGCCTTGAGCTATAGCACGAACATTGATATTTGCCTGCATCAGAGAGACAAGTTCAGAGGACTCATTGCTTAAACTTCAAGGAGAAACAAAATCTCTTGGATCACATCTAAAAAGATGTTAACACTCCCAGATTAAGTAGCATGTACTTAAGCAATATAATTTCAATTTCGGAATCGGTAATACAAGAAGGAGACAAGTAACAAATTATCTTTATTTCGGCCAGCAATCTCAACAGACCTAGAGGATATATAACTTTCTAACCTTTGCCAGGGCATTGAAGAGTGTGGCACTGACTCCTGGGGTACTAGCCATTTTCTGGCCAACTGCTGCCAATATACTACAGTTTGAAATCACTTGAACCTGAAAAGAACTGAGTTGTCAAAAAACCCACTAAACTGATGTACAGATACAATTGCCAGAATTCTGAGAAAAAAGCAACTGACGTATTTAAGTGTGTTTATTCCGCAAAATAAAATCTAAAGTCAGGGGCAAAATTTGATGCTCTCAATTTCAAAACATTAACTTCTTTTACAAAGTCTAGCACTGAACAGTAAAGCAACTTAATGGGGCAACCTCTCTCTCTCTCTCTCACGCGCGCTAGCACAATGCCACGTGCATTGATGCAACTGGTAACGAACGTGATACTGAGATCTCATGACAGGAAGAGAGCTAATAAATGATCTTACTGGTGAGCCTTAGAAGACAGTCTAAATTATAAATAATCGGGGAGACAGTGCTATCGGTGAAAATAAGCCTAAAGACTGAAGGCCATAGAAAAAGAAAGCATTAACTAAAGGCTTGCTCGAAAGAATTGCATCATGCAGGATTGTTTCAGGTATGCTGCACGGCTTTCTCTATAGTGAGTCTGTGACACTCTGCAACACTGAGGTGACTTTCCTCTGTTTGCATGTGTAAATACATGCACCGCTCTATTTCATACAAACTAATAATAGGTGCATAAGGTATTCGCCACAAGTGATGATAACAAAATAAGCATCTACCTACTAGATAAACCCCAATTATAAAAGATGGAAACACCTTTGAGAGACGCCCAGCGTCAAGAGCCTGACGAAATCTGGACTGTAGAGCCTCGGAGACCGCCTCAACTTCCTTCTCAGGTACAGCAAAACAAACAGAATGCTCACTGCTAGCCTACAGTGCATCGTATAAGATTCTTGATCATACATTACTTAACCAAATGCAGTATCCGTCAAACTGAAGATAGAGGTACCTGAGATATCATGATAACATTGGCTCCTACATCCTTCACAGCACCAAATATGGCACTGGCAGTACCGGGAACACCAGCCATTCCAGTTCTGGCAAGGGGGAAAAACAATATGAAAGAGACTCAACCGTATAAAATTGCAAAATCCTATATAAATTGAAAATAGAGATATGGAAGCTATTTGTATTGGCCGTAATAGGCAGCCTCTCACCCCTCAACATTAACAAGGGCCAGATTGTCTATTGTTGCAAATCCCTTCACATAAGACTCCAGCTTGTGAGAATCCTCATCTTCGCTCACAGATGGACGGCAAATCTTTGTTCCAGGAGCAGAGAGATTAAAGATATTTCTTATCACTATTGGAATGTCATACCGCATCACTGGGATTATGGTGCGAGGGTGTAAAACATTAGCCCCAAAGTATGACTGCAGACAAATGAAAATGAATGAGAAGCAGAGTAGATCAATGTTTGAATGGTATTTTCATAGTCATCTTATTTACCATTTCCCAAGCCTCTTGATAGGAAAGAGTCTTTAGTATCACAGCCTCACCAACTGCAACAAGACAGAACCAACACTTCAAACAATTATCTCAAGTTTCCCGGTCAGCAACCGTTATCATTGGTACCAATGACAAATACTATCTCCAAGAATCAGAAACTTCTAATTGGCTATCTTGGCTCATGACCAAGAGAACAGAACCATAACAAACCTTTTCTTGGATCAGCGCTATAAACACCATCAACGTCCGTCCATATAGTGACCTGTCGCGCTCTAAGTAGAGAACCCATAATTGCAGCTGAGAAGTCACTCCCATCTCTTTTTAATGTTGTAGGAATATTATACGGAGTGCTAGCAATAAAACCAGTGGCAATTATGGTCTTAGATGGATTCTGGGAGTACCATTTCTCTAGTTTTTTTTCAGATGCTGGAAAATCTGGATCTACTTGATTAGAATTAGTAGGAGATACGATTAGGACTTCCCTTGTATCCATCCATGTGCAATCAACCCCATTCTGCAGTGTGCAGAGAAACAGTATAGAGCAGATGCTCATATCAGCACAACAAATATCAACCAAAAGAAAAAAAGAAAAATGCAGAAGAAGGAAGTGGATATGATTAAACCTTCTTAATGACAGAGGAAAGCAGTTGAGCTGACCAGAGCTCCCCATGCCCCACGACAAAATCTGTGAAAGATTCTGTTGCGTGGCCAGCTGCAGGACAGCATAGACTGTCAATCTAAGGACCTACTATGTGCAACATGATATCACCCAAAGAAATGGTGGCACCAGTTGCCAAAACAAAAGTAAAGTAGCAATAAACATTAACTGAATGAATTAGTCGAAAAATCTGAGGACATAAATAAAATAAAACAAGTTTTTAACATAAGATATTAAAGTTAGGTAAATTCAATATTTAGGCTTTAATCATTAACAGTCCAAAGGGTCTTACCCTTTTAATGGCCAACATCATATAAATGCAAATGTAAGGTGTGAAACGCTGAAGTCTAAGGTAATATCTCCAAATGGCCACAGATAATGTACATAGACACAGAGAGAGAGAGAGAGAGAGAGAGAGAGAGAGAGAGAGAGAGAGCTTGATACCAATATATATTGCTCGAAGCATGGCTTTTAGGTTACTGATGTCGCCATCCAACAGTGATAGAAAATTTGCAAGATTGTTCCCCTCAAGTAGATCAAGCGCTGTTGATCTATGTTTTTCTAAAACATTGTCTAGTGCAAACACATAGGTATCATCTCGTGACTGTGCCTTATCGATGAGGTCATACATCATATCAGTCACCTTTGACATTGCAGAGACAACCACTAATTTCCGTTCTGAATCATCCTTCATAATTATATTGGCCACATTCTTTATCCTCTGAGAGTTTCCTACGCAAGTCCCGCCGAATTTATGAACTGACCATGTTTCACCTTTAGGGAGCTGAACCTCTTCAGCAGCCATATCCACCGGAACATCTGGCAGTAATTCGACATGAGAAGTTGATGAGAAAAAAAAAATTATTTTAGAGTACCATACAATTACATTAGAGGAGAAATATTGCTATATCTGCCAATAATTACACAAATAAGAGAGAAATGCTGAGGGACTGAACCTGTGACAGATGCATGAATGGTCTTCGATAGATCTCTTCTTCTATGAGACGGTACAACACCTACCCTGCAATAGCAATACGTAGAAACATATTCTCAGTGATTTCTGGACAACTAGGAAAGGATTTTACAGCAGCTCCTTATCACAACAAACGCACTGCCACAAACTCACAAGTGAAATATTCGCTACAACAAGGCACACTGGCTGCTCGTGAAGCAGCTAATTACAACGCTTGGCGAGCTAGAGCCACGCATTTACACGCATATACCCGGTTTCGGCCGACAGCTAGCGAGAAGGTCAGAAACTTCCATTCGCACATACATGCAATCCTTCCTATCAGGTACAGCTGCGCTGGACCTCTTTCGCGGAATTAAAACGAAGCATGAGAATGCCGAATTGAAGAACAAGCGATGCAAAAGTTCTCGGGGCCTCCGTGTTCCCACGGGGTCACTGCATCATTGCATACAAATGGAACTCGCGCGCAAATCTAACTCTCTCTCTCTCTCTCTCTCTCTCTCTCTCATTTCATTTTCATCGCCCCTTCCGGCGATCTTCCGGGGGAGAGAAACGGGAACAGCAGAGCCTGAGAAGCGCGAGCCGAGAGAGGACAACGCACCTGCGAGCGCGCGAGCGCGGGAGCGGGGAGGGAAGGGAGCGACGGGAGGGGGGGAAATGGCTCCGCCCCGTCGCCTCCCCGGCCTCGCCGAGCGCCACGCGCGGGGGGCGGCAGGAGATCGAAGCGGAGAGCAACGCCATGGCCACTGCCGAGCTCCACCAGGAGATAGAGAGAGAGAGAGAGAGAGAGAGAGGCGCAGTTGCACGGTGGCTGCTCGTGTTTTTGTGCTGCTCGTGTTTTTTCTTTTGGCCTCTTCTTGGCGGCTTGTTGTGCTTTTTTTCAGGGAGCGCGGCGCAACCCGCTTCTCAGTTTGGTGCGCGACGTTCGTTCGTTTCCCTGGTCGCTTGGGGAACGATCGCCTGCGACCGGAACTAGCATGCCGCATCTTTTTCCACCCCCACGTTTCCCAAAAATCTAGGGGTCATGAGCACGGTCCGGTCCCCATCGTCGGGTCTCGATCCGTCCATCGATCGAGATGGATTAGGGACGGGATTACATCTTTGGACTTGGACATGCAACGCGAAGACCAGTCAAATGGGACAGGTCGGGTTGGATCGATCCGGCTCAAATTGTCCCGTCCAACCCATTTTGGGCCATTTTTTAAGCAATTACAAGTTTAATGACCCATATCTGATTAAATCCGCGCATGGCATGATACTAAAATGAACCTGCAATGATAAAACACTTTAAGTCCATACTTAAATTAAAGGTGACCCAAGGAATGAGTTAGCACGAAATTGAATGAGAGTGAAAAGAAAATGAAAAGAGAATTATAAAAATGGATTTGATATAAACTAATTTTGAATACATTTGACACTCGTATTATTCTTAACTTTACTAGTCTAAATCCATTTATAGCTCATTTAGTGGATATAAGGAACTCATATAACCACTCAATGTATCTAATACAAGTTAAGAAATTGGTCTATAACCCATTTTGATCAATCCAACAATAGGATGTGAGCCTTCCAATTTTACTCTCAACACGATTACAGTTGGTCCGGTCTAGCTTGTCCCAACATTCTGAAACGTGCCTTAAAAATATTCTATGTAATTGAAAGCTTAGATCTAACATAACTAATGCACTCTTTTCTTGTATTTTTTTTGGTCGAAACTTTTTTCTTGTATTAAAAAAAATTATTGTAAATGATCAAATATGCGGAATGTATTTATATGCAACCTTGGAGATTCTTTACTTGTAAATATTAGTGATAAGTATCGTTGCAGGATAGAATTAATTATATTGGAAGCAAAAATAGCACCTTTGTAATGCTAATTATATGGACAATGATTTGTTGAGATTGATAAATTAAATATTGCGATCAATTTTTTTTCATTACTAATTAATATGAAGGGTTGTTTCATGACCCATCTCTCCACTTACTGTACGGATTTATCATATCAATCTTAGCATACTACTTGAAGTGATTGAAAATATCATTTTCCAAATTACATCTTGATTTTTTCTTTTATCAAAATTGACATACGAAAATGCGATAGAAAGTCGCTATTCGATCATTTTAGCATGATAATTCTCTTTCAAGTTCCAATTTTGGTTAAGAGACGTGAGATAATTGTGGATCCTCGACGACAAAATTCGGCAATATAAGCCAAAAATGATAAACAAGAGAAATGTGGACAACGTGAGAAGTGTTTGGCCAATCGAATACAAGGATTCAATCAAATCGCCACCAATGACTCGATGGAAAGAGCTAGTGAAAGCCATTGCCACGACTTGATGTTTAGTGTCTGACTTGTCGGCCTTGTATTTTCAATTGGTAGAGAGATATTAGAGCTAGTAAAATGGGTCATATATGAATTAAATGAAAGTTAAATATGGGTCAAAAATGGATATGAGCATAAAAAAAATGGGTTTAAATAGGTTATTAGGAAATTTTGAACTCATGACATTGTTTAACTTTGTAAAATGTTTTTTTAATAAAAAATCAAAATTATAATTATTTTTCATATTTCAATTTTTTTCTTTTTTTTTTCTTTTTTTTTCTTCCTTCCTTAGCCAACGGCCGGTAGGGCAATGGTCGGTCGTTGGCCGGCGACAGGCCAGGTGAGGCTCGAGCTCGCCAACATCGAGCAGGGCCTCAGCCTTGCTGGTGTCGGATGGGGCCTGAGCCTCGCCAGATCAGCGAGATTGAGCCTCACCTGACGCTAGCGGAATCTCGACTTCGCCAGATCCGACGAGGCTCGAGCCACGTTGACGATTGGCGAGACTCTCGCCAAGGCCCCGCCCAACGCCGGCAAGCTCGATCTCACTTGTGGCCGGTCGAATTCCATATAAAAAATTTATAAATCTCAATTCATGAATTTCAAAACACGGTGTTTGGGCTCAAAAGAGCCTAGCATGCATTTAATAGGCCATGGAGGTTTGATTGTCACTATTCGTGATGGTGTAATTAACTGACCTTTGGATATTTATGACGTCAAAATTGATTGAGGCTTCAGATTGCATCGCTGCCGTTCGCTGTTGTCGGGGATGGGGATCCGATCCGTAGACAGATCAATGATTTTCAATCTTGTGGACCGAAATAATTGCACGAGGAACACATTATTTGGTTCGCAAAAAAATACGATGCTTCTCATTTTCCTTTGAAAGGCCGGGCTTCTTTCTATTATTTCAATTTTCACTACTTTTCATCTATAAAATTTTCTTTACTAAAGATGTTTCTGAAAATATTGAAATATTTCACATTGCTAAGCCATAGGATTTATACGTTTTTCCTTTTATACACATGATCTATATTCACTTATTAATTTAAGCATTTGAATTGGACATTATACTATAGTATTAGAAGAAGATATCTGACATTCTAATATTTTCAGGCTCTTATTTATCTTTCTTAGATCAAAGTTTATCCTACGCATGAAGTGAAGTATTATTATGCCCTTATCTAATAGGTTAAGTTTTTAAAACATTTTATAGTGGTCCTGCGATATCTTTCTTGTGTTATCTGCAATCACCACCTTGACAAAAATAAAATTAAGAATGTTCGAAAAGTGTTTTGAATGTATTCCTTAGGGGAAAGAAAGCCACTAAAAAACAAAGAAATTATACATATTATGATATATTTATCCAAAACTTTTATTGTAGCACAAAAAACTCCAAACTCATACTCATAGATACATTAATCCAAAACTTGCATCAATATGGCACATATCCCAAAATTTTCTTATAACACAAAAAATCCTAAAATTATATCCGCGGTGTCATATAAGTATATATTTAGAAGTATATATTTAGAGTTTTTGGTGTCACAAAAAAATAATTTGAGATAAATATACTATACAGGTATAAATTTGAGATCTTTTACACTATAGAACATTTTTTGGAATAAATTAGTCACATGAGTACAAATTTGGAGTTTTTACATTAAAAATATTAAGATAGAAGTGTCACGATTAGCATAATTTAAACTTTTTAGTGGTTTATTTTTTCTAGGTTTTTCCTTTCGTACATTGAAAACGTTTTCGAGAGTGTATGAAGTGATAGATTTACTTATGTTATCGCTTGCACGAGTTTGCTTGGATGGAGAGCATCGAAGATTCCAATTGACAGGTTGAGTGACAATATACTTGCCCAAAAAACAAGTTAAAGAATGACCAATAAGACGCTGCCGGGCAAGACAGTTTACTATTTCCTTCGCAGCCTTGGGCTCAAGCCGGGAGAAAAATTCTGAATTCATCAAACTAATGCAGGTAGTGCAAATCGCTAGAGAAATAGACCAGTTGAGGTCCACCAAAATCCGATGCAAACTTAATGTGACCGCTAGCTAAATCATAAAATAGAAATATATATAATAAAAAAAAAAATCGAAACAACGTTGAATTCTCATCTCTCTGTATGTATTTGGCTAAAGGGCATTATGGGGGGGGATTGTCAAAAAAATTATCAATTTATTACACTTTTATCAATTTAATCCTAAATTTTATAATTTTATTAATTGAGTTCCAAACATTTTTTTAAGTTTTGTCAATTGAATTCATTCGGTCAATTTTGATTAAAAATCGCTAACATAACAGTTTAATTAACGCCAACCATCTTATATGACAAAGTCAGTGTTGATGAAACCAAATTTTAATTAAAAAAAATTTAGATTTTTTCTTTATTTATTTGTTTTTACTGTTTTCAATTCAAAGGCCCAATGGGACAGTTGGCCCCTAGGTGAGCCCTAAACCGAATTTGGCCAGGGCACGCAAGCCCTAGCTAGATATGTTGCAAGGTGAGGGCATGGTAGTCCCCATTAATCATAGCGAGGGGGGGGGGGGGACTCTGATGCTTTCATTGTGGCTTGTCAAGGTTTGTGATACTCTTGCCAGCCTCAATAAGGGGCCGCAACTCCTTGCCAATGGCCGGCAGCCCTGTTGGCCCTTTAAAAAAAAAAAAAAAAAAAAAAGTATTTAAAAAATATAAAATATCAAAAATCAAAATATTATTACAAATTATCAATGTCAACTATAATTATATTGCATAGGACTGCCACCGGCATCCATGTCAATGATTTTCCAGCCAAAATTTGCATAATTGACTAAATTAATAAAATTAAAAGGTTTATGACTCAATCAACAAACTTATGACAAGTTTTTTTTTAAACTTTTTAAACAATTTTCTCATTTTAGATAGCAATCGTCCCTGGACACAAGTTTCTTTGTCATGACCCATACGCAAGGGATCTTCTGCTCGACCTGTGCATCGGCAGGCATCCTATACAATATAACATAAAGTGACTTGTGCAGGCTCTTGCGGAACAAGCGGGGGTCGTTCGACCCCCATTCAAACCATAGTCCGGATCAGAGAGAAGATCCTCGTCGTCGCTTGCTCTTAGATAAGGATTATTTAGACAAAGTTCCGAAGTCGAGGTTTGGGTTGCGTGGAAAATACTGCTTTAGGAACACCAACAACATGAGAGGCTAGAACGTTATCAATTCCATTTTTGTTGGCAATAGTTAGCTCCATTAGCTATGTTAGAATATTTAAACAAATAATCAATCACGCATTTATCTGACAGCTTAAATTTTTAGAATAATTAATAATGGTCACATAATATCAGAGTAAGAAGTCTCGAGTTTGAATCTTTCCAAACTCTATTTACTTTACATCTAAGGTCAAAGTTTAATCTACACGTAAGGGGGAGTGTTAGTATATTTAAATAAGTAATAAATAATATACTTATCTAATAGATTAAACTTTTAGAATTGTGGGCAGTGGGACACTTCTAATCAGGGCAAGGATGTTGCCGGTTGGTGAGGCCGTTGGCTAGAGTTGTAAAAAAAAACAACAAAAAGAAAAGAAAAAGGAAAAAGAAAAATTAATAAAAAATTGAAATATATTAAAATATTATAAAAATGTCTACGTCAACGTTGGTAATGTCATGTAAGAGATAAGTGATTTTCAATCAAAATTGATCGAGATGAACTCAATTGACAAATCATAAAAATATTTAGAAGTTAATTGGCATGAATAAAAAATTTAAAATTGAATTGGCAAAAATGTAATAACTTTAGGACTTTTGAACAATTTTTCCTTGTTAAACCCTCCTTCTAATTAGCAACTGTCTGGCACATTGCTTGTTGTATTCTAGGGCTGAGCGTTTGAATTATTTTCCCCATTATATTGGCAAAAATGCAATAACTTTAGGATTTTTGAACAATTTTTCCTCATTAAACCCTCCTTCTAATCAGCAACCGTCTGGCGCATTGCTTGCTTGTATTCTAGGGTTGAGCGTTTGAATTCTTTTCCCCATTATGTTGGCTCTCACAGCCTTACCTTGCATTCTAAGTAACCTAAAGGAAATGCTAATTGCCGAATACATTTGTTGATATGGACGTTGCTTATCTTACATGACATGACTGGGTAACATAGACAATTTTTAGTATTTTTTCTTTTCTTTGTTTTTTATTTATTTATCAACTCTAGCCGATGACCTCGTTGGCCATAAGCGAGGGCCATGAC
Organism: Eucalyptus grandis; assembly: GCF_016545825.1. Taxonomy (NCBI): domain Eukaryota; kingdom Viridiplantae; phylum Streptophyta; class Magnoliopsida; order Myrtales; family Myrtaceae; genus Eucalyptus; species Eucalyptus grandis. The sequence goes on along the minus strand of NC_052617.1, from coordinate 41,208,325 downwards.
ATCCTTATCTAGCGAGGTCATCCACCAAAGTTGTAAAAAATAAACAAAGAAAAGACAAAATTAACGTAAAATCGAAAAACATTAAAATATTATTAAAAGTATCTAGGTTAGCGATGATTACCACACAAGACGGTCAATGTCCATATCAATAATATCTTACGAAAATTAACTTGATAGATTGAATTGCCAAAATCTAAAAATATTTATAACTCAATTAATACAATCAAAATCTTTATGATTGGATTGACAAAGTATAATAAGTTGAAGGGTTTTTAGATAATTTTCCCTGTGAAACCCTTCCTTCCAACCTGCAACCGTCCAACAAAGGCAAATATACCAAGTCATCGTTCGATTCCTACGCATATATTTTATGACATGCCGTGTCGAACACCCAATCGCATTCAGCGGTCAGCGTCTCCTTCAGGCTACTTACGAACAACGCCAGGTAAGGTCACGAGAGCCGACATGATTTTTTTAATTTTTTATTTTTTTTAAGGGTGGAGGATGGCGTCAAACGCTCGACCCCGAGATACAGGCAAGCCAAAAAAACGCCAGAAAGAGATGATAAGATAGACGACTTTACCCAGTCAAACGAATCCGTTTCCTTAATGGGCAAACTTTGAATCGGCAAAGAGGAAAAACCCAAAACGAAGTTAAGCGCCGAAACTTCATAGTAACAGTTACACAAACGTTTGCCAATTCCTAAGGGGGGCGACGACCGCTTCCTTGGCTTTGAACTTTTCAAGAGACCTTTTTGGCACTGTTCATCTTACGTCTCTTTTGTTTTGCCCTCGCGGGCGAACCCATCTTCTGTTGCTCATTCCGTTGACCCAATCCTTGTCCTTTTCACCGGCCCTTTTTCCAAATCTGAATCGGGACTCCTGCAAATTCTTCATTGCACATGCCCTTTTCCGCAAATCGCATCGTGCATGATTTCCAGGGCGCTCTCTCTGTCTCTTATATTCCCATGCAGTGTCTTGGGGACGTGAACTACGATGGTTGATCTGCATGAGCTTCTGTTGGGCTTCTCTATCGTCTCCGTGGTGCTGTTCTCGATCCGGAGGCTCCAGAGCCTCATGATGTCGGTCACCGCCATTGCGCACGAGTCCTCTGCATTGTCGGTGTCTCCCGGTCCCCTGTCGACGTTCGCCAAGGTTCTCGCGGCGTGGAGAGGGCCGTCCCCAGTTTCTCCGAGCTTCCTGCCCGAGACCCTGGAAAGCCCGGCTTCCGCAAAGGGAGAGATATCGAACCAGAGCGCCGCTAGAGAAAGTGATATGTCCCGCGCCGAATTGGAAGATTCGCAAGACTTAACGCGTCCAGAGAAATGTGATGATTTGTTGACGGTCAAGCAATGTAGAGAAGTGCGTGAAAAAGGTTTGCACGATGTCCGTCCACGCGAGATTAATTCCGAGGCGGCGACAGATGTCCCAGCTTCACCGGCGCAGAGATTGATTGCTGGCGAAAAGGTGAGTGCTAACAAGCTTAGGAAACGGCCGGCGAGGCTTATTTTGCCGGAGAATTTCCCGGCTCTCGAATTGGGCTGCGAGAGGTTGAAGAAGAGAGAGAACAAGGAGTTTGAGGTGGAGGGAAGAGATTACTGTTTGGTTAGCAAGAAAGGGAGGAGAGATGTAATGGAGGACAGCTATGGAGTCACGGTCGATGTCGCCGGAGATCCCAAGCAGGTAGGGTTTAAATTTATCGGGGGGGCATGCCTTCTTTCTATTCCATGTTTTTGCGAATTGATCATGATTCATTTTATTATAGTAATTTTACTAGCTTCGCTGTATTGGTGACTATCCTTATTTCGTAATCAGTCTTCCGGTTCTCGATTATCACAAATCATAACTTTACACGATTAGTGTCAACCTTTTCAAACTCAGTGGTAAGAAACCATGAATTGTGAATGGTTTTGGATTATTCACTGGTACATAATGATTTAAATAGAAGAGTTCTTGTCGAGGATTATGCAAAGTCTATCGCCAACATAGGCAAATGGATTCGTCATTCCTAGGTGTTGATTAGTATTTTGGACGATTGATTTTGGTGTTAATAAGTTCCTAAACTTCTTGAAATTTAGTTTCTATTAGCATCTCGTACAAAATTTTTCGGCACAACACGAGCAACAATTAGTCTGCTTGTTCCTACTTCGACCTTGCCGTGTTCGGTGAGATCGATTTCAATGCTTTAATCAGGACTTGATCTGGCTGTCCTAATTATTCAACTTCAGAGCTTATCATTTGCACATGCATAGGAAATGCTGTACTTTCCGACACTTTTGAAGGTCTAATACAATTCCTCTTGTTCGCAGGCGTTTTTCGCTGTAATAGATGGACATGGAGGCCGAGCCGCAGCTGATTACGTCGCTGAAAATCTAGGAAACAACATCCTTAGAGAAGTTGAAACCCTAGGAGAGGAAAGAGGCTCTCTAGAAGAGGCCATTCGCAGGGGCTACTCGGTCACGGACAAGGAGTTTCTTAGTCAGGTAAGCCGTCTACTTCAGGAAATAACATAAGAAATAGGGATGAGTTTCAAGGTACAATGGATGTGCTTCTGGGAATTTCAAATGGGGACTAAACAATAGAGAGTTGACTACGTGAAATTGCTCAGAAAACCTTGCAATCTAGATGACGGGCTCGGTCGTTGCTCCTCGTTTTGGAATTTGACACTTAGACCTGGTCCTATTTCGTTTTGCCTTGCGTGTTGTCTGTTTAAAAAAATCTCAGAGACAGGCTGTGACGTTTTCGAAGTAGTTGAACTTCAATATGATGTCTCTAAGCAAATGTTTTCAAAGGACAATTCATCCTGAAATTTCGATGCATCTTGACTTTGCTCAACAACCCAAAAGTCCTCTAGATGATTTCTTGGACTTTGGAACCAGTCGAGTCTGAGCTGTTTTTGAGTGACTCGGATTTGACTATGCCTGATAACCATACTCTACGCGGACTTTGGCTCTTCCTTACGAAACTGAGTAGGTTCGAACTCGAATGCACCGAATAGTCTGGTCGGTGAAGGCCAATAGTTGGATAAATGAAGATCGACCTGAGTTTTAAGTGAGTATGGATTGTCAAGTTGTCCATTTCCGTTGAGTCTGCATAGTATATGCGATGGTTACTCGGCCAAACTAGGTCTTACTTGTACAATCTTCAAGAGAGTTTTCCTTCATGAACATAATCATTCCAACGCTTTCAGTTTAGTTTTACTAAGGAATTGCCAGAGCTGATACAGTTTCACATAAATGCAGGGTGTAGTTAGCGGAGCTTGTGCAGCTAGTGTGCTACTGAAGGATGGGCATTTACATGTAGCTAATGTAGGTGATTGTAGAGTAGTTCTATGTAGGAAAGGAGTAGCCGACGCATTGACCAGGGACCATCAGGTTAGCCAAGAGGACGAGCGCCTCCGGATCGAGAACTCAGTAAGTCGTCTTTCCAATTCCAGAGCTCGATAGCACTCTTCATCACTCCACGGATGAGGGTCAGACATCTAATGAAGAATCAATACTTTTGCAGGGCGGCTTTGTACATAGCCGTAATGGGGTGTGGAGAGTACATGGCTCTCTAGCGATTTCTAGAGCAATCGGGGACTTGCATTTGAAAGAATGGATAATTTCCGAGCCAGAGATTAAGATGTGCCGGATAACGCCAGATTGTGAGTTCCTCGTCATGGCTTCAGATGGATTGTGGGACAAGGTAAGATTATGCCGCTCAGGATCGCACTTATATCGTTATCAAAGATATTCAGGTTGATATGGTTAAAAAGAAAGTACCTGAATCTGATGCAATTAAACTGAGAAGATTATGACTACAACAGCAGAACTCGAATCTCGGTTCAACGACCTCTTTTTGTTGCAGGTCAGTGATCAAGAGGCGGTTGATTTGGTGTCCAGACAGACCAACTTGCAAGAATCCTGTAAGAAGCTCGTGGAATTAGCTTGTTCCAAAGGCAGCCTGGACGACATAACTGTGATGCTCATCAATCTTCAGAACTTTCGTTCCTGATGGCCGCTTTCTGCACAACCTAAAATGTCGATCCACGACAAACCAAAGGAAGCTAAATCTCGAACACATCTTTGGCCCGGAAGGACCAGATAAAACGTCACGCACCTCACGAGTCAGCGAGCAATCCCACCATGATCAGTTTTGCGGGCTGCAGCGTGTTTAAGTGTATATACCAGGAGTTATATACTTTGAAGAATGATAGTTTGCGCTGCAAATCAAGAGTAGATTTTTACATGCCTTCCCTAGAGAACATACAGATTTAAATTAAAGTGGGTTTCACATTCCTTCCGTTACTTAATTGTTATCATTTTGGCGTTTGTACTTGACTAAATCCAACTCTAATCCTATTCTATTGGCGTTGTTGGTTGATGATATCTCTACACTCTTAATTCATCTTCAGTCCACAAAGAAAATTCTCCTTTTCTGATATGCAAGGGAAAAAATAAATCCGAAGAAAATTATGTTGAGAAAACATTCCCCAAGTAATTTTGCTTTTACTATTTCTGCTAATTTTAAAAAGTTTTAACAAAACTTTGATGATATATCAGCTTTTGATGAATGAAAAAAGTAAAAAGTTCATTTGAAAACCTTCTTTGAAATCTGCATCCTTGAAGAGTTGCAGTCATCGATCTAGAAGAATCGGTGCCCTCTCAACTTCCTTGGAGGCCTAGAAGAGCAACCAACGGAGTTTCTATCTTTTCTATTCTGTTGTTAGCTTCATGTCTTTGTTCATTTGGCTTTGGAATCACGTAGTTGGTTCTAGTGACAAGAAGTCAAATCGGAGTTATTTGCTACTAGCCACCTTCTCATATGCTAAAATCCTCAATTCCTCAAGATGCATCAAATCTCGATTCGCTTGTGCTCAGCCTAAAGCTTGGATTGACCTCCATCTAACGACGACGATGCTGGATTTTCTATCAGGGGCAGTGGTCGATGAGGTTGAGAGCCCAAATAGGACTTGTCAATGGTAGCAATGGGGTAACGAAGTACAAAAATTTCTACAGTTAATGATCTCAGATACGACTAATGATCGATCTCAAGATGGGGTATCGGTTGAGGAGGAGCCGTGTCGATGAGAATGGCAAGAGTGTGAGTGGGCATCTCCAGACTAGGGATTATTGAAAGGAGCCATTGGCATTGCAAAGGGGAAGGGGGATCTTTGAAAGATTGAATTTCGCAAGAGAGGCAAACCCAAATTTGAAATTGATGAGGCAAACTCTTGCCAAGGTTGAAATAGTTGCCAGCTGCAACAAAATTGTTCTTTGACATGAAATTGTTGATCACCAAGTGTTAATTGAATAGAGGCATAAGTTAGTCAAACAAGATGATCTAGCGATGCTTGGATATTGCTACTCTGTTGTAGGCAAGCAGGATCGAAAACAACACAAAAAAAATTGCAGGTGCTAGGATAGTGGAAGGCTCGGAATAAGTGGAGTTTGATGCACTCTTGAGGTGAGAGAAATATGTCACCAAGGGGATTAGTTGCGTAGCTTGGGAGTTGGAGAAGAAGTTGAGTCTCAACAGAAGCATATTTATATTATGGCTTTGCGATCAGAATTTGTGATAAATGTTGGAATAAAAAGAACTTATTTTTGAAAGCTCATTTCGGCTTTGTGGAATTGTCTACAAACCATTTTGAGGAGCAAAATTTAAAATTTTCGATGAGTTAAACTATGTTGTAATGGCTCGTGTTAAAGAAAACCCAATCTTGGTCATACAACGAGATGACACAAAGAGCGATGGAGGGGCTGATAATGGAGGTGATGTAGAGAGTGAGAAAGATGGAGAAAGAAAAAAGAAGAGAGAGACGAAAAAATAAACAACAATGTTCTTGGATAAAAGTACCACTGGTTATGAATAAAATTAGAAGTTCAAGTCCTTAATTGAGGCTAGAGGTGTTAAATGGGTTGTGCACCCATTTATGGACCCATTTATAGTTAAATGGGTCGTTAATGGGTCAAGCTTTATTTTCTAAAGCACCCGTATGATTTTAATTAGGGGTGTGCAAAATACCCAGGAACCGCGCGAACCGCCGGGAACCGGACCGGAACCGCCTAGAATCGACGGGTCTTGAGGGAATCGGTCCGATTCCCGGTTCCAATTTTTCGAAACCGGTGGGTACCGGTCCGGTTCCCGATTCCATGGACGGATCCGCCCACCCGGACCGGACCGGAACCTTTTTAATATTAAAAAAAAAATTACTAAAAGATACCTTAGATTGGATCTCATCTCCTCACTCCCTTCGTTTTCGGTTCTCTTTCTCTTTGTCTCTTCCTCGGTTCCTCCTAATCCTATCGCCATTTCGATTATGTTGGAGAAATCTTCCTGGAATATTTTGAAGCTGACAAAACGTTTCCATCAGTCTAGTCTGAAAATTTGCAGACTCTTCTATTCAAAGTCTGAAGACCTCCGGACTGCTAGACTCAAGACTCAAAGTCTATTCTCATTGAAAATCAAGGGCAACTAATTTCTGATCCCATGAAAGTAAACAAGCTTATGCGTGGACTCTTTAAGGATTGGAATCACATAAAGACCTCAATAAGGGAGACACAAAGAATCATGCCACTTTCGGTTGATGAATTGGTTGGGATTCTTCAGTCTTATGAAGTAGAGTGAATCAACGAAGATGAAGATCCTAAAGGTAAGAAATCAATTGCATTAAAATCTAATGATGATTCGATGTCACGATTTTGAAGACGATATGGATGACGAAGAGCTTGCTCTCATGATAAGAAGATTGTAAAAGGCGAATAGAAAAGGAAGAAGATTCAATCCAAAGAAACAGAGTTTTCAAAAGCAACATACTAAGTCTGTTGAGGATGATGAATCAAACAAAGATGTAGTTGGCTTTGAATGCAAGAAAAAATGGACACATTAGACCCAACTGTCCTCTTCTGAGGAAGAAGAAAGAAAAAGCTGAAAAGTATCGAAATGCTCTTAAAGCAGAAACCTGGAGTGATACAGAGTGTGAAGAAAGTGATGATGATTATGCCAATTTATATGTTTGATGGCACAATCGGATTCAGATACAAACTCCGAGACAGAATCAGATTTAGACAATGAATTTGAGGTGAGTAACTTTAAAATCCCTATTAAAGTTTCTAAATACATTGATGAGTTGTGTTTTAGTCTTAAGACTTCTCTTAAAAGGATTTCAGAACTAAAAAGGAAAATTCTGCACTAAAACAACAAGAAAATGTTTTGAAAGAAAATGTCAAAGTTTTAGACAAAAATGTTTCTACCTTGAAAGAAAATGAGGGCAATCTTTCAAAAGAAAATACATTCTTGAAAAATGATTTCTCAAATATTTCTAAAAGATTTTCTATAGGATATGAGAAACTGGAAAAAATTCTTTCTGTTCAAAGACCTTATTTCAATAAATCTGGTTTGGGAATGTTTGCGGAAACCATTCCTTTAATTGATTTTCCTAAAGTAAAGGAAAAAATTAAGCAAAGACCCACAAGAGATGCTTACAAAAATAATTTTAAAAAGATCTTTGTAAAACCAGTAGGTCGCAATGTTCTTAGATGTTCAAAGTGCAATAGTGCAGATTATTTTGAAAAAGAATGTCCTATGGTTTGGAAACCTGTTAAGAAAGTATGGGCAAAATCGCATATAATACTAACACCAATGGACCCAAGAAAGTATGGGTACCAAAGAAAGTTTGAGTTTCTTCTTTAAATGCAGGTCACTATCAAGAAAAAGGTAAAATGGTATCTGGATAGTGGATGCTCAAGACATATGACGGGAGATTCAAATTGTTTCGTAAAGCTTGTTCAAGTAAATGGTGGAAAAGTCTCATTTGGAGGAAACAACAAAGGAAGAATTGTGGGATTTGGAACTGTAAATATTGGAAACCTCACAATAAGCAATGTTTCCTTAGTGGAAGGACTCAACTACAATCTGCTAAGTATAAGTCAGTTGTGTGATACTGGTTTCAAAATCAACTTTCAAGAGGGAATATGTTCATGAACTAGTAAAGATTATACTCAGTCATTCATGGGTCGAAGACATGGAAATATCTACCTCTTGGATGTGAAACCAGATGAATCACAATGTCTGATCTCAATTCAAGACGAAGCGAACTTATGGCACAGAAAACTTGGGCACATCAATATAAAACATATAACCAAAATTTCAGCAAAGAAGCTTGTTCGCGGTTTACCCAATCTATCATACCAAAAGTCTGATCTATGTACACCATGCATATTGGGAAAGCAGGTAAGAAATTCCTTTAAGCCAATAAATCAAGTTTCCACTAATCGTGTATTGCAGCTTCTGCATATGGATCTCTTTGGACCAACCAGAATTCAAAGTATTGGAGGCAAGAAATATTGCCTAGTAATTGTGGATGACTACTCACGATCTACCTGAGTATATTTCCTGGCAAGTAAGTCTGAAACATTCTCTTACTTTGAAAAGTTTGCTAAAAAGGTTTAAAATGAAAAATGGTATGTTATTTCAAGTATAAGAACAGACCATGGAGGTGAATTTGAAAATCAAGATTTTACAAAGTTTTGTGATGAATCTGGTTTTCAGCATTTGTTCTCCTCTCCATATACTCCAGAACAAAACGAAGTTGTGGAAAGAAAGAATAGGTTGCTTCAAGAAATGGCTAGAACTCTTTTAATTGAAAGCAACATCTCTTCACGTTTTTGGGTTGAAGTAGTTTCTACAACATGTTATATTATTAATAGAGTTTTTCTAAGACCAATTCTGGAAAAAAAAAACCCCTATGAGTTATTCAAAGAAAAGAAGCCTATTATTTCATATTTTCATGTGTTTGGATGTAAATACTTTATATTGAAAAATGCAAATGATCGAGTTGGCAAGTTTGAAGAAAAATCAGACGAAGGCATCTTCCTTAGATATTCAACCACAAGCAAAGCGTATAGAGTCTGCAACAAGAAGACTCAATCTGTGGAGGAATCAATGAATGTCAAATTCCAAGATTCTATGCAAAACGAATCTATTCAAACTCATCTTGAAGAATTGAATTTGCTCCAAACTCTACAAAGCCTAAATCTCAGGAAGCAACTCAGACTTCGAAAGACTAGCAACAAATGATTATTGAAGATTCAAATGAAGAAAGTGATCATCAATCTGACAAATCAACCAGTAACTGGAAGCATAAGTCTAGTCATCCCAAAGATCTCATTGTTGGCGACATTAATGAAGGAATTCGCACAAGATTCAAAAGGCACGAAGAGTCTAGTGCTGTGGCTCTTATTTCTGAAATAGAACTCAAAAGCATAGAAGAAGCTTTATCTAATGAAAGCTGGATTGAAGCTATGCAAGAAGAACTCAAGCAATTCGACATTAATGATGTCTAGGAGTTGACTCCTAAACCGAAAGGTAAATCTATTATTGGAACTAAATGGGTTTTTAGGAACAAGATAAACGAGAAAGGAAAGGTCGTAAAAAACAAAGCAAGACTCGTGGCCAAGGGATATACGCAAGAAGAAGGGATAGACTATGACGAGACTTACGCACCAGTAGCAAGGTTAGAAGCAATTTGATTATTACTTGCTTTTGCTTGTTATAAGAATTTCAGGTTATTCCAAATGGACGTCAAAAGTGGTTTCCTGAATGGATTTATTCATGAGGAAGTCTATGTGGAACGACCACCTGGGTTTGAAAACCCAAGGAAACCAGACTCAGTATTCAGATTGAAAAATGCCTTATATGGTTTAAAGCAAGCACCTCGAGCTTGGTATGACAGACTGAGTAAGTTTTTAATTCAAAATGGCTTTGTAAAAGGTAAAGTAGACACTACTCTGTTTATCAAAAGAGAAAACAAAAGTTTTCTGCTTGTTCAAATATATGTTGATGATATTATTTTTGGATTCTCTAATGAAAGCTTGTGCAAGAAATTCTCTAAGTCTATGCAGGATGAATTTGAAATGAGCATGATGGGTGAGTTAACCTTCTTTCTAGGGCTTCAAGTGAAACAATTGAATGAAGGAACTTTTATTCATCAAGAAAAATATGCGAATGATCTTGTCAAAAAGTTTGGATTGGAAAATTGCAAAAGACGATATACCAATGTCAAGCTCTTTTGAAGATAGACAAAGATGAAGGAGGAAATAAAGTTGATCGGAAGCTATACGGGAGTTTCATTGGTTCACTTCTTTATCTTCTTGCTTCTAGACTTGAAATTCTGTTTAGTGTTTGCATTTGTGCTAGATTTCAAGTAGACCCAAAAGAATCTCATCTGAGTGCCGCAAAGCGTATTATCAAATACATTGCATCAACTTCGAGCATTGGTCTTTGGTATCCTAAAAAGGGAGACTTTACTCTTCTCGGATATTCAGACGCAGACCTAGCCGAATGCAGAGTTGATAGAAAGAGCATCTCGGGTACCTGTCAACTACTTGGAAGCAGGACAATATTTTGGTTTTCAAGGAAGCAAAGTACAGTAGCTCTTTCTACAACAGAAGTGGAATATGTAGTTCTTGGAAGTTGTTGTTCACAAATTCTGTGGATAAAACAACAGCTAAGAGACTTAGGAATTGAAGATTCATACACGGAGATTAACTGTGACAACACCAGCGCAATCAATCTCACCAAGAATCCAATCCTTCACTCAAGAGCAAAGCATATAGAGATTCGACATAATTTCATTAGAGATCATGTTCAAAATGGAGAAGTTTCGATTCAGTTTGTTGACTCAAAGAACCAATTGGTGGATATATTTACAAAGCCTTTGGAGAAAAATCAATTTGAAATCATCCGTTCAAGACTCAACATCTTGAAGTTTGAAGAAGTTAAAGTCTAAAGACTCCTAGACTCAGACGATCAAGGTTTTCTTTCGTAAGTTATTTTCTTATGTCTTGATTCTCATCTCGAAAAGGTACGATTATCAACCGTGTTTAATTATTGCCATCTTTAATTGACGTGATTATTGCAACGTTTCCTTTTCGAAAATAGAGTTATTTTTTAAATGAAAATTATCTAATTTTTCAAAAAAGGGCAGTTATTTTTTAAAAAGGCATCTTTTTACTTTCTTTTATGACGTTCTGTATGCCTCTCTTTGACTGTTATATATATTGTCAATTTCTCTTTGTTTCACTCATAAAAACCCTAAGAGAGTACTGATCTTTCATTTTTGTCTTCTTCTCTTGTTTAATCTTCGAAAAGTTGTCATTTTTCTTGGGAAAACAAGCTTGGAATCTCTCAAAGACTGTGAAAAATGTCTTCCCAAAGAAAGTCTTCGAGGATCGCGAACAGGGGACCACAACAAATGCATGAGGGGCCTACGCACTTCGATCTCACCGAAGAAAAGAGTTTCCTAGTCAGCAGAGCCCACAACATTCTCAGCAGCGTCCGTCTTCTCCATCTAGACAACAGGAGGTTGCTCGACAAGAAAAGGAAGAAATATTTGAAGACGCAGAACCTGTAAGAGTCTATAAGCCTTCTTTTACCTACAAGCTTTATCGTGCTTTAAAAAGGGGAGGAACTCCTTTGAACTACATTGACGAATTTTTGAAAGAAAAAGGGTACAAAAATGAAACCTTCTTTTTACGCACAATGGAGCGTTTGGGAATTGCCCCTGCTGGGTCAGCGGAAGAGGCATTCGAAAATATCCCAATCGATCCTCGTGTTGGAGGCCTGAATCAGATAGATGGGAATGATGACGACAAGTTGTACAGTCAGTTTCAACCGAGAATGGGTGTTGTGGCAAAAATTCGGGGAAAAATGATAGATTTGTTTCGATTGGAGGAACAAAAGTATCTATACTCTAAGTTGTTGAAGCGTGGGGTAATAAACCCTAGAAGTGTAGACTTTGATTTCCTTGATGCTGTGAATGTTAAATTGAGGGAAAAATTCAATCTTCTTCAACTTGAACAGTTTTGTTCGATCTCTAGAAGCTTATCTTTGAACTCACTGCTTATTTCTATTCGAATCTTAGTTTCTTGGATGCGAATAGATTCTCTTTTAGTGTTCAAGATCAGGACTATGTGGTGGATGTAGATATGTTGGCTGATGTGATTGGGGTTGAAAGGGGGAGATATCAACCCTTTAGTGTGTCTATTGCTCGTACTACGTTGGAACTTGTTAATGATAAAAGGACAGAGGGAAAGGTTTCCTACTCAAGGATGGGTGCATTCAACATTCTGCTTCACAAGATTGTGATTAATTGCCTCAGACCAAAATCTACTTCAAAGACCGATGTTTCAAACTTAGAGGCAAAGCTGATGTATGCCATCAATGCTGGGAAAAAGTTTTCTCTTCGACATACTATTATGTTCCACATGTACAGGGCAGTGGTGAAGGACAAGGGTTAACTTCCTTATTCAGCTCTTGTAACAAAGTTATTCAGACATTTGAATATTCGGCCTCCACGAATTCTCTATGTTCGATCGTGCGATCAAATGGTGGTGGGACTGAAAATGGTCTCTAAAATGCATCTGAAGGAACTCAACAAGGCATTGGAGAAATTCAAGGAGAAAACCTCTATTAAGTCTCATCAAGTCTCTTCGACTGCAAAGAGAAAAGGAAAGGAGCCCATGGTAGCTCCATCCAAGAAAAGAAGAGCTCTCATAGTTGATGATGAAGATGATGAGGAAGACATCACCATTTCTACTATGGCATAGAAGAACTTGAGTCGTTTTGTTCAGAATCAATGGAGAGACAAGAAAAGACATAGATGAGACAAAAAGAGAGGACTCGAAGAAAGAGAAAATTTGGAAGCGAGAGGGAAAGACAAACGAGAGGAGAGAGAAGTAGAAGAAGGAGATGAAAAGGAGGAAAGAATTGAAGAAGAAGAAGAAGAGAGAGGAGATCAAGCGGAAACAAAACATGAGGAACACTCTTCTCTACTTGAAGGCATGGAAACGGGGGGAGACCGTGAGAAAAGAGGATTGTCCTCATATCTTGCTACTATGAGGGAGTCAGTCGCTCTCCAGCAGATCCAGAAGATATCTATGCCTCTCAATTTCCTGAAGAGGGACATGATGTTTCATCGCCCAATTTGCGTGACCATGCTGATTTGCCATCATCTGTCTTTACTCCATCAGATCGAGCAAAAGCCGCACGCGGATCGAAAATTCAGCAGACTTTCGCGAGAATTCTTGATGTTCTCTTGGAAATGCGGTGTCAGATATATGCTTTGGGATGCAAAGTTCAGAATCTGCAGAATGCGAGTCAAGCTTCTTCAGTTTCTTTGAATGATCAGATCCAAGCCCTTTCTCTTCAGATTCAGGCAAATGCTAAGGGTGAAGATGTGGCACAACTGAATGAGGACTTGAAAAAGCTGGAAGGCATTGTCCAAGTAAATGAGAGATTTCCGGCTTGTTCGTGTTCCCAAGCATTCTTGAATCCATTCTCTTTTCATCTCAACCTTTTTTTTTTTTTATGACAAAAAGGGGGAGAAATGCAAGATTTGAAACTTTGAACTTAAATTTTGTTGAACTTTGGTTTGTTTTGATTATGACTTGACTTGAATGTCTGGATGTCTGGATGTGGACTGAATTTGGGATTTGGATTTGATTGCTTATATTAAGTACTATTGATATCTTATGAATGTCTTTATTCACATGCAAGAATAACCTATTTTCTGTGGATGTAGATTTTAGTGTTATTATTAAGTCATTTATCTTTATAAGATATTCATATTTGCTTGAGTAATATTTTGCAGGTCAAAGTTATTCAAATCATGAGAAAGTTTTGTCACCATAAAAAATGGGGAGATTGTTGGAGAAATCTTCCTGGAATATTTTGAAGCCGACAAAACGTTTCCATCAATTTAGTCCGAAGATTTGTAGACTCTTCTATTCAAAGTCCGAAGACCTCCGGACTGCCAGACTCAAGACTTAAAGTCTATTCTCATTGATAGTTTCTAGACTGTCGAAGAAGGGTTATCCAGAACTGGGTGTTTCATTAAGGATTTGACCTTATCGACTGGAGAAGATCTCTTGGCTGGATATAATATAACGGAATCCTTTATTTGATTATGATTGATTCAGAGATTAAGGATCCGATGATTGGCGAAGTATACTTGGAAGGTTCTACCTATGGAAACCAAGATCTTGATTGTATGGACGAGCAAGATTGATGGGCTATCGACATGTTCCTTTAATAGCTTGAATGATCTTCCTAATTGATTCCGTCCAATGGGTAGATTGAAGGAATTCTTTTGGTAAGTGACAATGGGTATGATGGCATAAAGGAGTATAAAAGGAAGACGTTCCAATTATTTGAGAGTGTGTGCGCGATAGAAGAATTCCAAAGTCTGAAGCTCTTTGTTCTTAGTCAATTCATTTGTTGAGCGAAATCTTGTACGCAAAAGAGAGTTCATATTCTGAGAAACCTTGAGGAAGTGTGGTAGACTATCTACATTGTGGAATCAAGGGAAAGACTTGCTGTAACATCTCTTTTGTTCATAGTGAAATCCAGCCGATGGGCTGTCAGTGCGGAAGAGTGGACGTAGGCTTGAAATAAGCCGAACCACTATAAACCTTGTGTTCAATTTTCTCTTCCCTACTCTCTACTTTATTTTGATCATAATTCGTCTTGTTAACCAAAGAAGAACTTCCTTTCTATTGTCTGCTTAGTATTGTTCTTATATCACGAAGAATTATTTTTTATTCACCTATTCACCCCCCCTCTAGGTGCTTATACTAGCTATCTCAAATTCCTCCTTGAGCGTCGACGCCGCCGCTGTTGCTCCTCCACCACTGCTGTCCGCCCCCTCATGTCAACCACCACTTGCCACAGTCACGGAAAATTGTTTCGTGATCGTTCTATGTTGAAAACACGACCATAGACCTCCTCTCCTCCTTCCCAACTCATAGATCTGACCGTTTTATGTTGAAAACCAAAATTGTTTTGCGTCAAGATCGGTTCCATGGATCCACCCGAGAATTGGACCGGACCGGCAGTCCGATTCTCGGGTGGATCTCGGTTCCAATTTTTCGGAACCGGTCCTTAACGGGCGATTCCCCGTTCTAGGTCGGGAACCGCCCGCCGGACCATGCACGCCCCTAGTTTTAATGGGTCAAGACTAAGATATATGGATCTTAAATGGGTCAGCTCTCTAACCCATTTAAGACCCATTTATCAACCCATTAAAAATTAACCCATTTATTTTAACTCAAAACCTCACCATCTCTCTCTTCTCTCTTTAATTTTACAATTTTTAACTTTTTTTATTATAAAAACCGAAAATATAATTATTTTTTTATTTTAATTATTTTTTTTTTTTTTCTTTCTTCTTCCTCTCGGTTGTCAACGACCAGGCCAAGTGAGCCTCGAGCTTGCCGACGTCGGGCGAGCCGGAGCTCGCCAATTTGGCGAGACTCGAACTGCCATTGTCGGGCGAGGCTCGCTCGGCTCGCCGGGCGAGGCTCGAGCCTCGCCGATCTGGTGAGCCGCGAGCTCGCCAGGGTCGGATCGGCGAGCCACGAGCTCGAGGCTCGCCTATGGCCGACCACCGGCCGTCATTATGGCCGGCCGGCCAAAGAAGAAGAAGAACAAAAAAAAAACAAAAAAGAAAAAGAAAATTAAAAATTAAAAATTATATTTTAAAAAATAAAAATAAAAATAATTAAAATTTTAATTTTTTAAAAAATAAAAATAATTAAAATTCGATTTTTAAAATAATTATTTTAAAATTTTTAAAAATTGTCCATTAAATTTGTATTGTATAAAAATATTTTAGTTTTAAATATATATAAGAAATAATTTTTTGAAAAATTATAAAAGAATTGAAAAATTATTAATTGGATTTGTATTGCTTGGAAGTTTTTAGTAATATAATTTAAAAAAAAAACATAAGAATAAGTTTTCCTTAGTTTGGTTAAATATGAAAATATTTTATTAATATGAGTTGGGTTGAGTATGGGCCGGGTATGGGTTGGGTTGAGTATGGATCAAATAATTTACATTAGACATAAATTGGTCATAAATGGGTTAATGAGTCCATTTGGATCGACCCAAACCCGACCCGACCCATCCGTTTAACAGCTCTAATTGAAGGTAAGTTAGCCACTTTGGATCCTTATTTGAGATAGTGTCCACTTTAGGTATTTTTTGAGAAAATTGCTCTACTTTAGGTCCTTATTTAAAATTTTCCTAAAATAATTTGAATTGAAAAAAAAAATATTTTTTTAGGAAAAAAAAATGAGGAGGAGGAGGAGGAGGAGGAGGGGGAGAAGGAAGTGAGGGCTTATAGAGATGTGAGATAAGAGAGATTAAGTGAGAAAAATATTTTTAACTTTTCAAAAGTAGAAAATATGTTCCTTTAGTTCAAAAGACTTTTTTTTCCTTTATGAAAATAATTTTTCCCAAGCAATTCATTTTCCATGAAATGAACGTCGGAAAATTCGAAAAACAAGTTCTTAGCCTTTATTTTCTGTGAAATGAACGGGGTCAAAATCTAGAGTGTCTTCTCCCAATATGGAGACGATGAGGCTCCATGACCGCCAGCCTCATTGAGATCTGGATGAGAAGGAAAAGAACAGAGCTCATTGAGAGCATGGATGAGATGGAGAATTGTAAAAGATCCCAGCTACGAGCTCAAGTGTGTATGAGCATGGACATAGCTATGGAGATATGGACATCCATAGATGTCGAGATTTGGACTTCCAAGGAAAGCCGAACTACCATGAACAACGGCTTTGATAGTGTTGATGTGAGCTCTTCATGTTGATTTGGAGGAGGCGCAGCAGAACATGGGGGTCCGGTAAATGGTGGTGCCAAAGGTGCTGAGGGGAGCTACTTAGTGTTTAGTTTTTATTTTTCATGACCCAAATTGAGTCGCATCATCAAGATATTCAATTTTTTTTTACTTCTCGCTCACTAGAATGAGACCCCACCTAAAATTTTCAGTTCAAGTCAGTTGGGTTTAAGTATGTTGTTGCACCCTTACCAGCACATCTCTCTTTAGTTTTTAAGAGTATGATGATATGATTTTAGCTCTTTACTTATTGTGTCTCCCATGAAATTGTATAAGTAGAAAAGAAAAATTTCAAGCTTTGAGAAATGATAATAATTAATAATCTTAAGGCTTTGTTAGCATAAAAATTTTAAGGGTACTATGAGAATAACAGTTTATTATAATTAATAAATTATTAAAAAATAGGTCCAACATTAATTTATAATTATTTATAATTTGATTTTTTAATGATTATTCTCATAGTATATTAAATACTATCATTTTTGTAATCATATGTTGATTAGTTTTCATGCCTGCACTATCTATTATGTTATGTGGGGAAGACACTTGGCTATGTTTGGTCATCCGAATTTTTAATCGGAATAGAACTGGATATGATAGGATATGAAATCCTGAGATTTTTTTATATCTCATCAATTATTTGGTAAATCGCAAATATTAAAATCGCATATATTTACATCATATCATATATATTTATATATGACATATCATTATAAATGAAAATAAATATTCATAAACGGATATGGTGAAAATATCTCGTAACATTATTTCTTAATTTATATTTATTTATTTATTTTATTTTTCCTCTTTTTTATATTATTTTCATTATTATTATTATTTTATGTTTCATCATTCTTTAATAAATTTTTATCAAATAGTAAACTGTACTAACATACCTAAAATACAAAAATACCTAAAATATACAATAAATGTAAATATTTGATTTATAGAGTGAATGTTTATTATAAGATAGAATTAAATTGATATATAAATTAAAATAAGATTAATTAAAAATACATTTTTATTTTAAATTTTAAATTTCTTAAATTATAATTCAAATATTATTTATATTGAAATATAATTTCAATTTTGTTAATTTAATAACTTTGTTGTTCAAGAAAAGTTACTTTCTTTTATGAATATTAGAAATCTATCCACGTTAAGTATCAAATAATTTTATTTTATCTATATTCCCTTATATTCGATTTTATCTTGTCTTGAATAAGTATCAAATGTAAAATATAATAAATCATATCCTATCCGACCGCTAAACGCAGCCTTGGTGCTTTTCAAAAGAGAGAGCGAGTGATATCAAATGAAAAATGTTGTGCTTTGTCAGTGGAGTCTTCTTGTCAAACCCTGCCCATCATGAGTTCCTCCTCCGACGATGACCCGAAGCTCCCTCACGACGTCGCCGTCGAGATCCTGAAGCGGTTGCCGGCGAGATCGCTCCTCCGGTTCAGGTGCGTCTCCCGGTCATGGCGATCCACCATTGACGACCCTCGTTTCGTGGCCCTCCACCTGAGCCATTCCGCTCTCGACGCCTCCAATTGGCATCTGGTATACGATCCTCTCCAGGACATGTGCTCTCTGTTACCCAATGCGTCCCTCACTCGGCCTTCCAAGTCTCAAATCGAAATGCCCTTTGCTGCCCCTCTCCACAGTTACGATTTTGTCGGTTCGTGTAATGGTTTGATCTGTGTCACCGGAAGTTTCATAATTGGCAGTGATCCGACGATGTATCTGTGGAATTTATTCACCAGAAAGCACAAGGCCATTCCACGACCCGCTCTGGAGAATCCAATTCTTCGCGGGAGGGCTGCTTGTATAAGTTTAGGGTTTGGCTTCGATGCTGGGTCTAATGACTATAAGATTGTGAGGATTCTCTTCTGTCCAGCTAACCGTCGACGCTTTGGCCGGACTAAGTGTTCAGCCAAGATTTATTCACTCAGTACAGATTTCTGGAGAAGTTTGGAGTGTGAGGTTCCTGCTTTATCCTACCACGAACCTGTGGTCTTCTTGAATGGGAATCTGCACTGGCTTGCTTTCAATTGAGAGGAGACTGGATACGGATTGATAATCTTGTTTGAGGTCGCAGGTGAGGTGTTTGATGAAATGACTCTTCCAGAAGAGATTTCTCACCAAGACAACGGTGGTTATTGAGTGATTTGCTGGCTGTGTTTATTAGTCGTGCAGAGGCAGCTGGGCATCCTGAATCTCATTCTGTTTGTTCTGTCTGGATTATGAGAAACTATGGTGTGCCTGATTCTGTATACTTTTGAGGCTAGTGGACTGTTAACCGGATTCGATGGCTTCACGCAGAATGGTGAACTTGTTATGGAAATAGACAATCGAGGACGAATTATTCGGAATCCGATGACAGGAAGAATCACACTCCTTCCACTATCAACACCATGTGCTTTGGTCAACGTGGTAGAGAGCCTTGTTTCACTTTAGATATGATTTGATTGCTGCTATATGTATTGGTATGAAAGAGTGATGCTTGCGGAGAAGTTGAAAGTTGCATCTGAATTGAGAAGAAATAGCATATAAGATCCATGTGACTCTAGGTTTCAGCTTTGATGCTAGTCTAACGATGATAAGATTGTGAGGATTCTCTAGTCGAGATTCATTCACTCAGTACAAGTTCTCTGGAGAAGTTTGGATAGGTTACTGCTTTCTTCAGTTACATGCCCTCATTCTCCTTGAATGGGGATCGGCACGGTTTGCTGCAAGTTGGATGATCTGGGAGTGGAGATGCATCAATATACTTGTTCGATTCGTCAGTGAGGTGTTTGATGGAATGGCTCTGCTGGAAGAGATTATTCACGAACACAATGGTGGTCTATTAGTGACCTTGGAAGTATTAAATGACTTGCTAGCTGTGTTCATTAATTTCACAGATGCAGTTGTGCATCCTGAACTGCATTCCATATGTTGCATTTGGGTTATGAAGGAGTATGGCCTGCCTGAGTCTTGGACTAAGTGGTATCCTTTCGAGACTTGTGGGCTAGTAGCAAAATTTGATGGAGCCTGTGATGGAAATGTGTTTCTTGAATCCAATTTCAGGAAATTAAGCAAATCTTCCACTATCAACACAATGGGATTTGGTCACTGTCATAAAGAGCTTTGTTTCACTTTGGTTCTGTCTGAGAGTTGAAAGGGACATCTGAATTTAGAAGAAATGGTCATATTCATATCCACTCTGGCTACAAAATAATGAGCAAAAGAAGTGAGGTGGTGCCCATTTATTATCGGTACTAAGCTTTGGAATGCATATGCCTTTTCACAGAGTTTTCATTTAGACTAATCAAAGTGTGTTCTGTGTATGAGTGAAAGCATGCAACTGAAGACTGCATCTACACCTTCAGCATTACCACTACTAGCAGATTATAGATGACGTGGGAAAAAAAGAAGAAAAAAAACCATAAACATTTTTCAGCTTCTCCACATCTTACTCTATAGCATTGCAAAGAGTGCAACTACAGACTACTGTGTTTTGTTTCTTATCTCCTGACTTTTTGGTAGCACTGACAATGCATACCTAACAGGCTCGTTTATTGATCAATGTAGACAGTTACACTAATGGATTAAGGAAACATTGGAAAGTATATTATCACCGTACACCTTTCCCCCAAATGAGTTGTGGGTTGGAAGTTTCATTCCATCTTATGGTACAGTAATGATTTGGCACGTTAACAATTATTTCATCAGCCCTGTGGGAATGTGGTCTGTAGATGAGATACTCTCTGCTTCCTCCTTGATAAGACATCCGGGAAAGTGAATTCAAATTGTAGTTTTCCTCCCAAGTCTGGTGCAAGGTGCTCGAGCTCTTCTTTATTGATAGGAATTCTGGTGATTGTCAATCTGAGCTCAACTGGCTCTTGCAAATGGGGAATGGCAAAGAACAGCAGAAAGTAATGTGCTAGTTTCTTTGGCATGCCAGTATATAATTTATCTGGAAAGCTTCATGGCCAAGCTGCTGCTTCGTGGACGATGTTCTTAGATTCATCAATGTTTTAGTTTAACATCAATTTGGAGTTTATCGAGTTTCAAGGGGATATTCTTAGATCGATCAAATTTGAAATCTGTCGAGTTCAGCATCTGTTTGATGCAACGCCTTAGATTTGTGTAGTTCATGCTTGTTTGAGTACAGTTTGTAATTGTTGTCTCTGTCCTGTTGGGCGGCGTGTGGGAATATTCCCCTTAATGACCCTCTTGTTTTATGAAGTTGATGATGCAATGTATCAACTTATCTGAAAAGAGAATTACAGTTGTCCTTTACCTAATGAATTAGACATGTGGGTCTCAAAGTACATATCAAATAAATTGTTTTGTCAATTATACGTATTTTAAGAATATAGATATGTTGTTGTGACATTGCCGATGATGGATTGCAAGGGCTTGGCGGGGTTATTGCGCCCTTGGCTGGCCCGTGCTCGGTGTATTTTTTATATGTAATATGTTAGCAAATCAAGATAAGAGGACAATGAGAGCTTATTGGAAGAAATGTCGACATGCTTGATGTATGTTTTAGTATATATTAACTAACTGTATTCCATGAGATTTCGTATAAAAATTGCTATATCTTCTGTTTCATGTTAGGTATTGCAGAAACTTTTATGTCACTTCATGAGTTAATTTTCTGCGTCCAACATGGCACCTTGTTTTTGCTATAAAAAAGCATATGGCACCTTGTTATCTACGTGCATACGAGTTTGATCGTTTAGCGACTTGGAGATTGCAAATTTAAACAATAGCTTTTTTGCTTTAAGAATTTTTTGATTGAATTAACAATATTTGTACGAATAGTCCTGAAACTAATAAGGTAATTGCTAAATTCCACTTAAAATATACATTGATACTTGGTGGACGAATTTGAAAATTGATATAAACGTAAACAAATGCCCATATACTTATAAAAAAGACAAATGCATACATACGTGAATACATTGAACATATGATCCATTTCAAATGAGATATCGGATCATACACGATGGTGTGCTTATATTTATCTAAAATATAAAATGATAGGGATAATATAAATAAGTCAACACAAAAATCCAAACCCCTTTTTATATAGATTGACAATTTTATTATCAATATTCCTTCTTCATCTCAACTATTTTGATTCTCATCTTGTTGAAAAGGGTTACCCTCATGCTCAATTATGTTAGGCGTGCTTGTGCTTCAGCAAGGGCTACGTTTCAACCTGAACTGGACATTTTTATTTTGTTTCGATTTTAACATAATGCCCAAAAAATGAAACCATAAATAAATGATAAAAATTAACTTACCAATGTCATATTTTCAACAAAAGAAACCTTTAGAAATTCATACTAAGAAATTATATGTGATTTAATTTGAAACATTGATGCTAGTTTAAGTGCAAATGACTTTTAGCAAATAAACTATACAGATAAAAAAAGTATATTTGTAGTTTTGTAAGATGATCCAGACAACTTGTTTAAATTGTAATTTATTCTTCACCAATTTAGTCTTAAGTTTTGTCATTGACCCTCTCTTTCTCACCTTCCTCCACAATTTCAAGGATTGTTTGCAGTAAGTTCATTATTTGAAACGGAAAATATTTGTTGAAATAGCATGTGTTTAACAAATTATTCTAAGATAGAAAAAAAAAACTATAATTTCATACAGATTTTTCAAGTAATACAATAAACACATGAAAGCGATTTTAAAAAAAAAAAATTAGCTCCTCCCAGTTCTGAGTTTGACCCCAAGATTAGTCGGCCTGCCATCAAGGTCAACGGGGTTTCTTTCCAGCTTTCTACTTCTCCCTTCTTCTCAACCCCTGAAACCGCCATGAGTTCGTCCGGCTCCGACGACGATGGCGGCTTGAAGCTCCCTCATGACGTCGCCGTTGAGATCCTAAGGCGATTGCCAGTGAGATCTCTCCTCCGGTTTCGGTGCGTCTGCCGGTCGTGGCGTTCCACCGTCGACGACCCTCATTTCGTGGCCCTCCACTGGAGCCACTCCACTCTTGACACCTCCAGCCAGCATCTCGTGTGTCTAGACTGTGACGGCCCGAGCGACGGTCCTCGGACATGCGCAAGGAATGAGTCCCTCTCTTGTCCCACATCGCCTAAGGAGAGAGTACTAGGCTAATTTATAAGGCTTAGGTCCCTTATAAGGTTTAGGTCCCCTCTAACTGTACATATGCGTTTTCTTGGGGGTAGTATGAGCTACCCCGAGAGGAACAAAATCGTGAGGACTTAGTGTTCAAAGCAGACAATATGTGTACAAGTGAAAAACTGAGGTGTGTGTTCAAGAATCTTTGTTCGAGGACTCCCGACCATGTGTGGGTTGTTACAGGACTGACCATGTGTGGGCCGAGGACTCCCGACCGTGTGTGGGCTACAGCAAGAATGCTGTTCTGAGGACTCCTGACCATGTGTGGGTTGTTCTGAGGACTCCCGACCATGTGTGGGCTGTTCTGAGGACTCCCGACCATGTGTGGGCTACAAGCAAGACCATGTGTGGGATGTTCGAGGACTCCTGACCATGTGTGGGATGTTCTGAGGACTCCTAACCATGTGTGGGATGTTTTGAGGATTCCCGACCATGTGTGGGCTACAGCAAGAATGCTGTTCTGAGGACTCCCGACCATGTGTGGGTTGTTCTGAGGACTCCCGACCATGTGTGGGCTGTTCTGTGTGGGCTGTTCTGAGGACTCCCGACCGTGTGCGGGCTACAGCAAGAATGCTGTTCTAAGGGCTCGTGAGGACGCTCTTCTCTTTACAAGTGATATCAGAGCCGACTCTCGACCGTGTGTAGGCTACAACAAGAATGTTGTTCTGAGAGCCATAGCGAGGACGCTCTTCTGTTAAGAGGTGATGAGTGTGACGGCTCGAGTGACGGTCCTCGAATGTGCACAAGGAAAGAGTCCCTCTCTTGTCCCACATCGCCTAGGAAGGGACTATTAGGCTAACTTATAAGGCTTAGGCTTAGGTCTCCTCTAATTGTACATACGCATTTTCTTGGGGTAATATGGGCTACCCGAGAGGAAGAAAATCGAGAGGAACAAAACCGTGAGGACTTAGTGTCCAAAGCGAACAATATGTGTACAGTGAAGACCCGCGATGTTACATAGATCGTGGCGATACATAGATCGTGGCGATGATGCTGTCTAGAGCTTGTGCTCTTTGTTTGTCAAGCCATCGCCGAAGCCAATCAAAGTCGCCGCAATACCATCATCCGCCCGCGCCAGCCCGTCGCGCCTCACCTTGCCGCGCGACTGTCTTCGCCGTTCCCTGGACCTCTCCCTGCTCCAGCAGTGTCCCCGAGTCTTCCCTTGACCGTCGGACCACCGTGGACAACCGTACGTTGTCGATTTTGTCCGCCAAGCTTGCTGCAGCCACCTCTGGTTCAACCTTGCTGTTTCCGCCTTCCCAATTGTTGAGCAGCCTTTCTCAGTCCCAAGATCAACCAAGAACAGAGAGCAAACCAGCAGAGGGTTTTCAATGCTATTTGGCTCGTTTCAATGCTTACCGGGCCTCAGTTGCTAAGCCCGCTTTTCCTTGCTTTATATATAAGAAGTTCCAAAGGAAAATTTTCCAAAATTATCTCTCCAAGATTTGGATTTCCTAAGCTTTAAACTTGTGGCAAAGCATCCTTTCCAAATTTAAGTACTTTGACTTATGGAAACCCAAATTGTTATATGAGTGGCAAAATCTAAGTGAAGCTCCACTCTAGGCAACCTCAAAGTAATCATATCTTCTAAACAAGCTCCAGACCAATAGGTAGATCGACTAGATAATCCTCTTGGAGATATGTTTAACAGTTAGCTTGGACAGGAAGGAGTATAAAAGCAAGTCTCAAAGCTGAAAGAAAAAAATATATACAGCACGAGAGAATCAAAACTTATAATTCCGAAGTCTTAAGAGTATTTCCGATCAAATGCTTTCGTCCTTATGATTGTGTGAAGAGTTGTTCACACGAGCTTGAGTAATCATTACTCAGACTTGTAACTTCTGATTCGTTTGTATAGTGAAATCCAGCCGATAAGATGTTAGCATGATAGGGTGAATGTAGGCTTGTCAAAGCCGAATCATTATAATATTTTGTATGCAATTTTCTATCTCGCACTCTCTTTATTTTATTTTTAATAGAATTAATTGTAAACGCACTACACTTTTTGTCATCATAAGTTGTACTTTTGCGATATTAGTTTTCAATTCTTCTAATTTCCGTAATATCACTTATTCACCCCCTCTAGGTGATAGATCTAGCCCTAACAAATTAAACACTATAATATGATAATCACATGTATCAAAATAGTGTCTCTAAAAAGAGATTATAAAAGTAATTGAAAATAAGAATTAAATTTCCAGAATACTAGAAGTAGGCCTCCTTCGACGCTGCGAAGGTCCTTTCCAAATTCTTGAACGATTCGGGAAGGTTGCCTACGAGCTTGAGTTTTTCCCAAAGCTTAAGTTCCATCCAATGTTCCATGTAATTATGCTCAACTCATATCCCGAAGGCATTTACACTTATGATGATAGTATTGTACATTTACATGGCTTCTCATTCCATTTGGTTGGTTAAGTTGGTTCGAAAGGGCGTTTAGTCATTTTGGATTTCTTAGGCTCCGCTAGAGGAATTCCTCACCATTGTTAAACAACCGGATTGACTTAGCTGACCCTTCTTTGTCGTGCACCTGTAACGAAAGCGACATATAACTGCCCACGAAAGCGACAAATAACTGCCCACGAGCTTTTCCTCTCTATTGTGAAATCTATAAAGCGATTAGTGTAAATAACTTATACGTGATATTTTCATCCTTAAAGTTTGAAAAAAAGGAAAAAAAAGCTACTTTTTCTTTTGAAAAATTTCTGGCACAATTAAAAAAACAGACCAAATTTTTCCATCATATTACTTTTATCTATATATTACAAATTTAATGCCATAGAATTTATTTATATATTTGATTTTGGAATTATAACCATCGACTCAAACTTGCAGTTGAAATGTCCCATGTATTGTTTTTTGGCTTGACTAATACCCTTGGATTTATTTCTTCAAATGCATCTGCAATATGTGGTCATCATCGCACGATTTGCGGCCATCGTTGCCCCGCCACTAACGTATGGTACGTGTACTGTCCCGCTAGCAACGCTCGGAATGAAAAACGAGGAGAGACGGTGGGCGAGCACATGGATTTTGAAAACCCAAAATTTGGCGGGAAAATACTGAACGACTTCAGACCCAAAAAAAAAAAAAAAAAAATACCGAACGACTTAACCTTTTTTATCATCCTATACATAGAAAAGAAGCCTCATCATGGCAGATTCCTGTATTTGATGAGAAAATATTCTTGATTTGATTTTAACCAACCACAGACAAATATCAACGTTGTTACATGTCTTTATCCTATTGTAGAATCACCCAGACAAGGCTGTATCTCTCCTGTTGGAACATGGGAGGACCGCACTACTGCTCAGTTCAAATATTCAGTCACTCTTTCTCAATGAGCAGAGGAGATAATTGGCAAAACAGAAAAAGTATGGACCCAGTGAATCCTGTAGAGCCAAGTTTAATGACCGCCATATGAGCAAGCCGAATCATGCTTAGCAACCAAAAGGTAAACAAAGCTGCTTCATTATGTCCTCTGATCGGTAAACTCGTCAACTAGCAACCCGATATGGACAATAGCTCATCCTCTCGTTGCTGCATGTTCTGAGGTTTGTAAATGATAGTTCACAGTTTAAGACACAATACACAAGAAAGGTAAAAAACATGTCAGCAAAGGCCAAAGCGACCAGAAAGATCATATACCCTAAACTCTGCTTCATGAGGACCCAGAAATTGCTTAGTTATGAGATTATTCTCACCAATGACTTCCACAAACGACATCGAAACAGAACAGAATCGTCTATTTGGGCGTCTACCACCTTTCACTCACTTGAAGCTTTAGGGGAATTTTCTGGAGTCTTCAAAACTGCAGCTGTATCATCATCTTTCTGTCCCGTATTACCTTGGTGCATTACGACGGCCTGACGGAACACTTCTACGATGGAGCCATCTTTGAACTTGAGAGCAAATGTAGAAAGATTGCCCTTTTCTTCAGTGATGCTGTTAACGCACGCAAAAGTGATGCCTTTCTTTTCCATATTTGCGAGCTTCATTTCTGGGTAAAGACCGGCATTCAAAATAAGCCTGTAATTCCCCCTAGTTCTCATGACGAGTCTGGCTTTCTCATTACCAGTTGTCGAGACATTCACTTTGATTTCACCTTTACCACGTTCCTTCCAGCTACCCTCCACATATTCAAACAACACAGAATCAGCAGAAAAAACCACCCTCTCATTTTCTTCACCTGTCTCAACCACAACCTCCTGCAGAGTTGTGACACTGCTATTCTCACCCTTGGACACA
This sequence comes from Eucalyptus grandis, assembly GCF_016545825.1. Classification (NCBI taxonomy): domain Eukaryota; kingdom Viridiplantae; phylum Streptophyta; class Magnoliopsida; order Myrtales; family Myrtaceae; genus Eucalyptus; species Eucalyptus grandis. The sequence goes on along the minus strand of NC_052617.1, from coordinate 41,181,256 downwards.
ACAGAAGAACTAAAAATTGAGGAGTTCCCATTACTGGAGGGACCAAACCCAAAAGAAGGCTGGTCACCTTTGAGTCCAAAAAGAGAACCAGAACCAGTGCCTGTTGCAGACCCTTCCTTTGGAATAGACCCAAATGAAAATGTAGAATTAGAAAAGCCAGTACCGGCAAGACCGGTGAATGCATTTTGTGTACTTGAAAGCTGTCGGAATGAGCTCAGCGGAGTAGTTTCAGTAGTTGAATTTGCATTTTCGTCATCTTTCTTGACATCGCTTTCGGTTTTTTCACCTCCAGTTGCTGCCTCGCCCTCTGGCTTAGGTTCCGATGCGTTTTCAACATCATCATTGACATCTTTATCTGCAACATCCTCCTTATCTGCAGCGGATTCTGTTCCAACCTCTTCAGTTTTGCTTTCTGCTTGTTTATTATCACCATTGGTGTCCTTCTCAATCTCTTTACCCTTTTCATCCAAACCAGCAGTAGCCTTCTCACTCACAACTTCCTCTTCAGGGCTCGCCTCCGTGGGCTTTGCCTCAGCAGGTGGAACCAAGCGAATTCCAGCAAAGGGATTGAAAGAAGGGGCAGACGTGCCTTGATTTCGACGTACTTTGACAATTCTCCTCATTGCTAGCACTTCATTGCTTGCCCTCTTGAAGGTCCCGCTCTCTTGTTCTGATGCGTCATCCTCATCATCAAGCTCAGGCCTATCGCGATTAAGTTCTCTACCCGCGGCCCTTTTCTTTGAGGGAGGAAGGGTGTTCTCTGTGTCTCCCATGGAAAATATAAATCAAGACCAAATTCCTGCATCGACAGAGTCAGTAAACCGATGAACTTCTCCCTTGAAAAATTTATCAAAAGCATAGCGGTACACATCCTCATAAAGATTGTAACTAGACATGGTAAATGACATGTTAGTGCACATTCCATCTAATGCAAACAGCATAAAAATTGCTGCAACCTAAGGGTCAAGGGAGTTGGCGAATACTCAACACTAGATTGCTCCTCAAGAAGTGAGGCCCTGATTCATTTCTCAGCAAGCCCTGGTGAAGGCAACTTTCTTACAGTCATCAAGCAAGCTCCTACCTCGGTAATTATCCCATTGCAGAACAAGCTACACAATTTCTTGGGTGCTCTAAGACACTCAGTCAACCAACATCATTAAGAAAAAAACCAAAAAAAAAAAAATACCTAAAGGATTTAAGTATGTTCATTTAACTTCACTTCTTATCCATTCAGGGGCAAATGAACACTGAAATACATCCCACTATATTTCGTGCCACCGTTCTAAAAAATTACATAAAGTAATCTCGTGTGAACACTCTCCAGCGACTATTTCAAATGACGGAGGAAACTCACAAATTTTTCGAATCCAAATGAACAATAACCAGCATCCTGACCAACATAAAACCAAAACAAACATTGCATCGAAAACACGACGCATACTCATGACATCGCTAAGCCAATTTTTCATATATCCAAGACAAAGAGGAAGTACAAATGAACAAATGATCAATTCAACACACTGAAATTTCCGAGTACTACACGCAATCCTAGAAAGAACATGGCAATCTGCAATCCGGCGTATTTTCGCATTCCAATTGACAGAGAAAAACACCAGGTTTCGACAGAGACAAGAATCAGCGTACGAAACTTTTTAAGTTTCGCAATTTTTTATTACGAGAAATGAAGACCGTGTCACCGCTCGCTCACTCCCAATGCTTCCACGAAGCAAGCGCCATGTCTGACGGAAGACAAAGCTATTGCCCGAGCAATAGAGAGAGAGACGGAACGAACCTGGGGGAGAGAGAACCCTCGCCGAGAAGAGGACGAACCGCGAATCGACAGCCGAAATGGAGGACCGGGAACTTGATCTACTGGAGCACGAGCCGGCGAGGAATTGACGTCTGAGAGCAAGAGCGAGAGCTCCGATCTCCGACGAGCGCTCGCCGGAGGCAGCTGGCGGAGGTTTTCGGAAGCGGGAAAACCTCGGAGGTAGAATGCTCCGATAGCGAGCGAAAGAAACGCAAGAGGGAGCGGAACATAGAGATGTTAGGGTTCAGAACGTGGCCATCTAACCGAAAAGACGAAAGTATCCTCGCAGAGGATCACATCTACAGGCAACCCATTTCTGAAATGATATTGTCTTCACCACAATCCCCTGGAAAGGTGGAGATTTGAATACTCTGCCTTTTTTTTCCAAGTTAAATAACACTTTTAAATATATTAATGATTGAACGCAACAATTATCAATATTATCGCCAAGAATTATATTAAGTTTATAATTTCTATGACGATTAAAACCATAATTTTCTTTTTCTCTTTTTTTATGTGAATTTTCTCATTATTGGGGTTCCCTCATTAAGTCGTTGCTATGTCATGATCTATTAAAAAAAAAAAAAATCCCCTGCAAGGAGCGGTGCTTAACGACACATGTATGAATATTAGCAAGCTAGGCTTGGCTAGGTGGAGACCTTGCTATAATATATATATATATATATATATATATATATATATATATATATATATATAAATCATTAAGCAATATAAAATTATATTAAACAATTCAATCATGGCATCTCCTTCAAATATTATCATAAATTATTAAAACTGACTACCCACAAAGTAAACAAAAAGAAAGGAATGAAAAAAAGAGAGTAAGAAAATAAGAAGTTCATTCTTCACCTAAGCGAGCACAAGAAGTGGACCTTGGGTAAAAAAATCGAGTAAGGGCGCATTTGGTAACATTTTGTTTAAAACTTCGGGAAACGAAATAGAAAAAGTTTTCGTTCCGTGGAACATTTTTTAACAAAAACGTGTTTAGTAAACTTGTTCGGAAAATAAAAAATGAACGTAAACGCGTTTGGCAAATTTGTATAATTTTTTTTTTTTCTTTTATTTTTTAATAATTTTATTTTATTTTTTCTATTTTCTTATTTATTTTTCCCTTTTTTCTTTTTTCTTTTTCTTTTTCCTTTTTCCTTTTTTTCTTCTTTTGGTCGGTCATCGGCCTTGGCCATGGCCAGCGATTGGCCGACGAGGGCCGGTGGCCTCGCCTTGGTTGGGTGAGCTCGCCCAGATTCGGCGAGGCCGAGCTCGCCTAGCGGCCGGCCGACGCTCGGCCTCGCCGAGCCACCGCCGGGCGACGCGAGCCTCGTCGGCCGGCCGGGCGAGCTCGGCCTCGCCGGGGGCTGGCGACACTCCGGCGAGGTCACCGGCCCTCGACAGCTAGTCGCCGGCCATGGCCGAGGCCGGCGACCGGCCAAAAAAAAAAGAAGAAAAAGAAGAAGAAAATGGAAAGTGTTTCTAAATTTTGTTCTAGAAACAAAAAATAACTTTTTTTTTGTTTCTTGTTTACTGTTGTTCCATATGTGTTTGGGAACAAAAAATAATTTTGGAACAAAAACGCAAACAAACGCGTTGCTTCTTTTTTGTTCCGGGAACAAAAAACAGAAAAATGTTTAGAAACAGAAAAAGGAAATAAAAACAAACGCAGCCTAAGTTGACATGTGCAAAATAGCATCATTATAAGTCCTCATTTATATTTGACCCAAAAAAAAAAAAAAAAAACGAGTCCTCATTTACATAACATTAAGATTGATCAACAATTAGGATGAATTTAGAAATAATATGGCAGGTTGGTAAAAAATCCCATCAATTTTTCATGAGAATACACTTTTGACTCCTAAAAGAAAGGGGATCGTTTGATTTAAACAAGAATTCACGAAATTGATTTTCAAGAGCTGAGAACTCCTCACAGCCGATAGTGCTAAATTAATGAATTTATCCTCCTTACATTATTCTAAAAATGCACTAATATTCATAATTGAGTTATGAGTTAATGGAAGAATTATGATATTATTTCGCATTACTTTATCACTATCTCAAATTATCGTAAGACGAATAATGTGTTACTATGTTTATTTGATTGAGTTGGTGAAAGAGAGGTAGGTAGGTTACTAGACGACAAACGTATGTTATCATGTCGACATGAGCAATTAGACAATGACATCACATAAAATTCAATGAAGGTGTTGCACCCCAACCTGCTCTGGGCTCATGATAGCCTGGGCCATTGCTTTTTCACTTAGGTTATTTGCTTGCTTGCGACGTTTCAGAACGTGTCGCTGATCCATTCATTTCATCTTTTGATCATACACAAGCGGAAGCAGGATAAATATTTCTCAACTATTAACAAACAATAGGGATAGTATAAGTCATACAATCAAAACACACTTTATATGACACACATCTACCATCAAACATAATATGTCCTTACATAAAATTAAAAAAAAATATAGCTATTTACACGTCCGCGTAGTGGATTCCTTCATACTTGTCCAAGTATCGAGGTTGGGTTAACCTAACACCTATATTCTATGAGGGTGACCTCACAAAGTGGTATCCCCTACGTGTCTAGTACACGTCCATCTCAAGGTATTTTGGCTCAGGTTCGGATAGCCATGATTAGGGCCTGAAAAAGTTAAACAACGAGGAGTGAGATAAATTCAACGAGTGAACTTTCTAAATCTCGCGTAGGAAAGTCATTTACCTCAGAAACGTCCTAAATATGCAGGTTATCTATTGATGGCAGACCAATAACAAAGCCTTCGCTTTATATTATCTATTAACATGAATTAAGCCACTCAACATGCGACACTTTATCATGTGTCCAATTATAGTATTAATAATCATTACGTGAGTGCACAATTCCATTAAGCATACGAAGTTCATAATTTATTAATCCGGGTATGAATAACAATAATTCCAAGCACCATGCAGCAACTTAAATCTCTCGAGTTCTAATCAAAGGCGTATAAATCTATAAACTTATGTGTGCCTTTTTGACTCAAATATCGACGATATTTTCATGCCTCTCAATTTATAAACATGGTCAATCAAAGCATGCATGTGCCACATAAGTCACTGAAATGACATTTAATTCATGCATTTTTCTCATGTAACTCATATATATCCATGCCACACGTGTGTAGACTTTGGCATCATTCTCATCATATGCACTCAGCATTCATGCACTTTACACATGTGGTGTCTCGAGAATCGCATGGCATCCCATACTACCATGCAACCCTTGAGACTATGTTTCCAGATTATTACGACCACTCAGGTCCCAAGGCTAACTTGAAGGTTTGTAGTCATCCGGTGTAATCGAGTATCGTCTCGCCCCATCAAGCACGGCATTGTCTCGTGTAAACGCATCAAGACGGCATACATGTAAGGAGTTTCATTTCGAAATCCATTTGTGAACGGCATCTTGTTGACTTTGAGGCATTCGAACTTAATCAGATATCGTCTTCGTAAAATGCATCAAACAAGCTCACACCCTACGTAAAACGCATCGGGGGCTTTATATGATCACATGAGCACATCACCACTCACGCCCATTGTTATCTTTCTCATTAGCCAAGTATGAATGCCTCAATGACGTGCTAAACAAAGTGTGTCTCATGATCTATCGAAAGTACATCAATAAAATATGCTGAGCATGAAACGAGAATCCATGGCTTGACCCCTTACGTTGAGCACTGGCCTAAGTCCAATTCAGAGTGAAAACGATACGCTTCAACATTGCACTAAGACCAAGAAAGGATCAATTTGTCGTGCCATGATCATCGACCTAGTACCAAACTTAGCTCAGAAATGAAACGTTTCAGGATTGCATTGAGATCAAGAAAGGACCGGCCCATTGTGACATGATGATCGATCTAGTATTGGACTCAATTTAGGAACGATACGTCTCAATATTGCCAATCCCAAGAGAGAGATTTGACTTGATGTGCTTCCTTGCACATCTAAGAACCATAGTATATCTCATCTCGGAGGTTCGAGGTTATTTCACGCATCGACCATGGGCAATGAACATAATATATGTATGACGACTACTTCCAATTTAAACATATGATACATTGTCATCATAATATATTCAATAACTCATCTTTTATTTATATAACATATCACAATACCATAACGTATTTCAACAATATGCCTTATCACGATGTCACTTCATAAAATACATATCACCACATAATAGTCTATCACCCTATTACAACATGTTATAAGAACATATCACACTTCACTTGTCATAACTTAATAATTTATCGCATAACTACTTATCACTTAACTTATCGAACCAAGAAGTGATAACCCATCGATAAAAGTTGATAACCTATCGCCATAATCTCAATACTTATCGTCCGAAACTTGATAACCTACCACCCAAACCTCAATAAGTTATAATCCAAAGCTCGATAACTTATCATCCAAAACTCGATAACCTATCCTCATAACTTATCGAGATAACCTATTGGAACCCAATGATCACTTATCACATAAAACCCACTTATCACATCAACAAAGCACAATTTAACATTAATCTCACCCTAAACTATTTCTAAAATGCAACAACAACTTTAATTAAGGGCTAGAAAGTCACTCACCCAAGTCCAAGCTTTAAAAAGCATCGGGGGAGGAGCGGCAAGGCTGGACAGTGGCTGTGGGCTACTAGTCACGTCTCCATAGCACACGTGGGAGGGCTAAACGGTGTCTCGGGTGGCGGCACGGTGGCGGATGGCCTCCCTTAAGGTAGTGGTATCCAAATCACCAACAAAGGGAGAGAGAGAGAGAGAGGGTTGTTATGAGGGGCTGGACAGCAGCTTCCTTAGCCCAAAAGCTTCAACTTGGCGACGGAAATGATGGTTCGAAGGGCGGTTTACGGGTGGCAATTGTGATGGTTGGTTACCGATAAATCTAGAGAGGAAAATGAGAGAGAAATGGGTATGAAATGATAAGGAGGATGAGGGAAATTCATCTAAAGGGGAGGGAGAGAGAGAAAATGAGAAGAAGAGAGAGAGAGAGAGAGAGAGAGAGAGAGAGAGAGAATTGCCATGGGAACCAAAGGAAATGAGAGTAGAGAGAGAGGAAAAAAATCTTGCCATTAATGTCCATCCCATCCAATTTCTTAGAACCTTTCTCAACAAATCAAAAGAAAATTTCTTGGAAAAGAAAAATCCAAGCCATTAATGAAGAGATATGCACTTGAGTGAATAGGTTTAGGGTAGGCTTGTCATTCCTCTTCTTCAACCACACATGGGCGCCCAACCTTGGCCAATTCCACCTTCTCCTCCTTATTTTTAGTTGATTGAGAGGGCAATTTAGTCATTTTACAAGAATGGTGCATTATTCACGTACTTGAGTATAATAAATGTTAAAGATCTTGCAATAATAGCTCCAAACTTGGAAAGCAAGAAGAGATCCTAGCCCTTTGTTGGCCAAGATTATCATCCAAGATCAATGGCCAAAATAGTTTCTTCACTTTCTCAATTATTGAAATGATGAAATTCCTAAACTTGGGAAGCAATGATTGATCTCAACCATGCAATTGCCTAAGCTTGTTCTTCAAGTTTGGGCGTGTGGCCCTCTTCTTCCAATGTGAAAAACAATTATGAGTAATTTTCGAAATGAATGTCATTATCTTATCAAACATATACAAAAAATTATAAAAATCTAATATGTTGTAAAGAAGACTTTAAATAATATTTTTCATGAAGGAATCCAAGCCTAATTTGTTTTTATTAAGAGCAGAAAATCACCAAATACAACCCAAAATTTTGTCCGTTGAACAGTCCTAATAGCTGCAGAAGAAAACCCATTTCAATATCTAGATATTCATAAAACACTTTGAAATTTTAGTACATTGTAAAAATGAATGTCTTCCATAACTTTTGTGAAGGAAATATATTCAGATTTTAAAGGGAGAAGTTTACAAAAAATCGAGAAGACAAACAGGTCACCGTTTTTACTACACTGGGCAGTTTTCACACAATAAAAGAGTAGAACTTCGTATTAACCATTTCACATTAGAAAAATCTCAAATTAGAGTATATTGTAGATCAAGATGTTTTGAACTTTATTGTAAGAAGTTTTGTGAGATTCAAAACACAAAAAACCCTATAAAATTGGAAATCAGTGAAGGTCCAATAGTACACAAACTATTCACAGAGATAGGGCTTAGGTTTGGGCTTAACAACTTAGGTTTAGGCTTAACTCATCCAATTTGGATCTTAACAAGCTTAATGGCTCATTGGGCTTCCAGTTTCTAACCTAATTTCACTTATCCAAGAATTTTGGGTTTATCGATAATTATCAAATATGATGAAGTAATGTTCAGTGGTGGTCACTTAATCCTTTAAAGTCTGATATCCTTAATTAGACTAGAATTTGTGGTTGAAAGCTATCAAATGTGACTTTAGCATAATTAAAACCAACGGGTGGCCTTTAGAAATTCTGTGAGTTCGACCCATAGTTGATTTGATATCAATCCACATTTAAGCCATTTTTCAATTCATGGGTGATCATCGGTTCTCATGTAATCGTAAGAGGTCAATTGCTCATTTCGAAGTATATGATCATTTAGAATTGGTTTATGGTCATTTGTAATTAATATAGTAATTGTGCGGAATCTCTCGCAACCCAATTATATGCTATTATCAAAACGATCTACAACCGCTCTTGCATCAGCTTGAAACGGCTTAAGATTGTCCCTTATTGATCATTATGGTTGAATTGTCAATCCATAGTTGAGTTCTCTAGTCATGCGTATCGAAATCCTAAATTGCCATTCCTAATAGGTTTAGCACTCTTGAATAGTTTATGAATTAATTCAAAGTCTAATTCTACTAATTGCGCATTGATAGAAGTAAACACCTTATTGTATCTTGATCAAATTTTGAGGATGTCATAGAAGGAGAGTTTTGCGTGATAATCTTTTTGCTTGAATTGAGTTGTATTAGAAGGACTCTCCCATGACCCAAAATCAAAATCGGTGATATGAGTTATGCATAATAATAGATGAAATATTTTTAAAAAAAGGATCAAAATATGAATAACGAATAATTAATTAGTATATGAATAAATTATTCCTTTGATTTGAATCTCATGAATGAAGATATTCTAGTAACAGTTGAAAACCCTCTATTCTTCTTTGATTGCAATCAAATTTTGAGAATAGCTAGCAGAAATATTATTACATCATGAAAGGACATCTTTTTGCTGTGTTATTAATACATCATAAACCACTAATCGAAAGTCCATGATATATTATATCCATATATAGGATATTTACTTTACATTTTCTGTTCATTCCTAAATATCATTTAGAGCAATATACAACCTTTAAAAGTCGTGGTATAATTTTTCTAGTTTTTCAATTGGCTAGACTGATATGGCTAGATTTATTCCCGTAAATAAAGGTTAATAGTCTCTTAGCATTCTTCGTGTTAAATTCCTTCCTTTACTCACAAGAAGTAACAATGCCGTTAGGTTAGAAATGTTCATCTCATGTAACACCAATATTCAATAAGATCATTTGATATCATTCTTCCTATTGAAAGAGACGATGAAATAATTAATTGGATATTCATTTAACATAAACTAATCAGAAACAACATAGTACAACAATATAGTATATCATAGTAAAAACCAACTCTGGTAACTTTACAGGCATTTGATGTAACATGTAATTTTTCCTTTAGCTGAATTATTTTGTAAAGAGCGGTGCTATTTTAGTATTTTTCTTTTTGGGTACATAATGTTAGTGAAATATGTCTTCGAAATTGGGTAGTACAATGAAATCGGATCGAGTAAAACAACTCGGACTTTGAGGCGTAATATCACTTTCTTTAAGGATTTATTTGCCCCACAACGTTGCTAATGGTCACCGGCAAAAATCCTCAAGGATACAACAAAGTCTCGGATGAGAATACTAAATAACAATTTTAGTATTTCTCCAGGGTCTCTCTAAGAAACAATCGAAAAATTGGTTGCTGTTTTTCAGAAAGAGGACTCGAAAATGACAACACTTTTCTTTCAAAAAATGACAAGTATATATATGAAACAGTATTGCAACTCTTCGTGAAAATTGCGAACAAACACATCTTTAGAAAATTGTTCGGATAAACCAATGCGACTCTTCGAAAGAAGTCGAATAACGAACAATTGCAATCCTTCGGAAAAATTAATACCGAATAAGTAATTTTCCAAAGGTTGTCTTGAAAAGACACAAACAAAATTCGGAATTTTTTTAAAATAGAATTTTGAATTTTCATTTATATTTCATTTCCGAAATTCTCAAATTAAAAGGCAACCTTTGAGAGGGAGATGGTAGGAGAGCCCAAGTTGTCAACAAGTCTAGAACGAATAGCCACATAGGCCCGATGTGTGAGGGGGAGATTGTTGAGGTTGTCCCATGTTGGTTGTGGAAATGGCTGGTGATTGGTTTATAAGTATGAGGAAAAGCACCATCCTTTGACTGAATAACTTTGTTTATAAGTATGAGGAAAAGCCTCATCTTTTGACCGAATAACTTTTCACTTAGTTGTTGAGTGTTGGATTAGTAGGTCCTGCCTATCAAAAGCAAACAATTGCGCAGCATGGTGTTTCTAAACAATTTTCCCATGAACACCAGTAGCCTCGCACATCATTATGTTCAATTTGGTAGAGTCGATAACAACTTTTCTTTTATGCATGCTCTAGGTTAAACGACCAGAATAACTTCATATCTTAGGTGTAGGGAGCAAGAGCTTTCATGTAATAAATAGAGAACGAAGGAAATTGAGTGGGCCCAAGATTATGTTGTGGAAATTAAGATGTGAAATTTCATAGTATAAATGCCAAACTATTTTTTGATGTAAAGTGCATGGAGAATAGTATAGTTGTCTTGGTATTAATGAGACATGCTAATGCTATACTTCTTGCTTTCTAATTACTTACGACTTATTCCTTCACCTTGATGAAGTTTGATATTTCTATCATATAGCCTACACTTCACAAGCCCAGTATAATGGCACATGTTGTTCATATATTGGAGGGGAAGAAAACACTTCGGATGCATTATGCAGATTGCAGGTTGGCCTGATATAGACTGCTCTTTGTTTGAGATTTCATTTTGCAATTGTTCGTGAGACCTCATTCGGGCATTTTGTTTATGCTCTTTTAGTACATACAAAGTTGATTTTTATGGTGATGAAATGGATGTCAATTTTCCGCAAGATGAGATATCACGTACTGAAGTTTACAACATTGTGAATGCAATCAATCAATATGTTAAACCAACGGATGGGTCTCTTATTAGAGCATCGATCCAAGTTCCTTTTTTAATCAACTCTCATTATTAGTAACTGTAGTTTGATGTGACGGTTGTCTTTGTTATGTTAGGATGACATAGTTAGTGCAGCTATTCTTACAAAGAAAGATACATTTCCGAATTACTATGAATTCAATCACCTCATTTACAGTTTAGGAGTTTTTGTTACTGGATCAGGTTCTTTCGACAAACCTAGGAAAAAGGGTAGCGGTTGCTTTGGAAGAGAATATGCTCTGCCCTGAGCTCGCCATTTGGAAACCACAACGTCTCTGGACAGAAAAACATGTCATAATATGTCATATGGCAGGTTCTTGATACAAGTGCCTGAAGATTCATCAAATCAATCTAGATGGGAAGCAAAATAAATTTGAAATTGATGGACCGTTGTATAATAATTTGTCATTTCCTTTTTTCCATTCTGTAATCGAACATGCACTTGGAGACCTACTACGGATCATAAATGCTATTAGATTTTGGTAGGATCACTTCTGACTGTTCTAAATGCTTAAATTGTTAGATGAATGCGTAGTTTATTATTTAATATTCAAATGCTCCCCCTCACGCTTAGTATGGTTTTTTTTGCCTAGTACTAAACGTGAAAATATATAATTGGGGAAGCAAATGGGGCTTGGTAAGATTTGAACTCAAGACCTCAAGTTATAATACTATATTAGATTTTGGTGGGCAGAAGAACAGCCCAAGTACCAAAACTTGGCACAAGGGGACACTTAAGTGTCAAAACTTCGAAAAGGTATACTTAAGTGCTACTTTCTTTGAAAAGTGGGACAATTAAGTGCCACATCCAGCGACCCTTGCCGGAAATCTTACGTGACAATATTTTATTATTTTTTATTGCCTACGTGGCTCGTCGGAGAGCTGAGTCGGCTCTAACTCACCAGAAACAACGTTGTCTGCATAATAAAAGCCCCGAATCTTCCAAAAACGACGTCGTCTCCCCAAATGCCCCAAATCTAAAACCCTAAATTGGCCAAAATCCCTATTGAAGTGCTTGAATCCAAGTCTCGAACCCTAATTTTTATTTGTCCAAAATTCCTTCGTCGAATCTTGGAAATAGAGAGCAGGACTCGCAGCAGCGCCTCAATTTCCTCTCACCGAAGCGAAGGAGAAGGCCGGCGTTTCTATTTTTGTGGGTTACCGAGTCCAAGAAGAACATCGTAGACTTGAATCAATCATGGGAGAAGATTTTATGGATGCGCCTGATATAAAAAACCGTCGAAGTGCAAATACTTCAAATGGGTCGATGCGAAGTTCTCTGACCAAGCCACATAGGTGATATTGGATCTACTTCATAAAAGACAGCAATCTCTATCTATGTTTGTGGAAGACTTGGACGATTTTGACTCATTGCAAGCTCAAGCGTCTTCAGCTAAACTTTTCAAGAATGAAGTCTCAATGCAAGCTCAAGCATCTTCAACTAAATCTTTCAAGAATGAAGTTTCAATGATGAAAATTGAACGAAAGTGTTATCAATAATTTATTATGGTGTTGTTTTGTTGTCTATTGTACTTTATGATGAAATGTAAAGCACTTGAAGATGAGAAAAAGTTTCTCTGACTGCCATAGTTAAAAATGGTGTTGTTTTGGATTAAATGTAGGCTTTTTTCTTTTTGAAAGATGCGAAGTTTGTGTTGTTCCACAAGATCATTGTGGTTTTGTTGTTGTTTGTGCTGTCATATGTATTGTGAGTTACTTCTTGTGTTTGTGGAGATGTTAAGAAAATAGAATGAGTGAATTAGATGCTACTTGTACTATGTTTTTATTTGTTCTTGAATATAAACCAGAAGCAAATATTAGAATTGAATGGAGTTGCCATAAGTTAAATTACCATCATCTTCTCTGTTTTGCTGTAGACCAGCATATACACAAGACAAATATGAGTGATTACTCGAGTGCCATAAGTTGTATTTAGTAATTACTTAAGTGCTAGTCACGATGAAAAAAGGATCACTTAAGTGTCAAGTTATTATTAAAGTGATCAGTTAAGTGTCACTCGTAATTAAAAGTGAACATTTAAGTGTCAAGTTTTTTAGAATATGATCAGTTAAGTGCCAATTTTTTTATGGGTTTTCTCTAAAAATTGCGCCAGCCACTACCACCGGCTGCGCCACCAACCATCACCACTAGCCACACTAGGCGCTCCAGCCACCATCGTGCTGGTGGTGTTGCTGCACAAGGTACTAGTGCAAGCTAAGTCTTGCACTAGCTTGCACCAGTACACATGGTGTAAGATGTGCAATCTGCACACTTGCACCAGGTGCAGGTGCAGCATAAGCCCATAACCTCCACCACAAACCCATAATCACTGGGCATCACCACCAGCCACACCAACACCCCAGCCACCACATTAGCACCCCAACAACAAACTCACTACCACTAAGCATCACCATCCACCACCACTAGCCACACCAGTACTCCAGCTACAACCACAGAACACCAACAACGGCAGCAGCAAGTAAAAGTAGAATCCATGACAAATAGCAAAAATTGACAAGCAGCGCAAAATCATAAGATCATTCCATTGATATTGAAATTAAGTCTCACATCATCAATGACAAACTAAAGAAAAAAAGAGAGATAATCATCCATAGCAAGTGTTATTATAACATTTACATAACTGTTTTGACTCCTAAGCTCCACAAATCCTATCACTTTCCATCTCATCAATCAATATGCACGACGCCCCCTGTTCGTGCTCTTTTCGATGGGTCTTTCACTTGATTCATAATTCTTGCACTCTTTCTAACTGGACGTGCAACTTCCTCTTCAACCTTCTCAGTATCCACTGACTCAGATGGAGCTACAAATGTCCCAAGCCAAATTGATTCAAAAGGAGCTGCAACTAGGTTCTTCCTCTTCTTTCTTGTTGGCGCAGTTGATGTTTTCCCTTTTGTTGGTGCAGCCGTTGATTCTTGAGTTGAGTCTGAGATAAGAACCTCTAAACTTCTCCTAGGCTATAAAAAGACAATAAATTATCAGCAAAAGTCTACAACATAAATTAAATTAAATGCAGCCAATGAAACTTACATTCAGAATGATTGTTCTAATACGCTCATCTGTATAAAGGCCATAGCCATATTGTCTTAACCTCTTCCCAAGTGCCCCTCTCGTTTGAATAGGGGCGTCACTTTCAGGAACTTGTGATTTGTCGGCTCTTTTTCTTGCTTGTGATTTCTTGGGCCCTTCAATTACAGCCGGGGCTTCTTCGACCAATTCTTTAGTTGGGCATCTTCTAGATGGCCTTTGTGTAGCTACCCCTTCACTTGGCCTTCTTTTAGTTGTCCTTCTGTGCAGTCCTTCAACTTCCATGACACTTCATTATGTTCGGCCTTCTGGTAGTACTGATGGTGGTACTTGTGGTGCCCCTTATAGTGATTTTTCTAGTAGCCTTTGTGGTGACCCTTGAGGTGGCTCTTATGATGGCCCTTCAGTTGGCAATTGAGTTCTAACTTGCTTTCTTCGAACCTGAGAAAAAGGCAAAAGACACAATAAATATAATATCAGGCCATATAATAATGTAAAGAAAATGAAAAACTGAATACAAATGGTTGAATTTACCACGCGTATTTCTTTCGTTGCTGAAGAACAGTCAACTTCAGCTGGCCGTGATGCTGCTTGGGCCAATCCTTCAGCTAGCTGTCTTCTACATTGCCTTCTTCGAACATGCTGTTCAGTTTTATGACTTACTGGGGTTTTTCTTGTGACTTAACAAACACATTACATACAAGGCCAAATAGGATATTATGTACATTTTTATGATAAACGACAAAGCAACATAAACATAAAATAAATTTCATGACTTATCGGAGTTCTAGTTATCGAATGAAGAACAGTTGACTCACTTGGCTCTACTGTTTGCATTTCTCAAACTGTCTCTTCACTAGGCCCTTCACCTTACCTCAACGATTGTTGTTGCTTCCTCAATTGACAACCTTTAATATTGTGGCCTGCTAGGCAACAATAAGAGCACGTCATCTTTGCACCCTGCCTGTTCATTCTTTGTTGACTCGAGATCTCTCCCTCCGCCATTCTTTGTCTTCGTTTTGGCCTTCCAATTTTCTTCTTCAGTGGCAAAGGTTGAGGTGCTTTATGATCCGTGGGCTCCTAAAACTTGCTACTTCTAATTGGCTATATTAAGAACTGATACGAAGCAAGGTATTTTGATTTATGGTACCAATCATCGATATAATCATCTGTATTGTCGCCCTTCAACTGGATGGCACATATGGCATGTGCACATGAAATTTCACTTACTTGCTATGCTCTACATGAACACTTCCTACATCCTAGATTGACAACATACTTATCAGTACCCTTCACTATCTCATATCTGTTATCTCCATTCCAAATGGGATGACAATGCCTACTTGTAGCCAAGTTCTCATCCAATTTCTTGGCAATCCAATGACCATATTGTCTAGTTGACTTTGTAGCCTCATCTCTTTGTTTCTGCAGCCGAGTCATAACCGCAACTCGTATATCTTCAAGCATTGAGATGACTAGTTTGCATCTGGCATCTATTATCTTCGAATTAAATGCTTCACAAATGTTGTTGTTGACATTATTGCACTTGAACTCCTCACTGAAGAATGCCCTGCACCAATGCTTTGGCTCTAGTTGAAATAGGGTAGCACAGCCTTCCTTTGTCAACTGAAGCAGTCTTTCTTTAGCTATCCTAAAGTCAGCCATGTTTCATTCTTTGCTAATTGCCAAAATTGCAACTGCAGCTTATCCCATTTGTAGGTCTTTGCCCAATTTCCGTATATGTGCCGCGCACACATTTGATGTTTAGTATGGGGCAACAACTCGACTACTGTCAGAACCAATCTCTACAATAATTCAAAGTAAGAAATGTGAGCAAATTACATGTTCATATTACAAAGCAAACTATTGACTAAATTTTTCAAAAAGCAAACGTTACCTTTTGTTGGTCGCTCTTGAATGCCCACCCTTCCCCGTTTGTTATCTCCAAGTCAACCATTAGATTTTTCAAGAACCATGACCAATTGTCCTTGTTCTCAATCTTTACGACAGCCCAAGCTAGTAGGAACATTTGGTTATTCACATCTCTTCCAATCGCCGCCAACAATTCTCCCTTGCACAAGCCCTTCAAGAAACAGCCGTCCAATCCTATAATCCGTCTACAACCAGCTAAAAATCTCCGTCTACATGCATTAAAGCACACATAGAACTTATCGAACTTGGTCCCATGATCAGGAAGCGGTCTCTCAACCACCTCTACATACACTCTACTTGTAGGGTTTTGCAGCCTAGACTCCCAAGCATACTCCCACACCTGCCCATATTCCTTAGCATACTGACCAATAAGTATTTTTATCACCTTTTGCTTTGCTCTTTTGCATTGAGTCCTAGATACATTGATGCCTACACGCTCCTTCACCAGCATCCTAAAGATAGTAATTTTCATCTCAGGCATCAGCTTGATCAGATCAAAGAAGTGCTTTGACAACCATTCACTTGTTACCCTTTTGTTTTGAAAATTAATGGAACAAGTGTGTTCCTCTTGGTAGGCTCTAATCTGGAAAGACCCACTCCTCTTAACAAATGCACAGTAAATCTTCCATGGACAATTTTGCTACGAACACCTAGCTCTTATAAAGTTCTTAGTGTTTCTAATTAAATCAATATTTCTTTGTGCAGCAATGGAGTTCTTCAGTATAGCTTCCCTAAATTGTATCGCATCATGGAATTTCATACCTACTGACAAAGTAGGAGAGGCAACGGATAGATCATAGGAAGGAAACTTACTTTTCCTTCTACACACAGCTCGTTGATCTTCTTCAAGTTAGTCCTGGGAAGTAGCGGTGTCGATGCTTTCTTCATAATCTGTCTCCTGGCCAGCAACACCAACATCTGCAAGGCCTTCGTCTCTGTTTGGAACTTCATCAGCTACTTGCAAAGTTACAAATCTATCTGACAAAAAATCCCTTTGTTTTTTCCTTGATTGTGTAAGCTCCTCATCGTCGTCATCACTTAAGATTAATAAATTTTCAGCAGCCAACCCTTCATCGTCATCATCACCATCACTGAATTCAGCTACTTTCCAATTGAATGGACCTAGACTTAGAACCAGGGAGGACGAAGTCAATTTTCTGCAGGTATGCCTTCTCACAATGGGCGAACAACTCCCGTTCAAGCCCTTCAGGGACAGCCTTTTAGCAGAAAACCACTTAGCACTTTAGTTTACAGCCTAGAGACACTTAGAGATGCCAGGATGGAAACGTTTCTAACCTACCCGAGCTACATTTCTCGGAGGATCCTACCGGGCTAGAGAAGAAGAGGGGTTTAGAAAGTCATAGAGGTTTTTTACAAAACACACACTTTACTTCAGGGGACTCTGCCCAACATATTACCCCTCCTTGCCTTATATAGACAATAAGAGGTCACAAACAAACAAAGACTAAGCTCATGAGTCTAGATACAAACAGAGGCGCCGGAAACTTCCGGGAGGAAATTATTTGCACACTATGAACAGTGACCATACTGTGAACAATACTTTCCCTAGCCTAGTGCTACAATAAAAGTGAACAATAACTTGCTACAGTGAAATTGTACGGACTCAATGATCTCATTCGTCACGAGCATTGTAGTCATAGTCAGAGTCATCTGAGCTGTGTACTGTCGCTAGGCAATGTTCATCATACTTTTGTTCAAGTGTTTCAAGGTTTTATGGTGATAGAATCTGGATGAGCTGACGAGATGTGGATGTGAAGGCTTCCTCATATGCCCAATGAGATGCTTCTTCTTCGGCCCAGTTTGTGTTGTCATCTTCTATAGTGTCAGTAGGAATGCTTGGCTGGAGCCAATTAGATGGCTCTGCATAGAAAGACGTGTCCATGTTTTGGGATAAGGACGAGGGTCCTTAGTCATAGGGGTTTTGGGAAAGAAGACCTCCCCATCGTGCATAGGGGTCCTAAGTGGATTGGACAATGTCATCTACACTTGTCATTTCATGATCTTGGGATGACGCAGTTTGTCTGAATTCTGCAAGTGCTTCCTTAGCTTCTGATGCTAGTTCATAATGATCCAATGTAGTGGGTACATTATAGTTCCAGACATCTTCAGGAAGTTTTGTTTTCTTGGCAAAGAATTCTTTGGAGTTCTCGGTACTGGTGTTCACAAGATCTAACACATCCTGGATAAGATTTGTGAATCCGAGCTTCTCTACTGTCTAGGTGAGGTTTGTAGGCTGTAGAGCAGGATATCATCAATGTATATCGCTGCACTTGATAGGATTGGTTGGAAAATTCTACACATGGCCTTTTGGGAAAGGGATGGTGCTACTTTTAAGCCAAAATGAAGAACTTTCCATTGGAAGTGCTGGTTTGGGATATAGAACCCTGTTTTGGGCATGTCTTCAAGATGAATGCCCAATTGCCAAAATCCAGCTTTGAGGTCGAATTTGGAATAAATGTGGGCCTTAGATATTCCACTAAAAAGGGAATTTCTAGATGGTAAAAGGAATTTATCATCTTGAAGGAAAATGTTAAGGGATTGGCAATTGATTACCAGTCTCATTTTTCCTTTGTTTTGCTTAGCACGTTTGTTGACATAAAATGCTTTATAAGCCCATTGAGAATTGGAGATTTTGATAAGGCCTTGTTGCAATAGTTCTGAGCATTCCCTTTGAGCTAAAGCCAAGTGTTTTGGCTTCATTCCCATATGACTTGCCATTGTTGGATTGATGTCTTCATTCTTTTTGAATGGAAGGCGGACAAAGAACTCCAGATTTTCCCATAATTTATGCATAATTGGATCTAACAGACTCATTTGGATGGAAAAGAGTCTCTGAATATTGACAAATTCAGAAAAATGGTCTTTGTACTTGAGACATTTTCCAGGAATTATGCGAAGTTGTGAGATTTGAGTCATAATGTCCCAACCAATGATTAAATCCTTGTTGGGAAGACTGGATCCAAAGATTTTTGTGGTGAAGGAACACTGAGGGAAGAATTGGACAGTTACGGGGGTGGTTCTGACATTCGTGGAAAAAGTATCTCCTGAGGCAAAATTTAAATATATGATATAAGGAGTCCAGTATTCTTTAGGAAGAACTTTGGTGTCCAAAATTGAACAACTTGCTCCAATATCAATGAGAGCAATAACAGTGATTGGTTTGGCAAATTTTGAGGTGAGGATTTTTATAGGGAAATTGAGACAATGAGTTTGGCTTGAAAATATGTTAAGACTTGGTTCTAGAGATGTGAGTGATATGTGAAAAATATCTTCAGATTCTGAATTTGACTCAGTTTCACTGGAAGTGTGATAACATGAAATGACACAAAGGGTTTGTTCAGATGGTTTTTTATCAGCAGAGAATAGTGATTCGATATCATCATTTTCAAGAGAAATACATGTTTCATTCTCAATTTGATGTATCAAATGATGCTGACCTTTTCTAGCTTGGGGACAATTTTTGGCAAAATGTCTCTTCTGATTGCAAATGAAGCAGTGATTTGATATTTGTGGCCTATGTGATCCTTTCTTTTGCGTAGGTATCGCCATTTCTTCTTTATTCGGAAGTTCTTGTGGCCATGTTTGGATTTTTTTAACCATAACTTCTTGAAGTGCTTCTTTTTTTGGGAAGCTTTTCCACAAGTACCATCGCAATCTTTTTTGGAACACTTGATTTTTAACTTCTGGCAAAAGCAGGCTGTTTCGAGTTCTCTGTTGTCTGTGATGTAGGTGCGGACCATCTGGCGCTTTAAGCACAATTCTTCAAGGCATATATGGATTTCTTGCTGTATTTCTCCCAAGGGAATATCCTGTACTCTCCTTTGTTTTCCAGCAAAAGAATCTTTCAATCATTTGGGATAATTCTTTAGGGATGGAAGTCAGGAAAACATGCTTTAGATTTGGATCAGCTCCAATATGATAAAAAAGCTGAAGCATTTCTCGATAATGCTTATCAAGATGTTTCTTCTGGAGGGAGCAACATTTTCTTTCAAAAAATTCTCTTCTTTTTATTTCTATGAGGTCAGTGGGTTTTCCAACAAAGAAATGGTATAAGAGAGTAATAGCATGGCTAAAATCTGGCGAACAGCATCTGCGCCCCTCTCCTCCCCGTCTTGTTCATCATGCCCTGCTTCATCCCTAACCTCAGTACTAGCTTGAATATCATATCCTCATTCTCCAACTTAGGTGTTATCTTTGTCATCATCTTCGTCCTCACTATCACTATTGTATTCAACAAATACTTTTGCCTCTTCGTCATGAAGATAATGATAGGACATCTCTAAAATCATTATCATCTTCCAAAACTCTCAAACCATCTCTCAAGCCTTTCTCAGGAACACAGTACATCAACTTTTGTACTCTACAAGGCAAAAATGTCACTATATCCCTAACAAATCCAATATAAGATGCATTTTTTATATCTACAAAGATAGTATCCTCATTTCCCCCCTTATACTCCCACTCATCCTCCTCAATCACAAAATCCCCACCGTAGTAAACGATGACAACAACATAGTCCTTATCATGAGCCATTTCTGCAACAAAAGAGGAAAGATATATAATTAACTTTTGGGACCACATTCATAAAGGACAACAGATAATTGCATGTGGAGGTCCCTACACTCTTTATTAAAGAAAAGAAGAAAGAGGGAAGATGCATAGGTCAGATGACAGTTATAGCTTGAAAAGAGGCCTTAGGACAAATAGAGATTGGGACTTGACAACTACTTTGATTATGCCATCGCATTTCTTTAAAATATGGAGAGATCCCTCAGATAAGCATGGGTCCTCATGACACCAATTTCAACAATGCAATTTATTAAAAAAATACTTAGAAGTCCCCATCCCCACGACAACAAGAGATTTGATTCGGACATGTCCAAGGTCCAATACTCCGAACCCTAACAATCACCAATCACCATTGCACATTTCACATCCGACCACTACAAATTACTTTCGCACATCACAATTCAACATCCGAGCCCTAAATCACACATCACAGTACCTACCACCACATCTAAGCCTTAATTTTCCTCCCGCTGAGCCCTACATTTTGAGGCCGATTCTAAATTGTCAATCCGAACCCCCGAATAGGGTTCTAGCACCACATCTGAGCCATAAATCTCACATCAATACCATACAAGCCTAAACTTTCCTAGTCGACCTCCAAATTTCAAGTCCAAGCCTTAATAAACGAGTCGGAGCCCTAATTTCACCACAGGGGAGAGGAAGAAGAGAAAAAACCTGAGCAAATTGACGACGGCGAGCGACGACGACGGCGACAACGACAGCGAGCGACGACGACGGCGAGCGATGATGGCAAGCGATGACCTGCGAACGGCGACCTGTGGACAGCGAGCTGTGAACGGCGATGGAGAGAACATCAGATTTGGTGTGAACTGATGGCCAAATGGTTAAAATCCAAATAAGCTAAATGACGTCGTTTAGCACTAAGGAAAAATGACGTCGTTTAGTTTGGCCAAAGGCAGAGTGGATGGGGCGACGTCATTTTCCTTTTCCACGTGTGCTTTTTTTTTTTATAACAAAATTGCCATGTTGGTTAAGCATGTCGCTAGAAAATGCCATGTCTGTATTTTGACTGGTTTTTGGCCGGATTAGCACTTAAGTGTACATTTTCAAAGTTTTGGCACTTAAGTGTCCCTCAATGCCAAGTTTTGGCACTCTAGGTGTCCCAAACTCGATTTTGGTGGGACCACTGCATATTGTTTTAAAAGCTTAACTATTAAATGAAGGTATGATTTATTATTTAAATATTTAAACAAATGCACATGACAATTACCATTTCCTTCTTTCTTTGACGTTGATTTTTGCGGTTCTAGATCATTTAACTAGAGGTTATCCATCATTTACTATGGAAAAGTAGGGGAAGATAACATTTGAGTTCTTTAAAAGAAAACTTGGCAGGAAGATTTTTTAGAATGAATTAGGGAAAGAAAATGCGATTAAACATAAACCCAGTAAGAGAAAAGGGATTTGTAAGTATAAAGTGAAGAAAGAGGACAAGTCAAGAAAATTCTTTCAAGAAAAAATGAAAAGAAATGAAGAGCCTGGTGAGGATGCTGTGTTGATATTCAAAAACTAACTAAACCATGGGGTCAGCTTAGTTCAATGACTGTGGTCTAGTTCATATGGTTTAGGAGCTTTATAGTTCAAATATTGCAGGGATTTTGCTATCTGCATTTAGTTGGTTATTTATAACTTTTCTTCAAGTAAATGGCTATGGAATAAACATACAAGTTTCATTATCAAATCTTATGTGGTGGTTTTCTCTATAAAGTTTATGAAATTCCATAGTTTAATCTTGATGATTCAGATGCGTTTCATTATTAAATTTTCTGTGGTGGGTTACTCTATCAAGTTTATGAAATTCCATAATGCATTATTAAATATTTTGTGGTGGTTTTCTTTATCAAGTTTATGAAATTCCATAATTTGAACTTGATGATTCAGATGCATGGTTTCACATGTGGAGTAGATGATCTTTTGCTGAGTAAAGATATTGATAAAAAAAAGACAACAATAACTTGAAGAATGTGAAAGATGTGGAGAGGAAGTACACCAACATGTCGTTGGATTAAGAACAATGATTTCTAAAAGACCCCTATTTTTGTAAGAATCTTTCCGATTACAACCGTTGACCCCCATTTCAATCTTACAGTGGCAATTGATAAGAAGTGTCTAGAATACCAAGTATATTCTTCATTTTATCCCCGAATAATACTCTAATGCCTTGCAGTGCAATAAAAATAGTTTGCACAGATGTATTAATAATATGACTTTTGTGATGCAGATATATCTTTAATATGTTTATATAAAGATGAGTCTACTACAAATTGTTGATGCTAAAATTGCTACCTTTTTGCACCATGCAACTTACAAGAGAATAAAATATTTTTTATTTATTATGTTAATTAGAAGAATGGAGAAATTAATCATGTCAAATCATAAATAAAAAAATCAATCAACGAAAATTCAATTTCATATTTCATATCTTAATGCAGGACATGTACGATATATGACAATGATAAAATAAAATTATATGTAAGACAATTCTATTTACGTCACGTGTTGGTATATCCATCGGGTTTTTGATTTGGGAATTATATAAAGTTAACTTCCCTTCCAAAATGTGAAATCTTAAACATTTTGTTAAATAATTTGTATCAAATAAAAAAGTCAGAAGTATAACTATTGAAAAATACGCTAGTGTTTCCCCATAGGGATTGGCCTTAATTTTTTTTTTTTTAATTCTTTAGAGAGACTTTGAATTAGTAATTATATTTTTTGGTTGTCGTTAGGTTCTTTTTCACGATATCCGACTTTATTTGTTTTAGTCCAGTGATCTTGATGGTGTTTTTTTCTTTTTTACTTTTGGTTCAACGCTTATAATGACAAAGAGTAACTCCTCGGAATATTGGTAGTTTGGAGAAAGCTATTGAAAATGACCCAGAAATTCATCCAGGAGCAAGACACCACAGTGATGAGTCAAATTTCAAACTACTATCAGATAAAAAACAAGGAGAGCTGATCTCAAGGAAATTATCTTTCTTGAGAGGGGTTGTCACAGAACATCAGAAGTGTTTGGATAGCGAGTTTGAAAGCAAAATTGTATATCGCCACTTGAGAGATGGAGATATCGTTCTGGTCAATAAAAAGGTACTCTGCAGTAGTACATACTTAAGGGTATTCATCTCGCATTGCTTGCTTGGATACTAGGAGAAATGCAGCCATTCTCTCAACTTTGTTTACAATGCTCCTTTGGCTTATCTGCTCTGGCTACTTTATTTTCATGGACTTACGTATGACATTATGAATACAAGTTGTCCTAGATGTCACGTGCTGAATTACAACATTATGAATACAAACAATTGTTAAACCAACAGATGTAGTTTGATGTGACGGTTGTCAATGATTGTCTTTATTCTGTCAAGGTGACTATTCCGCTGTTGGATTAGGTTCTTTCAAAAACCTGGGAAAATGGTGGAAAACCTAGGAAAAGGGTGACAGAGCTCTATGTTTGAGGTTTCATTTTTATGGTGATGAAATGGATGTCCATTTTCTGTAAGAGGAGATGTCACGTGTTCAAGCTTACAACATTGTAAATGCAAACAACTGCTAAACCAACAGATGGATCTCCTATTAGAGCATTGATTCATGTTCCATTTTTTTTGTCAATTAACTCTCTTTTTTTGTCAATCAACTCTCCTTATTAGTAACAGTAGTAGTTTGATGTGACGGTTGTTTTTATTCTGTCAGGATAACAAGGCACTGTAGCCTTCTTACAAAGAAGAATACATTTCTAAATTGCTATGAATTCAGTCACCTCTTTTACAGTTCAGGAGTTTCTGCTGTTGCTTGCATTACGTTCTTTCAGAAAATCTGGGAAAAGGGTGGCAGAGCTCTATGTTTGAGGTTTCATTTTTATGGTGATGAAATGGATGTCCATTTTCTGCAATAGGAGATGTCACGTACTGAAACTTACAACATTGCGAATGCAAACAATTGTTAAACCAACATATGGGTCTCCTATTAGAGTATTGATCCATGTTCCATTTTTTTGTCAATCAACTCTCCTTATTATAGTAACTGTAATTTAATGTGACGGTTGTCTTTATTCTGTCAGGATGACATAGTTAGTGCAGCCGTTCTGACAAAGGAGGATACATTTCTGAATTACTATGAATTCAGTCACCTCATTTACAGTTTAGGAGTCTCCGTTGCTGGATTAGGTTCTTTTAGAATACCTGGGAAAAAGGTGGCAATTGGATTGGAAGAGGATATGCTCTACTCGAGCCTGCCATTTGGAAACCACAACGTCTCTAGACAAGAAAACAGGTCATAGGTGTTGGAGAAAACTTCCTTATTTATTTTGAAGCTGACAAAACGTTTCCATCAGTCTAGTCTAAAGAATTGTAGATTCTTCCGTTAAAGTATGAAGACCGCCAGACTTAAGATTTAAAGTCTGCTCTCATTGACAGTTTCTAGACTGACCAAGAAGACTTATCCAGATTCAAGTAATTCTTTAAGGAGATAGAATCTCAAGATCTATTATTCGTTTTGAATTTAATTCGAGTAATTTAGATCCGTTGATTGGCAAAGTATACTTGGAATGTTTTACTTATGGAAACCTAGATCTTGATTGTATGGGTGAGCAGGATCGGTGGGCTATCATCACATTTCTTAAGTAACTCGAGATCTCCCTAATTGATTCTGTCCAACGGGTAGATTGGAAGAACTCTTTTGGAAGGTGCTAACAAATATGAAGGCATGGAGGAGTATATAAGGAAGACGCTATAATTATTCGAGTATGTGCGCGATAGATAAATTCCAAAGTTTGAAGCTCATTGTTCTTTGCTGATTCAATTATTGAGCGTAAATTTGTATTCAAAAGAGAGTTTAGATATTTGTGAGACCTTGAGGAAGTGTAGCAGAGTCTCTACACTGTGGAATCAAGGATGTGATACTGTAACAACTCTTTTGATTCATAGTGAAATCTAGCTGGTGGGCTGTCAGTGTGGGAGAGTGGACGTAGGCTTGGATTAAGCCGAATCACTATAAAGTCTGTGTTCTTATTCTCTCTCTGAAATCTTTTATTTTGTTCATAACTCTATTTAATTGTTAGAGTTTGATTTCCTCTGCAAAGTTTATTGTCAATCAGACTCAGGTTAAAAGTAAAGTTTCACACTATATTTTGCAAAATTTGTTTTCGTACCTATTCACCCCCCTCTAGGTGCTCATACTAGCACTTTCAATTGGTATCAGAGCATGTGTACTCATTTAAATTGAAGTGTTTTTACTTCAGAGTTAGCTAGTATGTTGGCTCTAGGTTTGGTTGAAGGGTAAAGCAACACCAGACTGCCTTATTTTGATGGAAAGGAATACAATATATGAAAAAACAAGATGAAAGCATTCCTAAGATCAAAAGATCCTCTAGAATGGGATATGGTAGACAAATGAATCATTCCTAAAGCTACAACAGTCTCAGAACGGGGAAAAGAAGTTGTAGAGGCTAGCGAGATGACTCAAGAAGAGATAACCAAGAGACAAGCTCTTGTTGCAAAAGCAATTTACTCCTTATATTGTGCATTATCTCCTACTGAATATAACATAATATCTTCTTGTGAAACAACTAAAGAAGTTTGGGATAGGCTACACATTACCTATGAAGGAACTGATCAAGTGAAAGAAACCAGAATCAATATTCTGATCGGTCAATATGAAGCCTTCAAGATGAGATCAGGAGAATATATCACTGACATGTTTAGTCTTTTTACAGAAATCGTGAATGGTCTTGAGTATCAAGGTCAACCAATCTTAGGATCCATGAAGGTTAACAAACTGCTGCGTGGACTCTCCAAAAATTGGAATCACGTAAAGACCTCAATAAGAGAGACACGGAGGATCATGCCATTCTTCGTTGACGAATTGGTTGGCACTCTTTAATCTTATAAAGTGGAACAAATCAATGAAGATGAAGATCCCAAAGGTAAAAGGTCTATTGCTTTAGAAACTAATGATGACTCTGATGTTACAGATTCTGAAGACGATATGGACAATGAAAAGCTTGCTCTCATGATAAGAAAGTTCAGAAAATTGAACAAAAATGGAAGAAAATTCAATTGGAAGAAACAAAGCTTTCAAAAGTTTCAAAATAAATCAGCTGAGCATGATGAATCCAATAAAGATATGATTTGTTTTGAATGCAAGAAAAATGGACACATCAGACCCAACTGTCCCTTGCTGAAGAAAAAGAAATGAAAAGCTGAGAAATACAAAAAAGGCACTCAAAGTGGAAACTTGGAGTGATACTAAATGTGAAGAGAGTGATGATGATTATACTAATATTTGTTTAATGACAAAATCAAAATCAGATTCAGACTCTAAGACAGATACAGACTTAGACTTAGATAGTGAAGTCGAGGTAAGTAATTTAAAAATTCCTACTAAAGTCTCGAAATATATCAATGAACTTTGTCTTAGTCACAAAACCTCTCTTAAGAGGATTTCCGAGCTAAAAAGGGAAAATTCTACACTAAAGCAACGAGAGATTGTTTGGAAATAAAAGTTCAAATATTTAGATAAAAGTTTTATTACTTTGAAAGAAAATACATAATCTCTTTTAAAAGAAAATACACTTTTGAAAAATGATATTTCAAATATTTCAAAAAAGTTTTTTATAGGATCTAAGAAATTGGAAAAGATTCTTTCAGCACAAAGACCTTACTTTAACAAATCAGGTTTGAGAATGACTTCTGAAACCATTCCTCTAATTGATTTTCCAAAAGTAAAGGAAAGAATCAAATAAAGACCTACAAAAGACTTTTATAGAAATCATTTTCAAAAATTCTTTGTAAAACCTATTGGCAGTAGTGCTCTTCAATGTTCTAGGTGCGACAACTTAGAACACTTTAAGAAAGAATGTCCTATGGTTTGGAAACCTGTTAAGAAGGATTGGGCAAAAACCGTATATTGCACTAACTCCATTGGACCCAAGAAAGTGTGGGTACCAAAGAAAACTTGAGTTTCTTTTTTAAATGTAGGTCACTATCAAGGAAAAGGTCAAATGGTACTTGGATAGTGGATGCTCAAGACATATGACAGGAGATTCAAGTTGTTTCATAAAGCTTATGCAAGTTAATGGTGGAAAAGTCTCTTTTGATGGAACAACAAAGGAAAAATTGTTGGATGTGGAACAGTAAAAATTGAAAGTCTCACAATCAACAACGTCTCCTTAGTAGAATGACTCAATTACAACTTGTCGAGTATCAGCCAACTGTGCGACACAGGTTTCAAAATCAATTTTCAAGAAGGAATATGTTCAGAAACCAGTAAAGACTTCTCTCAGACTTTTATGGGGCGAAGACATGGGAACATCTATCTCTTGAACATCAAACCAGAAAATTCTCAATGTCTAATTTCAATTCAAGAGGAAGCTAATCTCTGGCATCAAAAACTTGGCCATATCAACATGAAGCAAATTGCCAAGATCTTTTCAAAGAAGCTTGTTCGTGGACTACCTAATCTGACATATCAAAAATCTGAATTATGCACACCATGTGTGTTGGGAAAATAGGTTAGAAGTTCTTTCAAACTAATAAATCAAGTTTTCACTAATCGTGTGCTGCAGCTCCAATATATGGATCTCTTTGGACCAACTAGAACTCAAAGCATTGGTGGAAAGAGGTATTGCCTAGTAATAGTGGATGATTATTCACGATTTATTTGGGTATACTTTTTGGCAAGTAAGTATGAAACCTTCTCTTATGTTTTAAAGTTTGCTAAGAAAGTATAGAATGAGAAAGGGTATGTTATTTCAAGCATACAGACAGACCATGGAGGTGAGTTTGAAAATCAAGACTTTGCTAAATTCTGTGATGAATCTGGTTTTCAGCATATGTTCCCCTCTCTATACACTCCCGAACAAAATAGAGTTGTGGAAATGAAGAATAGATCGTTGCAAGAAATGGCTAGAACACTTTTAATTGAAAGCAACATTTATTCTCGTTTTTGGGCTGAAGTAGTTTCTACAACATGTTATATCATTAACAAAGTCTTCTTAAGGCCTATTCTGGAGAAAACTCCCTCTGAGTTGTTCAAAGGAAAGAAGCCAATTGTTTCCTATTTTCATGTGTTTGGTTGCAAATATTTTGTATTGAAAAATGCAATGATCGAATTGGTAAGTTTGAAGAAAAATCAGACGAAGGAATCTTCCTTGGATATTTAACCACCAGCAAAGCTTACAGAGTATGCAATAAGAAGACTCAATCTGTGGAAGAATCGATGAATGTCAAATTTCAAGATTTAATACAAAATCAATTGATCCAGACTCAATTTGAAGAATCTGAACCTGCTCCAGACTCTACAAAGTCTAATTCCCCAGAAGCAGCTCAAACTTCATAAGGTCAACAACGAACGAACGTTGAAGAATCCACTAAAGAAAATGTTTAGTAGTCTGTCAAACCAACCAGCAACTGGAAGCACAAGTTCAGTCATCCCAAAGAACTTAGTATTTGTGACATTGATGAAGGGATTCATACAAGATCCAAAAGGCATGAAGAGTCTAGCGATGTGGCTCTTATTTCTGAAATGAAACCCAAAAGCATAGAAGAAGCTTTAACTTATGAAAGCTAGATCAAAGCTATGCAAGAAGAACTTAGGCAGTTCAGTATTAACGATGTTTGGGAATTAACTCCTCAACCAAAAGGTAAATATGTTATTGGAGCTAAATGGATTTTCAGGAACAAGATGGACAAGAAATGAAAAGTTATAAGGAACAAAGCAAGACTTGTAGCCAAATGATATACACAAGAAGAAGGGATAGACTATGATGAGACTTACGCATCAGTAGCAAGGTTAGAAGCAATTAGATTATTACTTGCTTTTGCTTATTATAAGAATTTCAGGTTATTCCAAATGGACGTCAAAAGTGCATTCTTAAATGGATTTATTCAACAGGAAGTCTATGTGGAACAACCTCCCGGTTTTGAAGACCCAAGGAAACTAGACTCTGTATGCAGACTGAAAAAATGCGCTATATGGTTTAAAGCAAGCACCTCGAGCTTGGTACGATAGGTTAAGTAAGTTTTTAATCCAAAATGGCTTTGTTAAAGGTAAAGTGGACACTACTATGTTTATTAAAAGAGAAAGTAAAAGCTTTTTACTTGTTCAAATCTATGTTGATGATATTATTTTTGGATCACTTAATGAAAATCTATGCAAGAAATTCTCTAAGTCTATGCAGGATGAATTCAAGATGACCATGATATGTGAACTATCCTTCTTTCTCGGACTACAAGTAAAACAATTGAAAGAAGGAATTTTCATTCACCAAGAAAAATATGCTAACGAACTTGTTAAAAAGTTTAGTTTGGAGAATTGCAAAAAAACTGATATACCAATGTCAAGTTCTTCAAAGCTGGACAAAGATGAAGGAGGAAAGAAAGTTGACAAGAAGCTATACAGGAGTATCATTGGTTCACTTCTTTATCTTACTGCCTCTAGACCTGACATTTTGTTTAGTGTTTGCATTTGTGCCATATTTCAATAAGATCCCGAAGAATCTCATTTAAGTGATGCGAAATGCATCATCAAATACATTCCAATAACCTCTAAGTTAGGTCTATGGTATCCTAATTAATGAGACTTTACTCTTCTCGGATACTCAGATACAGAGTTAGCAAGATGCATAGTTGATAGAAAGAGTACCTCGGGTACTTGTCAATTGCTTATCTTGGTTTTCAAGGAAGTAAAGTACTATAGCTCTATCAACGGCAGAAGCAAAGTATGTGGCTCTTGGAAGTTATTATTCTCAAATCTTATGGATAAAACAACAACTAAGAGACTTCGGAATCGAAGACTTATGCACTGAGATCAAATGTGACAACACCAGCACGATTAATCTCACTAAGAATCCAATTCTTCATTCAAGAGCAAAGCATATAGAGATTTGACATCATTTTATTAGAGACCATGTTCAAAATGGAGAAGTCTTGATTTAATTCATTGACTTAAAGAATCAGCTGGCGGACATTTTTACAAAGCCACTAGAGAAAAGTCTATTTGAGTCTATTCATTCTAGGCTAAATATCTTAAAATCTGAAGAAGCTCAGACTTAGGGATAAAAGTCTAAAGATGCTTAGACTCAGAAGATCAAGAATCACGACTGTAAGTCATTTTAGTTATAGCAATTTATCTTTCGGATAAAAACTCGAAAAGGTACGATTGTTTATTAATCTGCAATTGATTGATGTTATCTTCCCAAGTTTTTGAAATTGTGGAAATTATTCTTTTTGAAGAGGAAGTTATCTTTTTGAGATGATAGTTATCTATTTAAAAAAAGGCAGTTATTTTTTAAAAGGCATTTTTATCTTTCCTTTTATGACGATCCGTATACCTCGTTTTGATTACCTAAAATATTCTCTTTCTTCTTCATTTTTACTCACAAACCCTAGAAGCACAGAAATTCGCTTTCTTACTTTTTCTCTCTAGTTTAATCCTTAAAGTTTTCATCTTTCTCGCGAATCGAGTTCGGAAACTCTCTCAAAGATTGTGAAAATGTCTTCCCAAAGAAAGTTCTCAAGAATTGCAAGCAGGGGACCACAGCATATGCGTGAGGGTCCTAAGCATTTTTACCTAACCGATGAAGAAGAATCTCCAAGGCAATAGCAAAGTTCACAACATTCTCAACCGCGCCATTCTCCTCAAGCTAGACCACAAAATGTTCAGCAACAACAAGCGGAGGAAGAAATTATTGAGGATGCCGAACCTATAAGGACTCTTAAGCCTGCTTTTACCTTCAAACTCTACTCTGCCTTAAAGGATGGAGGTTCTCCAATGACCTTTATTGATGAATTTTTGAAAGAAAAGGGGTACCAAAATGAAACCCATTTTTTTTACAAATGATGGAACGTTTGGGGATTGCTCCTGTTGGCTCAGCAGAAAGGGCTTTTGCAAATTTCCCAAGCGATCCACGTGTTGGAGATTTAGTCAACCTGATGGAAATGATGATGAAAAGATGTTCACTCATTTTAAGTCTAGAATGGGTGTTGCTACGAACATTCGAGGAAGAAGAGCAAATCGGTTTCGTTTTGAGGAACATAAGCGAGTTTACTCTAAGTTGTTGAAGCGAGGAGTGATGAACCCAAGGAGTGTGGATTTTGATTTTCTCGACTCTCTGAATGTGAAGTTACGGGAGAAATTTACTTTACTTCAACTTGAACAATTTTGCTCTGAGACAACAGTAGCTCATCCAAAACTTACTGCGTATTTCTATTCCAATCTAAGCTTCTTGGATGCAAATAGATTTTCTTTCATTGTTAGAGACCATGATTATGTGGTTGATATGGACACTCTAGCTGATGTGATTGGAATAGAGAGAGGAATGTTCCAATCAATTAGTGTGTCTATTGGTCATGCAACTGTGGAGCTTGTTTGAGATGGAATGGCAGAAGGCTGGATTTCGTACTTGAGGATGAGTGCCTCAAATATCTTGCTTCATAAGATTGTGATTAATTGTCTTAGACCCAAATCCACATCAAAGACTGACGTCTCCAATTCAGAAGCGAAGCTGATGTATACCATCAATGCCAGTAAAAATTTCTCTCTGCCACACACTATCATGTTTCACATGTATAAATCAATGGTAAAGGACAAGGGCCAACTTCCTTATTCAGCACTTGTTACTCAGTTATTCAGACATTTTAAAATTCAGCCTCCCAAAATCTTGTGTGTTCGAACTTGTAATCAAATTGTGGTGGGACTAAAGATGGTTTAAAAAATGCGTCTAAATGAGCTAAACAAGGCTTTAGAGAGATTTAAGGAGAAGACTCCTGTCAAAACTTGTCAAGACACTGTGGCTGCAAAACGGAAAGGCAAGGAGCCCATGACAGCTCCATCTAAGAAAAGGAGAGCACTCATCTTGTAGGATGAAGAAGATGAGGAAGACATCACCATTTCTGCTCTTGCCTTAAGGAACTTACAGCGTCTTGTTCCAGAGACAGAGAACCAAGACAGAGAGGAAACAGAGCAGAGGAGTGAAGAGAGGGAATCGGTGAGGAAAGAAGTAGAGGAAGGAAGAACTGCAGAAGAAGAGCAAAGAGGAGAACAAGGTCATCGTGTCATTGAAGAAGAAATAGAGCATGAATAGTACTTCTCTCTACTTGAAGGCACTGAAACAGGGGGAGCTGCTGATAAAAGAGGTACTCCTTCACTTGCTTTTACTAGTGATGATGTTAGTTGTTCTCCTGCTGATCCAGAAGATGTATATGCCTTTCAATTTCCTAAAGAAGGTAACGAGATTTCATCTCCAAGTTTGGGTGCTCATGCTGAAGTTCCATCATCTGCCAATACTCCACAAACTAATCATGCTGAAGCAAGCACTCAAACTGACAACTCAGGAGACTTTAGAAGATTGCTTGATGTTCTTATGGAGATGAGAGGTCAGATTTATGCTTTGGGATGCGAATTTCAGAATATGCAGAATGCCAATCAAGCCTTTTCAGTTTCATTGCTCAATCAAGTTCGGGCCCTTAATCTTCAAGTTCAAGCAATTGCCAAGGCTGAGGAAATAGTGCAACTGAAGGAGGATCTGAGAAAACTGGAGGAGACTGTCAAGTCGATGGGAGATTTCCAGCTTATTTGCATTCCAAAACAATCTTAATTTTATCAAATTCTCTTTTTTATCTCTACCTTTTTAATGTTGACAAAAAGGGGGAGAAGTTGGTGCAGATTTGATTTGATTTTTAAATTTGACATTGACTTTAATTTGTGTTTGGTTGTGACTGGTTTGGATTGTGTGTTGATTGTTTAAAGCTTGCAATATCTTAAGCATTGTTGATATTTATGACAAAGATAGTTGTTTTTACAGGACTAACGTATTTCCTGTGGATGTAGATTCGATACTATCCTTATCCTAATCCATTTATCTTTTATGAGATATCCTTGTTTGCTTGAGTATTGTCTTGCAGGTTAAAAGTATCTAAATATGCAGGAAAGTTTTGTCACCATCAAAAAGGGGGAAATTGTTGGAGAAAACTTCCTTATTTGTTTTGAAATTTACAAAACATTTCCATAAGTCTAGTCTGAAGACTTGCGAACTCTTTCGTTAAAGTCTGAAGACCATCAGACTCAAGATTTAAAGTCTGCTCTTATTGACAGTTTCTAGACTGATGAAGAAGACTTATCTAGATTCAAGTAATTCTTTAAGGTTTTGATTCGAGCGGCTAAAGAAGTTATC
The DNA here is from genome assembly GCF_016545825.1 of Eucalyptus grandis. Classification (NCBI taxonomy): domain Eukaryota; kingdom Viridiplantae; phylum Streptophyta; class Magnoliopsida; order Myrtales; family Myrtaceae; genus Eucalyptus; species Eucalyptus grandis. Next base: position 41,147,350 of record NC_052617.1, on the reverse strand, counting down.
ACGGCTAGAGATGGCATCTCAAGATTTATTATTCGTTTTGAATTTAATTCGAGTAATTTGGATCAGTTGATTGACGAAGTATATTTGGAAGGTTCTATTTATGGAAACCTAGATCCTGATTATATGTGCGAGCATGATTGGTGGGCTATTATCATATTCCTTAAGTAACTCGAGATCTCCCTAATTAATTTTATCCAACGGGTAGATTGGAAAACTCCTTCCAGGAAGGTGCCATCAGATATTAAGGCATGGAGGACTAAATAAGGAAGACGCTCTAGTTATTCGAGTGTATGCACGATAGATAAATTCCAAAGTTTGAAACACCTTGTTATTTGTTGATTCAATTGTTGAGCGTAAATTTGTACTCAAAAGAGAGTTTAGATATTTGTGAGGCCTTGAGGAAGTGTAGCAAAGTCTCTACACTATGGAATCAATGACATAATACTGTAACAACTCTTTTGATTCATAGTGAAATCCAGCCGGTGAGCTGTCAATGCGGGAGAGTAGACGTAGGCTTGAATTGAGCCGAACCACTATAAACTTTGTGTTCTTATTCTCTTCCCTGAACTCTTTTATTTTGTTCGTAACTCTATTTAATTGTTAGATTTTGATTTCCTCTGTAAAAGTCTATTGCTAACCAAACTCAGGTTAAAAGTAAAGTTTCACACTATATTTTGCAAAATTTATTTTCACACCTATTCACCCCCTTCTAGGTACTCGTACTAGCACTTTCAATAGGTCATCATATGTCATATGGCAGGTTCTTGATACGAGTGTCTAAAGATTCATCAAACAAATGCACATGACAATTACCGTTTCATTCTTTCTTTACAATTGATTTCTACGATTCTAGATCATTTAATTAGAGGATACCCACCACTTACTATGGAAAAGCAAGAGAAGATAACATCTTACTTCTTTAAAAGAAAACTTGGCAGAAAGATTGTTCAGAGTTAACCAAGGAAAGAAGATGCAATTAAACATAAACCTAGTAAGAGAAATGGGACTCGTAAGGATAAAGTGAAAAAATAAGACAAGCCAAGAAAATTCTTTCAAGATAAAATGAAAAAAAAAAATGAAGAGCCTGATGAGGATGCTGTGTTGATATTCAAAAACTATCTAAGCCATTGGGTCATTGATAAGGCTCAGTTTTATGACGACGACCTAATCCATAGTCACGTGCTGAATTATAACATTGTGAATGCAAACAATTGTTAAACCAACAGATGTAGTTTGATGTGACGGTTGTCGACGGTTGTCAACAATTGTCTTTATTTTGTCAATGTGATTATTCCACTGCTAGATTAGGTTATTTCAGAAAAATTGGGAAAAGGGTGGCAGAGCTCTATGTTTGAGGTTTCATTTTTATGGTGATGAAATAGATGTTCATTTTTTGCAAGAGGAGATGTCACGTGCTGAAGCTTACAATATTGTGAATGCAAACAATTGTTAAACCATTAGATGAGTCTCTTATTAGAGCATTGATCCATGTTCCATTTTTTTGTCAATCAACTCTCTTTTTCTGTCAATCAACTCTCCTTATTATAGTAACTGTAGTTTGATGTGACGGTTGTCTTTATTCTGTCAAGATGATATAGTTAGTGCAGCCGTTCTTACAAAGAATGATACATTTCTGAATTACTATGAATTCAGTCACCTCTTTTACAATTCAGGAGTTTCCGGTGCTGGATTAGGTTCTTTCAAAAAACCTGGGAAAATGGTAGCGGTTGCTTTAGAAGAGAATATGCTCTACCTAAGCCCGCCATTTCAAAACCACAACGTCTCTGGACAAGAAAATAGGTTATAGGTCATACTATGTCATATGGCATGTTCTTGATACAAGTACCTAAAAATTCATCAAGCAAATGCACATGACAATTACCATTTCCTCCTTTCTTTACAGTTGATTTTTGTGATTCTAGATCATTTAACTAGAGGTTACACACCATTTACTATGGAAAAGTAATAGAAGATAACATCTGACTTCTTTAAAACAAAACTTGGCAGGAAGATTGTTTAGAGTGAATCAGGGAAAGAAGATGCGATTAAACATAAACCTAGTAAGAGAAAGGGAACTCGTAAGGATAAAGTGAAGAAATAACCAAGCCAAGAAAATTCTTTCAAAATAAAATGAAAAGAAATGAAGAGCCTAGTGAGGATGCTGTGCTAATATTCAAAAACTATATAAGCCATTGGATCATTGATAAGGCTCAGTTTGATGACCATGGTCTAGTCTATAGTCACGTGCTGAATTACAACATTGTGAATGCAAACAATTGTTAAACCAATGGATGTAGTTTGATGTGAACAAATGTAGTTTGATATGACGGTTGTCAATGGTTGTCTTTATTCTGTCAATGTGACTATTTCGCTGTTGGATTAGGTTCTTTCAGAAATCCTGGGAAAATGGTGGCAGAGCTCTATGATTGAGGTTTCATTTTTATGGTGATGAAATAGATGTCCATTTTCTTGAAGAGGAGATGTCACATGTTGAAGCTTACAACATTGTGAATGCAAATGATTGTTAAACCAACATATGGGTCTCCTATTAGAGCATTGATCCATGTTCCATTTTTTGTCGATCAACTCTCTTTTTGTATCAATCAACTTTCCTTATTAATAACAGTAGTTTGAAGTGACAGTTGTATTTATTCTATTAGGATGACATAGTCAGTGCAGCCGTTCTTACAAAGAATGATACATTTATGAATTACTATGAATTTAGTCACCTCCTTTACAGTTCAGGAGTTTCCGCTACAAGATTAGGTTCTTTCATAAAATCTAGGAAAATGGTGGCAGAGCTCTATGTTTGAGGTTTCATTTTTATGGTGATGAAATGGATGTCCATTTTCTGCAAGATGAGATGTCATGTGTGAGAGTGCTAGTATGAACAAAATAAATGAGTTAGGGAAGAGAATAAGAACACAGAAATTATAGTGGTTCGGCTTAATCCAAGCCTACGTCCACTCTCCCACGATAACAGCCTTCTTGGCTGGATTCCACTATGCAATCAATCAAGAGATTACAACTCCGAGTGCAAACACTTAGTAGATCACACTATCTCACTAAGTCACTCTCTTGGTATTTCTCTCACGATTACAAACGTTTAAGCTCTCAAGAGACAAGTATATGATCTAAAGTCGCTTAGACTTTGGAATTATAAATTCTACGCTCCGTCTCTTACTTGCTCATCGGTCCATGATCTCCTTAAATACTCCTCCACTTCCAAACTACCGTTGGACAGCATCCGGAGAATCGTCTTCCAATATACCCATTGGACAGCTCGTATCTTAGAAGATTTGGTAGCCGTTGAGTGACAAAGGTAAAATCCCAAATTGATTCCGATCGCCCATACAAACGAAATCTTGGTTTCCATAAGTAAAGCTTCTTCGTATAGAAAGATCTTGTCTTCAATCAAATCAATCTTGATGTGGAATCCAAACCAGATCACTAGCCGTTGTATGATTGGGCTTGAGTTACGATTCATCGAATCTGGATGTAAAGTCCGAGTCTTGAGACTTTACGATATGAGTCTTGAGACTTTACAACCTGGGTCTTTAGACTTTACAATCTGAGTCGTAGACTTTACAATCCGAGTCCGCACCCGGTTCGGCTTGAGCATAGAGTCTGTCTTCGAGACTTTGAGTCTTGAGTCCGAGTCTTCGGACTTTGAGTCTCGAGTCCGGGCGGTCTTGAGACTTTGATAATATCCTTTACATGTTCTATCATCTGCATGGTCTATTACTCAACCATCAAACATGTTAGTAGCCTTTGATTTATTTTGTCATCTTCAAAACATCATAAGGGATTTCCCTAACAATGTGCTAATGCTTACAACATCAGGAATGTAAACGATTCTTAAACCAACAGATGGGTCTTCTATTAGAGCATTGATCCACGATCCATTTTTTTGTCAATCAACTCTCTTTTTGTGTCAATCAACTCTCTTTATTAATAACAGTAGTTTGAAGTGACAATTGTCTTTATTCTGTCAGGATGACATAGTCAGTGCTGCTGTTCTTACAAAGAATGATACATTTCTGAATTATTATGAATTCAGTCACCTCCTTTATAGTTCAAGAGTTTCCGCTACTAGATTAGGTTATTTCATAAAATCTGGGAAAAGGGTGGCAGAGCCCTATGTTTGAAGTTTCATTTTTATGGTAATGAAATGGATGTCCATTTTCTGCAAGACGAGATGTCATGTGCTGAAACTTACAACATTATGAATGCAAACGATTGTTAAACCAACAGATGGGTCTCCTATTAGAGCATTGATCCATGTTCCATTTTTTTTGCCAATCAACTCTCTTTTTGTGTCAATCAACTCTCCTTACTAATAACAGTAGTTTGAAGTGATGGTTGTCTTTATTCTGTCAGGATGACATAGTCAGTGTAGCCGTTCTTACAAAGAATGATATATTTTTGAATTATTATGAATTCAGTCACCTCTTTTATAGTTCAAGAGTTTCTGCTGCTGAATTAGGTTATTTCAAAAAATCTAGGAAAAGGGTGGTAGGGCTTTATGTTTGAGGTTTCATTTTTATGGTGATGAAATGGATGTCCATTTTCTGCAAGAAGAGATGTCACGTGCTGAAGCTTACAACATTGTGAATGCAAACGATTCTTAAACCAACAAATGGGTCTTTTATTAGAGCATTGATCCATGTTCCATTTTTTTGTCAATCAATTATCTTTTTTCGTCAATCAACTCTCCTTATTATAATAACTGTAGTTTATGTGACAGTTGTCTTTATTATGTCAGGATGATATAGTCAATGCAGCCGTTCTTACAAAGAATGATACATTTTTGAATTACTATGAATTTAGTCACCTCCTTAACAGTTCAAGAGTTTTCACTGCTGGAATAGGTTTTTTTAGAAAACCTTGGAAAATGGTGGTAGTTACTTTGGAAAAGAATATGCTCTACCCAAGACCCCCATTTGGAAACCACGACTTCTCTGGACGAGAAAACAGGTCATGGGTCATAATATATCATATGGCAGATTCTTGATACAAGTGCCTAAAGATTTCTCAAACAAATGTACTTGACAATTACCATTTCCTCATTTCTTTACAATTGATTTATGCGGTTTTAGATCATTTAACAAGAGGTTGCCCAACATTTACTATTGAAAAGCAAGGGAAGATAACATATGACATCTTTAAAAGAAAACTTGGCAGGAAGATTGTTTAGAGTGAACCAAGGAAAAAAGATGCGATTAAACATAAATCCAGTAAGAGAAAGAAGACTCGTAAGGACAACATGAAGAAATAGGACAAGCAAAGAAAATTCTTTCAAGATAAAATGAAAATAAATGAAGAGCCTGGTAAGGATGCTGTGTAGATATTCAAAAACTATCTAAGCCATGGGGTCATTGATAAGGTTCAGTTTGATGACTAAAGTCTAGTCCATAGTCACATGCTGAATTACAACATTGTAAATGCAAACAATTGTTAAACCAACAGATGTAGTTTGATGTGATGGTTGTTAACGGTTGTCTTTATTCTGTCAAGGTGACTATTCCGCTGCTGGATTAGGTTCTTTCAGAAAACTTGGAAAAATGGTGGCAGAGCTCTATGTTTGAGATTTCATTTTTATGGTGATGAAATAGATGTCCATTTTCTGCAAGAGGAGATGTCACGTGCTGAAGCTTACAACATTGTGAATACAAACAATTGTTAAACCAACAGATGGGTCTCCCCTTATGTCCCCTTACTTATTCACGTTGGTAATGGAAATCTTCTCTGGCATTTTGAATGCCTGCACTTCGTGCAGGGAGTTTAAGTTTTACTGGAGATGCAAACCGGCTAAGCTATCGCATTTGTTTTTCGCCAATGATGTATTCTTGTTTAGCCAGGCGAATTGGCCTTCGGTGTCGATGCTCAAGAGATCACTGGATATCTTATCCTCCTGGAGTGGTTTGTTTCCTAATAAGAGCAAAAGTGAAGTCTTTCTTTCTGGCGGTTCCCCTTCTCTCATGAGGAACATCCTATGGGCCTTCGGTTTCCAAGAGGGACATTTGCCGGTTCGATATCTAGGTGTGCCGATTATCTCTTCTAGGCTGGGTAAAGCGAACTGTATAATTTTGGTAGACCGTATTACTGCAAGAGTCCAATCATGGACACATCGTTTTCTTTCTTTTGCAGGGCGTCTTCAGTTAATAAGGTCAGTCCTACATTCCATTCAAGCCTATTGGGCTAGTGTATTCACTTTACCTGTTTCAGTACTAGAAAGAATAGAGCAGATTTTAAGACAATTTCTATGGAAAGGCTCATCTATTACTTGGGGTGGGGCAAAAGTCTCATGGGACGATGTGTGTCAACCTAAAGTAGAAGGTGGTCTTGGTATTCGTAAACTTCGTGATTGCAACAGGGCGGTAATGTTGAAATACATTTGGGTGTTATTTACTGATAAAGAATTGCTCTGGTGTCGGTGGATTCATAGCAATTTCTTAAAAAGGGATAACTTTTGGGTTGCCCCCAAGCCTGCAGTTTGCTCGTGGGGGTGGAAAAAGATCCTTCAACTGAGGAGGGAATTTCAGTCCATTTTCAGGTGGAAAGTGGGGAATGGTGTTTCTATCTCCGTGTGGTTCGACTGGTGGAATCCTCTAGGCCATTTGAACCTATTCTTGCCGGAGTCCATTATTGAAAGATTTAGTCTCTCCAGACATGCTTATGTTGCAGAATTTTTGTCACCTGCGGGTCAAGTTGCGAGGATTTTATTGCAGGAGTGGCACCTTGCTTTACCGATTCTCTCTTCTAGCCCGAATCAGTTTTATTGTCATGGTAACTCTTCTGGTATCTTTGCGGTAGGCTCTGTATGGGAGATCATTCGTACTAAAAAGTAGGGGTGTAAACGGGTCGGGTCGGGTTCCGGGTTTCCCTTTTTCTTTTTCTTTTTCGGGTGAGAGTCGAACGGGGGCATTCATCTCCATTGTTGTTCATGACTTCTCGCAACTGTTATAGGTTATAACGAAACATTCCAAGCCTCGGCTTGGCTCTTTATTTTTAGCATTGGATTGATTTTTGTCTTTTTTTCTTTTGGTTGGCCTCAAATGAATGTATCTTCTACAAATGAGCACAAGCATATGCATGTGGGGAAAAGAAAGAAGTTTAAATGGGGTCGAAGAGAAGTAAATGTTTAAGAAATACATTCATACAATTGGAAAAGAAGATGCTAGAGAATCGGAAATAAGAAAAGCTGCACTTCTTGCCAATGCCCACGAATTCATAAGGTATGGTGAGCTCGGTAAATATGCTAAAAAGGGTTTTACTTTCTAGAGTAAAATATGCAATCTTCTCCTTTCTTCAGAATCTGCTTATCAGAATCAAAGGTGATTTTGCAAACACAGAGCTCTTGGAGGATCCAGTTGAAAAATACAGCTTATTGCCTGTCCTTTGAGGTTTCTTCTGATTATGTAACACTGAACTCTCCGTCTTGGAATCTTCATCACCGTCTTCTTCAACCATCCGCTTCCTGAAAAAAGCTACACATTGACAATAAAGAAACATTGAATCAGCCTACTAACATTCTTATAAGCAAACTTAGAAGTTGCTGGAATGATAGGAGTTTGTATGGTACATCAGGAATTACCCCGTTCAGATGTTTGCTTTTCCCCTATCTCCTCCAAATTTCCTGGTTCAGCCTAGCCTACCACTAAAAAAGAGGCTCGCCGCTCGTGTGTTCCAGAAAGCAAAGACACTGCACATGCAATTTTATCATAAGTAATCAATGCAAACCCATAATTGCCAATGATTCAAAGACCACACAAAGACTATCTTTGTTTCCATTATCAACTGATAAGTACACAAGAGTGAACATGTCTAAGTAAAACCTTGCTGAACAGCTAAATCTATCTCCATTTAATGCTTCAGCTTTTATCTATAAACAGAGCCTATACCATCTATGAGGCCTCATTCATTTACAAAAGAAGTCCCATGCGAAACACAACATATATTTTTCACATGATATTAAACTGAACTAAAAATCGGGTAAAGAACATGTCTCCAAAGCAAACAAGTAGAATAAATTTTGGGCAGCAGGGTATGAAACAATAACTAAACTGGCTAAAGAAATTTTAAAAGAAAGAAACCCAGAAAGAGAAATAGATTTCGAAGAAACAGAAGCAGCCCAGCTAGAGAACTCAAAGTCATGCCGACAACTTAGCCCCAATACAACATCAAAATTGAACCATAAAAAAACACATTCGACCCAATACAATCACCGAATCAAATTGCCCTACAACGAAGAGCAACAGACAATCATCAACAATCGCTAGAGCGGAAAGTGGCGACTTTGCGAAACGCAAAATTCCCGATCTCCACGGCCAATGTTGAGCGCCATCGAGTAGAAATTCAGGACGGCATTTGACGAGCGGAGAGAGGGGGGAAGACGCGTGGATCTGGAGGGGGGGCTCCTCACCTGCCGGGACTTGGAAACGAGGCGAGAAGCGAGCGCCATGATCGCCGAGCGAACCCAGTCCCTGAGCTGTCGACGATGGTCGGCTGCACGCAGCGGCAAGGGTTTCGGCGTTGGTGAGGGGTGGCGATGGCGACGGCGAGGCGGAGGTGACGGCGACGGCGAGGCGAAGGTGCGTCCATCGGAGGGCGGCAGCGGACTCCACGAGAAGGCGCACTCATCGGAGAAGAAGGCGGAGCCGACGAGGTATGTGCTACAGTACTTGTGTTCGACTGTTTGTGTTTGGGGCTAAAGTGTTTGTGTTTTTGGCGTGTTTGGACTTTGGAATTAACTTGTTTCGGGTCGAACAATGTTCGAACCTTGACCCTACCCGAAACAAATTTTTTTGCTTGTTTTATATTTGTTACCCGAACACGAAACATGCATTATACATGTTTCATGTTCGGGTCGGGTCGGGTTTTTTTGACACCCCTACTAAAAAGTGCCGGGTGGATTGGGCATCCTTTATATGGGATAGATCTCTCACTCCCAGATTTCAATTTCATCTTTAGCTTATAATGAAAAATCATTTACCCACTCAGGCAACTCTTCTTTCTTATGGAATAATTGATCATGGCCTTTGTGCCTTCTGCAATACGGTTCTGGATTCGGTTGACCACTTGTTTTTTGATTGTCATGTCTCTGCAACGATTATTTTCTTTTGGGTCACTAGATGTAACCTCCCTTGGCGGAATAAGCCTTGGCTGGACAACCTCTTTTGGGCGAAGAAGTTCCTTTTGGGTAAGGATTTCTTCCATAGTGTTGCTCGGTTTTCGTTTGCCGCTATCTGCCATCTCATCTGGAAGAAAAGGAACAACATTATATTTTGGGGTGAAGCCTTGGTAATCTCGGCTATCAAAAACCACATCATCAGGGTGGTTAAAGACAAAGCTCTCTTGTTTCACAATGTGCCAGACAATGCAAGGAATAGAAGACTCCAAAGATCCTGGGGGTTTGACCCTTCCATCTTCGAGGATGCTTCCTCTTCTTAGTGATGTCTGCCTTATCTGAGTGTCTCTGCATTTGTTCTGCTCCAACCATTCTCTCGTCCCGCTTGCTTATGCGGTCTTGGAGGGTTGCTGCTTTGGTGTTTTTTTTGTCCTCTTTATTGTTGGCGGTTGTGCCTTTTCTTCCTTTGTTGTTTCTTTTGCACCGGTGCCCTCTCACTCTTTGACCTTTATGCTCCTTGAGTGATTGTTTGGTCCCGGTCTTTTGTACAATTTTGGTTCGAGCTAATCTATTCTTACATTTACCAAAAAAAAAAGAAAAAAACAGATGGGTCTCCTATTAGAGCATTGATCCATGTTCCATTTTTTTGTCAATCAACTCTCCTTATTAGTAACAGTAGTTTGATGTGATGGTTGTCTTTGTTCTGTCAAAATGACATAGTCAGTGCAGCCGTTCTTACAAAGAATGATACATTTCTGAATTACTATGAATTCAGTCACCTACTTTACAGTTCAGGAGTTTCCGCTACTGGATTAGGTTCTTTCAGAAAATTTGGGAAAATGGTAGCAGAGCTCTATATTTGAGGTTTCATTTTTATGGTGATGAAATGGATGTCCATTTTCTGCAAGAGGAGATGTCACGTGCTGAAACTTACAACATTGCAAATGCAAACAATTGTTAAACCATATGGGTCTTCCATTAGAGCATTGATCCATGTTCCATTTTTTTGTCAATTAACTCTCTTTTTTCTGTCAATCAACTCTTCTTATTATAGTAACTGTAGTTTGATGTGACGGTTGTCTTTATTCTATCAGGATGACATAGTTAGTGCAGCATTTCTTACAAAAAATTATACATTTCTGAATTACTATGAATTCAGTCACCTATTTTATAATTCAAGAGTTTCTACTGCTTGATTAGTTTCTTTCAAAATCCTGGAAAAATGGTTGCAGTTGTTTTAGAAGAGAATATGTTCTACTTGAGCCCGCCATTTGGAAACCACAACATCTCTAGATGAGAAAATAGGTCATAGGTCATAATACGTCATATGGCAGGTTCTTGATACAAGTGGCTAAAGATTCATCGAATAAATGCACATGATAATTACCGTTTCCTCCTTTCTTTACAGATGATTTCTATGGTTCTAGATCATTTAACTAGGGTTACCCACCATTTACTATGGAAAAGCAAGGGAAGATAACATCCGACTTGTTTAAGAGAAAACTTGGCAGGAAGATTGTTCAGAATGAACCAGGGAAAGAAGATGCGATTAAACATAAACCTAGTAAGAGAAATGAGACTCGTAAGGATAAAGTGAAGAAATAAGACAAGCCAAGAAAATTCTTTTAAGATAAAATAAAAAGAAATGAAGAGCTTGGTGACGATGCTGTGTTGATATTCAAAAGTATCTAAGCCATGGGGTCATTAGTAAGACTCAGTTTGATGACTACGGTCTAGTCCATAATCACGTGCTGAATTACAACATTGTGAATGCAAACAATTATTAAACCAACAGATATAGTTTGATGTGACGGTTGTCAACGGTTGTCTTTATTCTATTAAGGTGACTATTTCGCTACTGGATTAGGTTCTTTCATAAAACCTGGGAAAATGGTGGCAGAGCCCTATGATTGAGGTTTCATTTTTATGGTGATGAAATAGATGTCCATTTTCTTGAAGAGGAGATGTCACGTGTTGAAGCTTACAACATTGTGAATGCAAACGATTGTTAAACCAACATATGGGTCTCCTATTAGAGCATTGATCCATGTTCCATTTTTTTGTCGATCAACTCTCTTTTTGTGTCAACCAACTCTCCTTATTAATAACAGTAGTTTGAAGTGACAGTTGTATTTATTCTGTTAGGATGATATAGTTAGTGCAGCCGTTCTTACAAAGAATGATACATTTATGAATTACTATGAATTTAGTCACCTCATTTACAATTCAGGAGTTTCCGCTATGAGATTAGTTTCTTTTAGAAAATCTAGGAAAATGGTGGCAGAGCTCTATGTTTGAGGTTTCATTTTTATGGTGATAAAATGGATGTCTATTTTCTGTAAGATAAGATGTCACGTGCTAACGCTTACAACATTGCAAATGCAAATAATTGTTAAACCAACAAATGGGTCTCCTATTAGAGCATTGATCCATGTTCCATTTTTTTTTGTCAATCAGCTCTCCTTATTATAGTAATTATAGTTTGATGTGACGTTTGTCTTTATTCTGTGAGGATGACATAATCAGTGCAGCCGTTCTTACATTTCTGAATTTTTATGAATTCAGTCACTTTTTTACAATTCAGGAGTTTCTGCTGCTGGATTAGGTTCTTTAAAAAAACTTGGGAAAAGGGGTGGCAGTTGCTTTGGAAGAGAATATGCTCTACCGAGCCTGCCATTTGGAAACCACAATGTCTCTGGACGAGAAAATAAGTCATATGTCATAATACATCATATGGCAGGTTTTTGATACAAGCGACTAAAGATTCATCGAATAAATGCACATGACAATTACCGATTCCTCCTTTCTTTACAGTTGATTTCTACGGTTCTAGATCATTTAACTAGAAGGTACCCGCCATTTACTATGGAAAAGCAAGGGAAGATAACATCAGACTTCTTTAAGAGAAAACTTGGCAAGAAGATTGTTCAGAGTGAACCAGAGAAAGAAGACGCGATTAAACATAAACCTCGTAAGAGAAAGGGGACTCGTAAGGATGAAGTGAAGAAATAGGACAAAATCAAGAAATTTTTTTCAAAATAAAATAAAAAGAAATGAAGAACCTGGTGAGGATGCTGTGTTGATATTCAAAAATATCTAAGCCATGGGGTCATTTGTAAGGCTTAGTTTGATGACTATGGTCTAGTCCATAGTCATGTGCTGAATTATAATATTGTGAATGCAAACAATTGTTAAACCAACAGATGTAGTTTGATATGATGATTGTCAACGGTTGTCTTTATTCTGTTAAGGTGACTATTCCGCTGCTGGATTGCGTTCTTTCAAAAAACCTGGGAAAATGGTGGCATAGCTCTATGTTTAAGGTTTCATTTTTATAGTAATGAAATAGATGTCCATTTTCTACAAGAGGAGATGTCACGTGCTGAAGCTTATAGCATTGTGAATGCAAACGATTGTTAAACCAACAGATGGGTCTCCTGTTAGAGCATTGATCCATGTTCCATTTTTTTTGTCAATTAGCTCTTTTTTTGTCAATCAACTCTCTTTATCAGTAACAGTTGTTTGATGTGACGGTTGTCTTTATTCTGTTAGGATGACATAGTCAATACAGCTGTTCTTACAAACAATGATATATTTTGAATTACTATGAATTCAATCACTTCCTTTACAGTTTAGGAGTTTCTACTGCTGGATTAGGTTCTTTCGGAAAATTTGGGAAAATGATGGCAGAGCTCTATGTTTGAGGTTTCATTTTTATGGTAATGAAATGGATATCATTTTTCTACAATAGGAGATGTCACGTGCTGATGCTTACAACATTGCAAATGCAAACAATTATTAAACTAACAGATGGGTCTCCTATTAGAGCATTGATCAATGTTCCTTTATTTTGTCAATCAACTCTCCTTATTATAGTAACTGTAGTTTGATGTGACGGTTGTCTTTATTCTGTCAGGATGACATAATCAGTGCGGCCGTTCTTACAAAGAATGATACATTTCTGAATTGCTATGAATTCAGTCTTCTCTTTTACAGTTCAGGAGACTCCGCTGCTAGATTAGGTTCTTTCAAAAAACCTGGGAAAAGGGTGGCAGTTGCTTCGGAAGAGAGTATGCTCTACCTAAGCTTGCCATTTGAAAACCACAATGTCTCTGGACGAGAAAACAGGTCATAGGTCATAATATTTCATATGGCAGGTTCTTGATATAAATGTTTAAAGATTCATCAAACAAATGCACATGATAATTACCGTTTCCTCCTTTCTTTACAATTGATTTATGCGGTTCTAGATCATTTAACTAGAGGTTACCCACCATTTACTATGAAAAGCAAGGGAAAATAACATCTGACTTCTTTAAAAGAAAACTTGGCAGGAAGATTGTTTAGAGTGAACCAAGGAAAGAAGATGCGATCAAACATAAACCCAGTAAGAGAAAGAGGACTTGTAGGGATAAAGTGAAGAAATAGGGCAAGCCAAGAAAATTCTTTCAAGATAAAATGAAAGGAAATGAAAAGCCTAGTGAGGATGCTATGTTAATATTCAAAAACTAAGCCATGGGTCATTAGGCTCAGTTTGATGACTATGGTCTAGTCCATAGTCACATGCTGAATTACAACATTGTTAATGCAAACAATAGTTAAACCAATAGATGTAGTTTGATGTGAACAGATGTAGTTTGATGTGATGATTGTTAACAGTTGTCTTTATTTTGTCAAGGTGACTATTCCGTTGCTGGATTAGGCGCTTTTTGAAAATGTAGGAAAATGGTGGCAAAGCTCTATGTTTGAAGTTTCATTTTTATGGTAATGAAATAGATGTCCATTTTTTGCAAAAGGAGATGTTATGTGCTAAAACTTACAACATTGTGAATGCAAACGATGGTTAAACCAACAGATGGGTCTCCTATTAGAGCATTGATCCATGTTCTATTTTTTTGTCAATCAATTCTCTTTTTCTATCAATCAACTCTCCTTATTATAGTAACTGTAGTTTGATGACAGTTGTCTTTATTATGTTAGGATGACATAGTCAGTGCAGTTGTTCTTACAAAGAATGATACATTTCTGAATTACTATGAATTCAGTCACCTCTTTTACAGTTCAGGAGTTTCCGCTACTGGATTAAATTCTTTCAAAGAACCTGGGAAAATGGTGACAGTTGCTTTGGAAGAGAATTTGCTCTACCCGAGCCCGCCATTTGGAAACCACAACGTCTCTGGACGAGAAAACATGCAATAAGTCATAATATGTTATATGGCAAGTTCTTGATACAAGCAGCTAAAGATTCATTGAATAAATGCACATGACAATTACCGTTTCCTCATTTCTTTACAATTGATTTCTGTGGTTCTAGATCATTTAACTAGAGGTTACCCACCATTTACTATGAAAAAGTAATGGAAGATAACAAGCTGGCTTCTTTTAAAGAAAACTTGGCAGGAAGATTGTTCATAGTGAACCAAGGAAAGAATATGCGATTAAACATAAACCTAGTAAGAGAAAGGGGATTCGTAAGGATAAAGTGAAGAAATAAGACAAGCTAACAAAAAAATTTTAAGATAAAATGAGAAGAAATGAAGAGCCTGGTGAGGATGATGTGTTGATATTCAAAAACTATCTAAGCCATTGGGTCATTGATAAGGCTTAGTTTGATGAGTACAGTCTAGTCCATAGTTACGTGCTGAATTACAACATTGTGAATGCAAACAATTGTTAAACCAATGGATGTAGTTTGATGTGATGGTTGTCAATGGGTGTCTTTATTCTATCAATGTGACTATTCCGTTGCTGGATTAGATTCTTTCAGAAAACCTGGGAAAATGGTGGTAGAGCTCTATATTTGAGGTTTCATTTTGGGGTTGTGAAATAGATGTCCATTTTCTGCAAAATTAGATGTCACGTGCTGAAGCTTACAACATTGTGAATCCAAACGATTATTAAACCAACAAATTGGTCTCCTATTAGAGTATTGATCCATGTTCCATTTTTTTGTCAATCAACTCTCCTTATTAGTAACAATAGTTTAATGTGACGGTTGTCTTTATTCTATTGAGATGACATAGTCAATGCAGTTGTTCTTACAAAGAATGATACATTTCTGAATTACTATGAATTTAGTCACCTCCTTTACAGTTAAGGAGTTTTTGCTACTGGATTAGGTTCTTTCAGAAAACCTGGGAAAATGATGGCAGTTGCTTTGGAAGAGAATATGCTCTACTCGAGCCCGCCATTTGGAAACCACAACGTCTCTGGACGAGAAAACCGGTCGTAGGTCATAATATGTCATATGACAGGTTCTTAATACAAGTGCCTAAAGATTTATCAAACAAATGCACATGACAATTACCGTTTTTTCCTTTCTTTACAGTTGATTTATGCAGTTCTAGATCATTTAACAAGAGGTTACCCACCATTTACTATGAAAAAGCAAGGAAAGATAACATTTGACTTCTTTAGATTTCATCTTAAGGACTCTTCCTTCATTCTATGCGTCCTTCCTTCTCAATGCCCGAGCCCACTCCTGGAGACCCATCTTAAACCTAAACACCTTGTCTTATTATGCCATGTTCCCGATCAACAGCATCAATAACTGCAACTGCCTAACAAGCGAACACTACCTATATATCATGTCCCACCTTTGTCTCTTCCATTCTCTATCTCCTATTTATGTATTTTTTGAAGAAAAAAAAGAAAGAAAGCGAGTCAGCCGATACAATTAAACATAAACCTAGTAAGAGAAAGGGGACTCGTAAGGATAAAGTGAAAAAATATGACAAGCCAAGAAAATTCTTTCAAGATTAAATGAAAAGAAATGAAGAGCTTGGTGAGGATGCTGTGTTGATATTTAAAAATATCTAATCCATGGGGTCATTGATAAGGCTCAATTTGATGACTACGGTCTAGTCCATAGTCATGTGCTGAATTACAACATTGTGAATGCAAACAATTGTTAAACCAATAGATGTAATTTGATGTGAACAGATGTAGTTTGATGTGATGGTTGTCAACGGTTGTTTTTATTCAGTCAAGGTGACTATTCCGTTGTTGGATTAGGTTTTTTTAGAAAACTTCTATCAAGGTGACTATTCCGCTGTTGGATTAGGTTCTCTTAGAAAACTTGGGAAAATGGTGGCAGAGCTCTATGTTTGAGATTTCATTTTTATGGTGATGAAATAAATGTCCATTTTCTGCAAGAGGAGATGTCACGTGCTGAAGCTTACAACATTGTGGCTGCAAACGATTGTTAAACCAACAGATGGGTCTCCTATTAGAGCATTGATCCATATTCCATTTTTTTGTCAATCAACTCTCCTTAGTAATAGTAGTTTGATGTGACGGTTGTCTTTATTTTATTGGGATAACATAGTTAGTGCAGCTGTTCTTACAAAGAATGATACATTTCTGAATTATTATGAATTCAGTCACCTCCTTTACAATTCAGGAGTTTCCGTTACTAGATTAGGTTCTTTCAGAAAAATTTAGGAAAATGGTGGCAGAGCTCTATGTTTGAGGTTTCATTTTTATGGTGATGAAATAAATGTCCATTTTCTGCAAGACGAGATGTCACGTGCTGAAGCTTGCAACATTGCGAATGCAAACAATTGTTAAACCAACAGATGGGTCTCCTATTAAATCATTAATCCATGTTTTATTTTTTTGTCAATCAACTCTCTTTTTCTGTCAATCAACTCTCCTTATTATAGTAACTGTAGTTTGATGTGATGGTTGTCTGTATTTTGTCAGGATGACATAGTAAGTGCGGCCTTTCTTACAAAGAATGATACATTTCTAAATTACTATTAATTCAGTCACGTCCTTTATAGTTGAGGAGTTTCCGCTGTTGGATTAGGTTCTTTCAGAAAACCTAGAAAAATGGTGACAGTTGCTTTGAAAAATAATATGCTCTACCGAGCCCATCATTTGAAAACCGTCTCTGGATGAGAAAACATGTCATAGGTCATAATATGTCATATGGCAGGTTCTTGTGCCTAAAGATTCATAAAATAAATGCACATGACAATTACCGTTTCCTCCTTTCTTTACAGTTGATTTCTGTGATTCTAGATCATCTAACTAAAGGTTACCCACCATTTACTATGGAAAAGCAAGGGAAGATAACATCTTACTTCTTTAAAAGAAAACTTGGCAGGAAGAATGTTCAGAGTGAATCAGGGAAAAAGAAAATACAATTAAACATAAACCTAGTAAGAAAAAGGGGACTCATAAGGATAAAGTGAAGAAATATGACAAGCCAAGAAAATTCTTTCAAGATAAAATGAAAAGAAATGAAGAGCTTGATGAGGATGCTGTGTTGATATTCAAAAACTATCTAAGCCTTGGGTCATTGATAATGCTCAATTTGATGACTACGGTCTAGTCCATACGATTTCGGCACTTTATGGTTCAAATATTACTATCTACATTTAGTTGGTTATTTATAGATTTTCTTTAGGTAAATGGCTATGGAATAAGCCTGCAGATTTCATTATTAAATCTTCTGTGGTGGTTTTCTCTATCAAGTTTATGAAATTCCATCATTTGATCTTGATGCAGGTTTCATTATTAAATCTTTTGTGGTGGTTTTCTCTATAAAGTTTATGAAATTCCATAATTTGATCTTGATGATTCAGATGCATGGTTTCACATCGTTTGGTGAGTAAAGATATTGATCGAAAAAGACAACAACAAATTGAAGAATGTGGAATTCTTCAAAAGATGTGGAGATGAAGTACACCACCAGGTCATTGGGGTTAAGAACAATGATTTCATAGGTGTGTTAAAGACCCCTATTTATATAAGAATCTTTCCAATTATGACCGTCAATTCCTATTTCAATCTAACAGTGGCAATTGATGAGAAGTGTCTAGAATACCAAGTATATTCTTCATTTTATCCCTGAATAATACTCTATAATGCCTTTGGGTGAAAATAGTTTGCACGGTTGTATTAATAATACGACTTATGATGTAGATATATTATATAAATATGAGTCTACTCCAAAATGTTGATGCTAAAATTGCTACCTTTTTGCACCATGCAACTTACAAGAGAATATAATATTTGTTATTTATTATGTTAATTAGAAGAATGGAGAAATTAATCATGTCAAATCATATATAAAAAATCAATCAACGAAAAATTAAATTTCATATTTCATATATTAATGCAGGACATGTACGATATTTGACAATGGTAAAGTGAAATTATATGTAAGACAATTCTATTTATGTCACGTGTCGGTATATAATCGGGTTCCTTATATTTTTTATTTTATTTTTCATTGTCTCTTATCTCTCAAATCAAATTCCATGAAGCGAAAAAATCAAAAAAAGAACCCCTAAATTATACTCACTATGACACATTTATCTCAAATTTTTTCGTAACACAAAAAATTGCAAACTTGTACCTGTACAATACATTTACTCCAAGATTTTTGTTCACGGCACTAAATATTCAAAACTTATACCTGCATGATATATCCATCTCAAATTATTACCTCTCAAATTTGTACTCATGTGGCACATTTAGCTTGAATTTTGAGGTAAATGTGTCACGGCAATACTAATCTATGGTTTTCAGTGTCATGATAAAATGTTTGGAGTAAATATGTCATATTGATATATGTTTTGGATAAATATGTCCCATGGATACAAATTTAAAGTTTTTCGTGTCACAAAAAAAAGTTTGAGATAAATGTGTACTTGTGCATAGTTTAGGGTATTTTGTGGCTTTTCCCCTTTCATAAATACTGTCACTATTATAACTCTAAAAAGTGTATATATTCATACAAGCATAATGTGTACAATAGAAGTAGAAAATTTAATTAATATAAAATTTCAATGGATTATAAGAAGTAAAAGCACGGGCAAGTGCGCTAATTATAGGTTAAAATTGACTAAGACCTCCTACTTGCTTTATTTGGCGGTGAGTAGATTTAAATTCTTAAGCATCGTAATAATGGAGGTTAAATCCTTATGATAAAAATTAGAGTTGAGCTAAAGTGCCTAATAGGTTAGCCATTGCACTAATCCATCGGCACCATATTATTCTTTATAATTAGCTCTTTCGTATTAAAGTGTAATTTTCTTTCCTATTTTTTTTTATAAATGAATTGTTTTTTTAAACCATAAACATACTTTCTTGTAAAGATTTTTTTCTTCTTTTGTTGATCGTTAAAGATGAAAGCCACAATTGTAAGTTTGTAGTGGCGATGGTCAAATCTCTGATCACTTTTAAGAAAAATATTTTTTTCAATTTAATTATTTATTTCAAAACAAAATAATAATAAATTTAGATTCATAAAGTTGACATGAACTGAGTGGTCTGGAATAAATGAATTCAATCGGGACTCAAACCTTTTGGCCCCAGTTCGGGGGTGGAATTGGACTTGTTTGTTGACCTTCTACTAAGTTGTGTTTGAAATGGGCATTCGGTGCAATAACATTTAAGTTTTGAGTTCGCAAGATGTCATTATATTTCTTAATTATAGACTCGACAAATTACCACAAAATTTCATGTTAGGGCTTGAATGAGACTCAATATTGCTTGCTCTCGATGGATTTGACTTGGATTCGCATATTGAAAATTAATGAGTTCCTTTTTCCTCACGTGAATGTGACTTGACACATATGAATTCTCAAATCTTAGCCTATTAAGAAAATTTTAATAGCAAACAGAAGATCGCATTAAACTCAAAAGTTATATAGGATTCAATCAATCAATGATCATGAGAGCATATAATATAATTTTTCCATATATCAACATGCTAGACCTTTCTCTTGTTATCTTCTTAGAGGGTGACATGTCATATGACCATTCCGTGTGTGTGTATATAAATATGCATAACTAATTGTTCTCAAGTTATCGTTTTGATTGCCAAAAACGTTAAATTAGTATATTTATAATAAATTTATCCTCTATCGATTTTTGTTAAATTTTTCATTAAATTGTTAAATTTGATGATATATAATAATTGATGGATGCGTGGAATAAGGGTTTTGTCCTCCATTGGTTATTGAGTGTAATTTCGTCTTTCTATTTTCTCCCGAAAGAATCGATTTTCTTAAACCAAAAATTTGATCTTCTTGGAATTTTTTTTTTTTTTTTTTTTTGGTAAAGGTAAGTAAATCTTCTTGGAATCTTTATTCCTCAGTTGAAAAAAAGGCCCGGAACGCGTGCTTGCCAAGCTAATTCCCCTAACCCAAAAACCCTAGAGGGCCGCCATTGGAGCTCCCCTCACCAGCGAGCCGCCTCCACACTCGCAGCCGCGTCCGCCTCGTCCCTCCCTTCTCTCCCTGCTCTCGCAATGGCCGACGGCGGCGAGACCACCGCCACCGCCACCGCCACCGCCACCGCGTTGGTGGCCTTGGGAGGCAAGGGTTCCTCCCTCTCTCCGTCCTCACTGCACGCAGTGTCCGCCGGAACCGCGCGCGTGCGCGTGGACTCGTCGGCGCGCGATCGCCTCGCGTCGTCCCCGCCCGCCGCCAATCGGACCTCCCCCGCCGCCGCCAATCTCCAGATATCCTTCCCTCCTTACTTCACCGCCGCGGAAACGCGCGCTTCCCTCGCGGTGCTCCTCAACAAGCTCCTCGTGTCGGGAGGTCCTGGCACGGGCACGGCGCTCGTCGATCTCATATCGGATTCCTTGAATTCCGCGGAGGGGTACGAGGGTTTTGGAAATCTCGCCGTGACTAATGAAGAAGTGTCTATATCGGAGAAGGCGCATTCCAGTTTGTATGGGATTAGCGCGCTTTTGGATCACTTGTCGACGGCCTTGTCCACCACGGTCGATGCGGTTGCTGCATTGTCGTGCGAGGCCATCAAAGCCGATGTGGCGGTCTTCAATCCGACGGACTCGGGCGATGGGTTCGTCTCGAAAGATGAGATCGGGGTTGCCAGCGACATGAAGGTTTTGCTTAACGGGTCTAAGTTGGTGGGTAAGGTGGAGAGCGAGGCAATCTCAAGCATTCTCAAAGTTCATGCAACATTGAGAAGGGTGGTGAAATCAGTGCATTCAGAGGTGCGAGTGTACCTGAATTCGTCAGTTAAAATTCAGAAAACTGGGTCTACTACTGATGGTGCGGCGGTTGTGAATGTGTTGTGGCCGCTGGCTGATGTGCTACTGAGTATCGGTGAGAGCTCTTTATGTCGAGCGAAGATGGATTTAGATGCGATTGCTGCCGATGCCCTGAAAAGCAGCTTAACAGGTATGTTTGAGAAGGAGTGTGCGCGTATGGATGATTTAGAGAATGAGAAAAAGGTGCTCAACGATGCATATGTCGGTAGAGAATTTGAGAAGTTTGTGCATGAATTGTACGTGCTTTGTGGTTGTGTCTGGAAAACAGTGGTTTGGGAGGCAATTACCGCATTTGTTGCCCTCGAGGGAAGTGAATTGATTGAAAAGGGAAAGCATGAGGAAATTAACGGAGTGCAAGCAGATAAGAAAAGTGAGAAGAAGAAGAAGAAGGTGGTGTTGGGGAGAGGGACATCTGTCTTGGTGCAATTGATTAAGGATAGATTTCAGAGGAACGGAAGTGACGAGTCAGTTTCTCTAGAGAAACTTGTAAAAGATTTATTATTGTTCCTGGACGCGAGGGGCCCAGAATTTGACCATTTCTTGAACAAAGTCAAGGACATTGTGGACAGTAATGAGAGTAGAAGGCTACCCAAGCTTCCCAAGGTAATTTTTTCAAGCTATGAAATGATTGGTATGATATCAAAAGAATTGCTTCTATCTCTTCTTTTTCAGTAGCGCTATGGTTTGATTTCTAATTAAAGTAGCTAGTGGATGATTCTTATCTCGCTTTATGATTTATTTGTTCCGAAAACTTTGAATGGACTATATCGATCTCATTCATAATGTGGCTGCTTGATGACAAAAGGCTGGGCAAAATAATTTACTAATGGAAATTTTGAGAGAGAGAGAGAGAGAGAGAGAGAGAGAGAGAGTATATCGAGTTATGTAACTTATAGAAATATTGAGATATCGAGCTTTTCTTGAGATATTTGTTTGGTCCACACAATTTTTTCTGTGTCTATCAAAGCTTGCTCCTTCTACTCACATACAAAAGTCATAATCATTCTTCTTACAGACAAGGTCATCTTGGTTTAACTTTCACATTTGAATTATCTTATCTATGATTGGAAGGACTTAATCTTGTATCGAAAGCTGATGACTTAATGTTAACTACTTTCAACATCTATCGGAGATTTCAGTCAGTTTGACATTTGCATGGTATGGTCCATGCAGGGAACTCGTGATTTTGGGAAAGAACAAATGGCAGTAAGAGAGAAAGCATTCTCCATTATAACAGAGGTTTTCAAGAAGCATGGTGCCACGGCACTTGATACTCCTGTTTTTGAATTGAGAGAGACTTTGATGGGAAAATATGGTGAGGACTCAAAGTTGATATACGATCTTGCTGACCAGGTAAATTTCGAGGATATTTTATTGCATTCACCTTACTTGCTATCTTAGATGTATAGATGGTTGATATTCTTTCGCATGTCATGCTTAAGAAAGTTGTTAAAGTTGATAAACTCCCTTGCACTGCGAATGTAATGTTCTCACTGATTTGGAGAGCCAGGGATTGGCATAATTGATTCACTGTACTAATGATACCTATTCTTGGTGTTGCGAATCATACTAATGTTTCTGCTTTACATCTAATATGACGAATGATCTTTTGTCTTCCCTCCTAAGGCTATTGTCCTTTTCTTTGACAGGGTGGAGAGCTTTGTTCTCTACGATACGACTTGACTGTTCCATTTGCAAGATATATGGCTATGAATGGACTTACGTCATTGAAGAGATACCAAATTGCTAAAGTATACAGGAGGGATAATCCTTCTAAGGGTAGATACCGTGAGTTTTACCAGTGTGACTTAGACATTGCTGGGCAAAATGTAAGGATGGGGCCGGATTTTGAGGTCATAGAAGTTCTTGTTGAGTTGCTTGATAAACTGAATATTGGAGATTATGAGGTAAACATCCTCTTGCTTGTCCTTCCCCCATCCTTCACATTGTTTATCTATATCCTGAAATTTAGAAGACAGAGCAAAAGTAGAAACAAAAAAAAGCTCAAACTGGAAAATGACAAAGAATGCAAAATGTTGATGGTTAAATGGGTGACACTTGTCTACCCTCAAGGATTGACCTTTTATAATGTAATTTTTATATCTTTGTTGTTGATGTTCAGGATAGCGCTTTATTGTTTATGTAGAAATTCACATAAAGATGTTGTTGCACTTCGGTCATGAGTTTCTGACTGTTTTTATAGTTATTTTCAGGATTTAATAATTGCTGGTAAAAATTTAGTTTCTGGTATTCAGACTTGATATGTACATGGAAAGAGAAGTTCTTTATGTTTGGCATTTTTGTCAGAGTTCAAATACCTTCTCTTCACCTGTTTATCTTTTTCTTTTTTTTTTAACTCTTTTTTTTTTTTTTTTTTATTTGTTGATAATGATTGTTCTCAGATAAAGCTGAACCACCGGAAGTTATTGGACGGCATGCTGGAAATATGTGGTGTGCCAGCAGAGAAATTCAGAACTATTTGCTCAAGTATCGACAAGTTAGACAAACAGTCATTTGACCAGATCAGGAAGGAGATGGTAAGAAATTATACCATCCTTGTGGTCGTGCTCGTGTCTAAATTAGGAAAGTATTGGTGAGAAACTCTTTAGTAGCCTTGCATGTATGCTTGTGTTGGTGAGAAACCAGAATTTGTATGTGGTGTTGTGAATGTCATTTTCTTTGTGAACTCAATTTTTGTTCAAACTTTTTTGTATAATATTTTCAATTGATTCTGATGGAGGAAAATAGAGCATTGGGTGATTCAAATGTGGACGTACTTGAAAGCACTTACTAGAGCTCTGTTTTTATAATTATCTGTTGACAATCGATTTGCCTTTCACCATTGGAAGACATTAATGTTTCTCTCTGGAGGGAAGAGTTTAAGCAAATTTAAGGCTCCTCAAATGAATGCATGAGTCCTGGAATATCCAGGGAAGTTGAAGGTAACGTGCATGTGTTTTCATTCAGTAAGTATCAGCTGGTTGTGTTTTGTTCCAATTCACTGCTTATGTATGAATATGTACTCAGCTTTCGTCTATTTGATGGGGCTCTTTAACAACTTTATTTTTGAGTTGTTTTTCATGACTTGTGGTCATTATGGAAACATGTGTTCTTTGGGTGGATAAACTGATATTTTCACTATGTTTTATTGTTAAAAACATAAGCCCAAATTTCTGCTAAAATTTCTTAACATCATTTAGGTGGAGGAAAAAGGTTTAACTGCTGAGGTGGCCGACCGCATTGGCAATTTTGTAAAGGAAAGGGGTCCACCTCTGGAATTGTTGGCAAAGCTTCAAGACACGGGGAGCAAATTTTTGGAAAATGAAGGATCTGTGCATGCCCTGAAGGATTTGGAAATATTGTTCAATGCCTTGGAAAAGTCAAAGAGTATTAACAGAGTTGTTTTTGACTTGAGTCTTGCCAGAGGTCTTGATTATTATACAGGGGTGATTTATGAAGCAGTTTTTAAAGGGGCCACGCAGGTGACTCTTTGCAAGCGCTTCCTACTTAATATTTCATGTATAAGCAATTTCTATCTGGCAGTTTTGCTTGTCAAAAATAGGACATAGAAGTAATCCCTTTTGATTACAAAATGGAGTTGCCTTGTAGTTGCTGTTGTCTTGTCCCCGTGGTCATTTCTACACTTGTGAAAGAGTGCGCGTATGCTTGTGAGAGAGAGATGAAAGATATGAGGCATAAAATCTGCTAGGAGATGTTGATGAGGTCTCATTGCTGCATTGTCTGCATCTTGATAGGATACAGAGGTGCAAATTTTCATGTTATTTTGTTAATATTCACATAAAATCTGGAGCTTGGTTACAGAATGTATCGAAGGCTTCTCTATGGAAATAGTGATGAACTGAATAATTGCACCGCCAGAGATATTTAGAAAAGCTACCAATTTAAATTATGATGCCAGGTTTTGAAAGTGAATGTGAACTGCCATCCGCATTTCAGAGCATTGTTTTTGCTGGTCTTACACAAGTATTGCTGCTTTGAAGCTCCAATGGAACAAATATTTGTACTCACCACTGTTTCAAGAGATGAAAGAGTCGTGCGTTAGTGATGTTGGATGGTGATGTGGTTGAATGTGGTAGATATAGCTTATAATCCATTGCACGGTGCTTGTCATGTGGATTCGATGAAACTGCAATTGTTACTTTTTATGGGGATATGATAGTGCCATCAATTTCATGCTTTTAATCTTCGGATTTATCTTGCTGGTCAGCAGACTCTATTAACAGATCTTATCTGCAGGTTGGAACAATTGCTGCTGGGGGGCGTTATGACAACCTTATAGGAATGTTTGGTACAAAGCAGGTTCCAGCAGTTGGTGTTAGTCTGGGAATTGAACGAGTATTTGCAATAATGGAGAATCAGGTACTCATATTTAAGATCTATTTGTAATTCTACTTACTTCATTTTTCCCCTTCTTCTCCTTTAATGTGCTTAAGCCTTCTCGGAGATTGTAGGAACTTGTATCTTGACTTACTGTATTAATTGCGGAAGCAGTTCAATATTTCAGATGCCTTGCAATTATATAGCTTACTTACCGAAATAATATTCCAGAAGGCAAAGATGACCCACTATCTATCGACAGAAATGTGGATGTGTCAAAAGATTGATTTTTTTTTTGTGGCAAAACGAAAGAGTAATAAATTTGTTGTATAGGTGGTACTGACCATTTGAAGGTACTTTCTGGGATTTAGACATCACAATGGCTATAGGAGGCTGATGTTAAATATCAATAGGAACCTTAGCTTGTATAGCATACCAGAGCCGAGACTTTTTTTTTAATTTTTTCTGGGGGTTCCAAAATTTTGCCTAGTTTTTGGTTTAGAACATGATAGTAAGTTTTTGAGTAATTAATTTCCATTCTGCATTTGGTTCCATCTCTTCTTATGACTACAATCACTCTAGGCTCGTCCTTAATTGTGAAAAGTAAATTTTTTGTTTGCTTCATTCTGATTGGAGTAATGTTAGATTACGTTTATCAAAGTTCTTCGAATAATTATGAGGATAAATACAAAAAAGGTCTTATTGAAGCTTCCCATACTAACCAATTTATTTGTTTCTGTAATAACATGCCTGCATTCATTTATGCTTTTTATAACCTGATCATTTCGAGATAATAATAGGCCTTCCTATTTGAACTGTGAGTGAACTTAGTTGAGGAAAATTTTGACGAGTACTTTTGTTATTTCTATGCTAGTTAACGTGAGAGTTCAATTTTATAACCTCAGCAGTCGCTGGTCCTTTTCACTATTTTTCATATCCTTATACAGGATTGAAATTCCTGAGTATAAAAAAGAAAAAGAGAGGTCTGATGAAAATAGTTTAAATTTTTTCAGAATTTCATCTATTCTTTGCAGCTGAATAATAGAATCATTGTTTTCTGTTACCTTCACAGACATCTAATTCTGACAGCTGAGCTTAACATTCTCTTTTAGCATCTCCCATTTTAGACAGAAGTTAACTAGTTGAAAGTTTTAGATGTTCTGTGGATTTTCAGTTGTTGGATTTACGTAATGTCATAGACTTGCCTCATTCCACTGTAGAAAGATGAGAAACTCATGGATAATGAGAATATCGTTTGAAAAATGTAATCAGAAAGTCATCTGATTTCTTTTTTCACATCAACAGATAATTCGACCTACAGAGACGCAAGTGTTGATCGGATTTTTGGGGGATGACTTGCCCTTAACTGCAGAACTGGTGAAGGAGTTCTGGGAGGCCGGATTGAAAGCAGAATTCTTGATCAATAAGAGAGTGATGAAGCACATCGATTATGCCAAAGAGTACCGGATCCCCTGGTTAGTTCTAGTAGGCGAACGGGAACTGACTGAAGGTGTGGTGAAGTTGAAAGATTTCGAGAATGCCAAAGAGGAAGTAGTTCCTAGAAGCGCAATCGTTCAAGAACTTCTCAGCCGTTTGGGAGCTGTGAGAACTTAGATTACACTACTACTTTCATACTGAGCATGCTTTTGATGCCATATACAAGCCTCTATCGGTTGGAGGATGCTGCTTCCAGGAACAAGATTGAAACACTGAAAACGATTTTTTTTTTTTTTTTTTGGGGTCAAATACTGAAAACGATTATTTAATATTCATATATACGCAGAAAATGTTTGACAGGACTTGCTATGGGAATTCTCTGCTGTAGGAGTCATTCTTTTTTTTTTTTCATTGTAAAAAAGATAGGGAGGGACGATCAGCTTAAGTATCTCTTCTATTGTTTCCCTATTTATCGAAATGCACTCCGTCATTACTCATTTCGATGTTGGAGGAACTTTCAACACATACTTTTTTAGTTCTTTACTGTCAAGGTAACTGAAATTGTATAATTTCTTTTCCAATTGAAAGTCGCCTGCTTGGGAACTTAATAAATTACTTATTTATTCTGCTTCGAACTTCCCTTAAAAAATGGGAAACTTTAAAGAACTCAGTTTGGATCTTAGAAAATATCGAGAAAAGTATACGTAACTGTACAAATCATTATGTGAATACTTGGAAAGATTTCCAGTGAATTTGCGAGTATTGTAGGATATGCAGAAAGTAAACAGTGGAAAGCACTATGGCCCATTTAGCTCTATAAATTATCCTCACTTTCTCTAATTTCAAATATGGGTTTTAATTTCAAATAAGGAGACTGGGCAAAAGTCCGAAATTTCAAATATAGGTTTTAATTTCAAATAAGGAGACAGGGCAAAAGTCCGAAAGTGAGAGTTAGGGTAAGAGTAGAATATGACTGATAAAAAAAAAATATAGCTCTATGTAGTAAGGTGTCTACAATTAATTCTAGAACAGAAGGCTTATAGAGCACTGGCCAAAATGATAATATCACAAGTCCAAGCTAATGGCAAGACGAATACTTATAACACAAAAGGCCAAATCTATTGGCATGAAATATGATTTGGGCAACTCGATTATATAAGGATTGACATGGACAATTTGTGTTGAAAAGTGTGGATATTAGTGCTCAAAATCTCGGCCGTGTATCTCAAAATTTCATACTATCACGCAAGCAAGATTAGTGAGCTGATCTAAGTTTTACGAGGAGTCACATATCGTTTCTCGGGAAAATTATTTAAAAAGTTATAACTTATTGCATTTGAAAAATTCAATTTTAAACTTTTCAATTGAGTCAATTGAGTCTCGAACCTTTTCGTATTTTGTCAATCTAGTCTATCCAGCTAATTTTGAACAAACAATGTTGGCGTGACGATCTAGTCAGCACTGATCGTCATAAATGGCATATTATTGGTGCTAACATGGATAATTTTTTTTCTTTTTTGTCTTTTCTCCACTGCAAAGCTAGTGAAGGTGTTATGGGATGCCGAAGTGAAAGCGGATTTCTAGGTCCATAAAAGAGAGTGCAGAAGCACATTGGTAACGCCGGAGGAAACCGGATCCGCTAGCTGGTGCTAGTAGGCGCACAGGAATTGAGTGAATGTGTGGTGGAGCTGCAAGATATGGGGAATGCCAAAGACGAAGTAGTTCCTAGAAGCGCCATGGTTCATGAACTTCTGAACCGTTTGAGAACTGTGGGAACTTAAATTACATTACTACTTCTATACTGTTCATCAATTTTTAACATGACCGGCAAGCAACAGTAGCTGTCATTAATGCTTATGATGCCAAATAGAAGCCTCCACAAGACCACAAGTTGTAAGATACTCTTCTAGCAACTGGTTAAAAAGAATAGAAATTATCATTTAATATTTATACATATGTAGAAATTGTTGCCATGGCTTTACTATAGGAATTATGAACTGTAGGAGTCAAATCTTTTTTTATATATATATATATGCACCCACACAAATGCATATACATATATAATAAAATGGATAGGATCGAGCAATTAGCTCATCAACCTTTCGTAATGTAGGAGTCAAATCTATTTTCTATCTAGAGTTGTGTTTTTTCACTGTTTATTAAAATGTACTCATTGTCCTTTCCCTTGAAAGTCACCGGTTTGGGAATTCATAATAATTTACTACTCGATACTGGTTTGAACTTTCCTTCCAAATTTGTAGAATTCTGAACAAACTTAGTTTGAATATTAGAAAACTATGAGAAAAGTATAAGTCAACTTAAACAAACAAAGCATGCCCTGTAGTCCCATTCATTCGACGCCTTGCATGACGTATGATTTGTCCAAGCTAATGGCCGGACGAATACTTGGACTCTGAAGACCAAAACTATCGGCACGAAATATGGTTAATGGTGGGTCACGATTGAATTAGTAGATACATTGAATGTGAAATCAAACAACTCGATTGCAAGGATTGTGTTGGACATTACGTATTGGAAGGAGTCTGGAGTCAATATTAGCGCACAAAATCTCGGCCTCATATGTCAAAAATTAATACTATCATGCAAATAAGATTTGTGTGCAGCGAGTCCTCCATGATCTCCCAGGATAATAGTGATAATTCAAGCTTGAAGGACCCATGTCATGCCCCCACTAAAATATGTCTGGCTTGATTTTGGGTCGATACACCTTTCAGGAATCCCGTGTCGTGATTCATTTCCCTTGGTCGAATTTATAGTCGCAATATGTCAAGGACAAATATAAATGAAAGAGGTAAGAAAGGAGTATGGACCACGGAAAATCATATACGACGATATATACTAGATTTTGAAAGATCAAAAGAGTCCCATCAGAAAATGCACTGTATCTTCGTCTATCATTGCCGAATAACACCGACGCGTTCGACAAGCATAAGGTGGATCACATGTCGATGGTAAGTAATCATGACAATAAACGTTTTTCCGCTGTTGCTCGGGTCGGTTGTATATTATGGCTCTAGGGGGAATGCATAGCGTGCACGAAGAAAAGCTTCGGCTCGCGAGATGCGGACATTATGCAATCAATAAAGTAGGAAGAAAATTAACATGACGACAAAAGAAAGTACGAGGAGAAGATGAAATGAAATCTTCGAAAGTCATAGGTAAGGAAATCCGCCCCACAAGTTAGGTCGAATTGGCACGAAAGCCCACGGCAATTTTAATTTGACTCGGGTCAAATGGAATGGAGGCGGACCTCGTCTTGGATCTTGCAATTAAATCAGGCGAACGTGTCTTTGATCAATTGCCTCTGCAACGCATGGAAATTGAGACGAACAATTCCTAACCCTATTGAGTTTTAGACGCTCCAAAGGCGACTTGGATTGACATGACTGATATGCCTTGGATGGATTCACTTTTGGGACTCAAACCCGGTTGCGGCAGTTTCGGGGGGTGGAATCGGACTGGTTTGGTTGAACCCTTTTTGCTCGGTCGTGTTTACTGTTTATAACGCGCGTTTGGTGCAGTGGCACTTGAGTTTCTTGAGGTCAAAGCACGTCATTATGCTACTTCATTACCCCTCAAGAGTTGCATCCTAGGGCTCGAACCGGACCGGCGCCGCTTGCCCCCTACGGACTCGAGTTGGGTTCACATTCATCGGAAATCGACGAATCCCCTTTTCCTCATGCCAAACGGAGCTCGACCTTACATAAACCCTACCCTCTCCTCCAATAATAACCCCTTAAGGAAATTTTAAGAATTAATACTACGGAAATCATAAATTGATCGTAACGTTTATTAAATTTGAATGTCAAATTGTTGAGTTGGATATCAAGTGATTTTTAGGAGTCTAGCAGTTTGGAGATTGACTCTTTGTATGTTATGAGTGTACTAATTGGTGATTTTTATGATATTAATATAATTTAATAAAATTTAACGGAAAATTAATAAATTATAAATTTATCAATTTGAAATTTTTAATGGTCACGTACGTATCGGTTTAAGATTTTATAATAAAAAAGTAATTTAAAGTAAATTTATTATATGTATATCAATCGGGGTTTTAAGTAGAAGATTATATTTAAGTTGAGGGCAATTTTCGGGTTCGATCATATATGATCCAAATTTTTCATATTTTAACCGGCTACTAGACAATTCTTCCGCTACCCTCTGTGGAGGGTGACGTGTCGCTCGGCGGCCCATTTCACGCCGCATCATCTGTGCCGGCGGAGGGGACCGATTTATTTCTGGAAAGATGGGGAGGGAGGGATTACCCATTCATTCCTTATTTATTTATTTTTGGAAATTCGCTGTCTGGATAATGGATTGTCGGAAAATACATACAAATGCAAACGATAAAGTACGACGGCACGTGAGGACCGCGATTGGGTTATAAATTGGGGACGGCAGATTGCACTTCGTCTTTTTATATGCTTGAATCTTCCCCCACTTTATTTATACCAATATTATATAAATTCAGGATCGACAATAAAAGAAAATTTGTTGTTTTTTTTTTTTTCGGGTTTTAGTTAGATTACGAGGGACATTATATATCCAAATCCAATGTGCGCTTTCATTTTCTTCATTAATCTATGGATCTCTCAGTTTCTCTGTCGTGTGAAGCAAAGCATGTCTCGACTTTCAATACCCTCTTCTTCAATCCAATGGCCACCTATATATATATAATTAATTAATTATTGTAAAGCGTGGCGAAGTCAAAAGTCATGACCAAACCTTACCTGTCGCCTGCGCTTCGCAAGCCATCACGACCAGAAAGCAGCACTTCCCACCTCGCATCATCCAGACAGATTTTACAAAGTAGTGGCCTAAACATAATCAGCCTTAAATTAGAGAAAAATCGCGCTATGTTTCACAAAAAAAGAGATAATAATTCGATAAATATTTTTCTAAAAAATAATCACTCATGTAATTTGAAACAACTAATCAACAAAAATTACTTTAATTAATAACATCAATATATATTTAAATATCGCTCATTCATTTTCATAATACGCGATGCTTATCATCTACGAAAATTCACTAATAATCACGAAAACCGTGGGCCCCCTCACCTCACCTCACCTCACCTCACCTCAGGACACCTCTCCGCTTAACAAATAAAAAAATAAAATAAAAAAAAGAGGGTAAAGTTAGAGAGAGAAAAGGAACATTTCTCGGGGCATTTTAGAGAGAGAAAGTCGAGGAGGCGGGGGGTGGTCGGGGGGGTATGTGCTTTCGGTAAAGAACACATCAACCGCTTTTCCCCCATTAATGTCTCGCCCATAAAAAACGGCCGCCGTATCTCTTCCTCCTCCTATTCCTTCCCTTCTTCTCCGCTCGTTCCCGATTCTAGTCCCGCGGTCTGGACTCGCCTCCTGCTGCCGCCGCCGCTCCGTCGCCGTCGCCGTCTCCGCCTCCACCTCCGCCGCCGTCGAATTCCCCCTCCTTTTTGCTCCCCTTCCCGTCCAAATGGAAGGCGAGTTCCAGGACTGGGAATTGCTCCACAGCTCCGACTCCGACTCGGTCGACAACCCTAGGAGCCTCGACGAGATCGAGGATGAATCCGGGGGCATGATCCGCCCCGATTACTTCTCCCTCGACGGCTCTGCCATGTACCCCGGGCCCCCACCGTCCCCGCCCCCGCCCCCGCCCCCGCCCTCGCCCCCGGCGCCGGCTCCGGCTCCTCCGGCTCCGGCTCCGCCGCCGCCAGCGAGGCGGGCGACTCCGTCCACTCCGATAACCCCAGCTGGATCGATCCCGGCTCCGAGACCCGGTACCAGCGGAAGGACCCGGGCGGGTTCTGGTCCGACTCCGGCAGCGACCTCTCCGACGAGCGCAAGCTCGGGGATTTCGATCCCAAGGGCGAACTACTCGTCACCGCGGAGAAGGAGGTCGCCGGGGATTGGGGGTAAGAGTGAGGAGTTGGCTTTCGGGTTGGGGGAGTTCGATTTGGGCGATTTGGGCGTGAAGGGCGAGTATGGTTCCTCTGGAGGTGCCGAGAAGCAGGTAGATGTTGGTGAAATTCAAGGTCTTGGGGAGGATTCCCCGAAGTTCTGGTCTGCTTCGGGTGGAAAGAGATTGGCTGCGCTGAAACTTGGAGAGGACATGAGCGGGGAAGAGGTTTTGGGGGTTCGAAATGATCAGGCGGCAGAGGCAGAGGGTGGGAACGGAGCTGTCGAGGACGAAGGCCTCGCGATCAAAGCAGCCAAGCCGGAGGGTGATGAAGATAAAAGAACAGTGTGGTGGAAGGTGCCTTTTGAGCTGTTGAGGTTCTGTGTGTTTAGGGTCAGTCCCTTTTGGTCGCTCTCCGTAGCTGCTGCTTTTATGGGATGTGTCATCCTGGGGAGGAGGCTGTACAAGATGAAGCAGAAGAGCCGCACTTTGCAGCTGAAGATTACCGTGGACGACAAGGTCAATCTGCTTTTCTTTGTCCTTGCCTCGATTGAACTCAGCTCGAGTCTTTCTCTGTTCTGTTTGCTGATATTACACGCGATGTTTGTTGAATTGGTAAGATTGGTTGGTTGTTTGGTCGTTTTCCTTAGTTGTTTCGCAAAGTGGCTAAATTTATTGTTCTATGGCCATTGTTTTATAGAAAAGACTGGATTCAAAATGCTATATATTGGATGGAGCGGCAGTCTTTACTGTTTCTCAGTACTCTCCCATTATTATACAACTGACGAAATGTTTGGATTGAGGGAATGACCATTCCATTCCTGGCCCATTCTTGATGATGACCGTTACAATTGACAGTGTCTGGATCGAGAACGATCATTCCATTCCCAGCCCATTCTTGATGATGACCATTCTATTTCTTGATTAACAGTTATTGGGTAGTGTCTATCTAGATCTATTTTACTTGTTTTTATTCCCATGGAATAACCATTCCTTTCCTTCTCAGTTCCTTTCCACAAATCAAACTTGCCATAAGATTTACATGGCTGATCAATGTGGTCAAATTAATTAATTTTTTTAATTTTTTGTTAATATTCTCTTTCTAATCCCCAATAAATATTCTTTTTGGTAGTGGATTGATGTCAATGCCATCTCCTAGAACTAATAACAAGTGCTTTTTGGACGTTGGATTGATGCCATAATTTTTTGTTTGTCTTGGTGAGTACATGGTTGTTATGACTTGATGATGTTTCTTTTGTTTTGAGGCACTTCCACTTTTTCTTGTTGTGGGACATTGCATTTTCTTTGAATTAGCATAGACGCTTGTCAGTCTGTCCTTTAAAGTGTACCTGCAATCAGATCTTCGTTCTCTGTTTCTGTGTCCCAATCATTACTGCACTATGATTCTTATGAAATAATGGATGCTTCTTTTACATATTTGTTAGCTTTTCTAAGAAACGTTACAGGCACTGTGTAAGTTCTCTCATCCTCTATTCAGGTTTGGCACTTTCATTGTAAATAATTTTTCTAGTGGCTATTCTGGCTAAATTGTCAATTTCTATCAAGTGTGCTGATGCTGTGGCTCCTATGAAGTCCTTAGATTTACGAACTTTGTGGCTGTATAATCTGAGTGGAGTTATTAAGTTTTGAGTCAATCTAGTTGATGATCCCTTTAAGCATGTCTTTTTAATCTAGTTTGATAAAATTACATTTGAAAGTATGTTTCCACCACTAAGGTCTTGTCCTGGTGCAATTGTACTGTATACAAGCTTGACATTATGTATTTAGGGACAGAATATGGATATTTTTTCTCGTGCTGTCCACTTCTGATAATCAACTCTACGTCTTAAAAGAATGCTTACGCTCACAAGAAGCATGATCACAATACATAATTTATTGGGCTTGATTCTATTGAGGGTCCATATTAGTATTATCAATTTACATTATAGCATGGATATGCCGTTGTGTTTTGCACATTTAGGTTTCTCCTTTTGGCTAAATCTGGACATGTAATTAAGTTTCTCATTTAGCTGCAACAGCAAGGAGTACTTTTCTTATGCAGTGGCAGCCACATAGTCAACCGGATTGAATTTTGTGCCTTGGTGCTTGTGATTTTCTATTCTTGTGTGCTGATGGTGATTTCATCATTGCTTTGACATGTATAGCTAATTTTTTTATGAGATTAGTAATCTTATTTTCTAAGCATGCCATCACATATGTGAGAGAAAGAGAAATATGGAAATAATAAGGCTGAAGCTGTTTATCTGATCCGGTGGTGCTTTACACTTCTCTCTAGGCACATCAATTCAGTTTGTTTTTCCAATTAGATTTTCCATGTGTTTGGACCTTAGATTTTTCTTTTTCTTTATATGGTGGCATTGATTTATCAAAAACAGGAAGATTGACTCAGTAATTTACCTAAGTAGCACCTTAAGAATCTGTGCAAGTACAGTATTTTTGTCTGATTAAGTGGGTTTGTGTGAATCCTCTATATAGACAAGAGAACTTGTTCTTCTTCAACTTGCAAGAAGAACTTGTTGGCAGTCTTGATATGTTGAGATGAATGTGTAATCCTTAGAAAATATTATGGTCTTACACCTTAGGGTTGTAAAAAGTCTGGTTCTTATAAACTCATGGTAATTGGCTGGCAAGGTTACCCCTGTTGTATGCACAATGTATCGAACTGGGGCTTTATGTTGTGTCTGGTATGGCCGGGTACAATGGAATAAAAGGTATGGAATGAAAAGGGAATTGAAAGGAATGATGATACTAATAAATTATGTTTGATAAACTGTGGGAATGAAGGAAATGGGGTTTTTTGTGTATGGTAGTGAGGAATAATGTTCTGGGTCTGCAATTTAATTGGGATTTTATTACCATGATTTTTAGGGCGTATCTGGATAGACTTTTATATTTTTGCCTTTTGCTTAATCTAAATCTTGCAGTGGACATACTTTGACCTTTTCTTAATCCAAAACACTTGAAACGTTCACTTTCTGAACGTGTCCATGTGAGGCAAACAGGATGCCTCTACCTGGAGAGCCCTTAATGTGCTGAAGAGTAACATATACAAATTCTGAGTATGTATATTCATATATAACTTTTTCACAATTTTTTGAAATTTGGATAAGATTATAAAGTCCAGCAAGAAAGAAAAAGGTTGCATTTTTGCTTTTAAAAATGTATAAACCAACAGGCTCTTTATCTCACTAATTAATCATTAAAATATATTAATTGTCTAGTTTAGAAAAGGTTGCGAGGGTAGGGATTTTCCATGAAATCCTTTCCTTCGAAACAAACATTCCATAAGATATATGATCCAATGGTTGGAAGTTTTCTTTATGCTTCATATAAAGGGGTAAATTGTCTAAAAAGCTACTGTACTTTGGTGTATATATATAAATTGATGAAAATGGTCCTTTCATACAACTTCTATGAGGTTTAAATGGAGCTAGGCTGCTATGTCTTCTAACTCCTGTGGAACCCCTTAAAGAGTTGGCCCAAGGGATTTTTTATTTTTTATTTTTAAATCAATGTATACAAGTACACTTACTGGTTATCACCAAGTTCAGAAGTATGAAAAATCAAAAGTAAAGAGGATACACAGAAAAGGGTTTGGGCCTGAGAAATGACAGGGTTTCATCATCTTATACAAGAGTGTTGCTTGGGAAAGAAAGACTTGTGCCCTGTAAAAAGTTTTCACTATAATAATAGTTGATGTCCTATTCTTTTGAAATCTTGGAAGAAAAGGACATGAAAGTTTTAGAGTTCAAATAGTTTTATCTTCTTGGAAGAGGCTAAAATACCTGAATTTTTACTTTTGTTCAACAAGCTGTTGAGAAGTGCCTGTTCCCTACAATGTTAAAGTTGGAATGGAAACTAGATGCTGTTTGTTGTACGCCTTCCTCTTGCCCCTCTCATTTTCTGCATGTTGTCAATGAAGAAGTGAGCTTTTTATGTAATATGCCTTTTACTAAGACTGAGTTCTCCCTCCTTTGGGAGATGATGTGAGCTTTGGGTCAAGTCTTTATGCTGGAGTCATATCTGACTTCCTTTAAATCTATGATTAATGCTAGCAGAAGGTGTCCCAGTTCATGAGTCGTGCAGCACGTCTCAATGAAGCATTTTCAGTGGTGAGACGTGTCCCGGTTGTGCGGCCTTCACTTCCTGCAGCTGGTGTCGCTACATGGCCTGTCATGAGTCTGCGATGAATGTCGTTGAGATAGTCACAAGAAGCTGCAGAGTATGTTAACAGGGCAGCTCTCTATAGTACATTGCCCTGTTTTGATTGGTATGCGTTGTATCGATGTAAGTGGTACAACTGTTTGTGTATAATCTCTCAAATTTGTCTGTCTGGGCTTGTTTAAAAAGATATCGGACCTTGTGGGACTCGACCCTAAATCTCTTTCTTTTGCTGTGCCTTTTCTCGGGTATGTACTCATGTAATTATGGTTCTGGTGAATATGAATGAAAAATCCGATGAAACCATTTAAATGTGAGGAACGCCCCATGCCCACGTTTCATTTCCCCCTCAATTCGTGCTCCCACCTGAGGCATCACCGCAAAGAAAGGGGAATTCAATAAGTGTAAAGGCAGTTCCGGTCTATTATCTGATGCTCGGCTTGGTAAAGAAGATCCGATCCTTTATATATTCGCCCACGGATGAACAGGTGGACACATGACTTCAACCAAAGCTGTGTGTAACATATATGTTTGATTTGATTCCTCTCCACGGGTAATCAGTCAATACAGAATTGAACAGAGAGTAGCGCGATGAACACTTCAAATTGACTAACTGATAGTATAAAATACCGATGGAAAAGAGCGATGGTACGGTGTAGGGAAACACCTGTAACCTTAATTGGGTTTTTAGTAGGCGTTCGCAAAATCAGATGTGGTTCCGCTCGAATCAAAATAGTACGAGGGCCCTTAAATTGTGTCTGCCTTATAATTCGAAATAAGACGCGAAGTTACGGACATGTCAAACCTCCTTCGTGCAGGCACTAAAATGGCCAACTTCAATAAAGTTATAATATTTCGACCGAAACGACGAAGGTATAATATTCGAAACTCTTGTCAGCCTTCTCTCCTCCGAACTATATACCTTTTTCTCTACAATCCACAAGCATCGCATTCTGCAGTTTCTTAACAAGTCCGCAAGCTCAACTTGCTTCTCCTCTTTCTAGTTTAGAAGGCCAAGAGCACCTCAGTTCCATAGATACCATCCCAGAACCCCGATGTGATGCTTAGAGATCTATGCATCAGTTTGTACGTCCTCCTCTTTCTTTAAGTTCTTTAGACTGCTATGAAAACCCAAATTTGTCAGATTGTAAACTTTATTAAAAAAATGCCATTTCAAGAATTGGTCCTTGACGGTTTTTCCTTATACAAATGCACATCAGGAGTCAATCTTTACAGCGTTCCATACAAGGAGGAAATGGTGTTTGAAACAAACAAATTACACACCAAATATCTGGGTATTCGTAATTTCAACAGTACACCTCAATCTAGATTGAACATGTATGACATAATAGCTTGTGTTTGCGGATGATGATTGCTACCGCAAAAAATCATCCCCCGCTTATGGGAGGGATGATGGCCAGTTCATCATTCTCCTTAATAACAGTTGTTTCGCTTGCATATTCTTCATTCAGTGCCAGAACTATGCATTGACGGATCTCTTCCAGGCCCGGAAATCTTACAGCAAGCTCATTCAAACAGTCACTTGCGGTGCTACCAGATGGGACCTCCAGGTGCACATCACTCAACCCAGTCAAGTCACGAGCTCTGGCAAAAAACAACACCTTTATGCCAACTGATGACCCCTCTTCCTTCTTAGGTATACCTTGCGTGCAATCGCACTTAGATTCTTCTTCAACAGCATCCATGGGGAAAACACCCTTATCAAGACCAACTCACAAGATTTCTTGTCTGCAACCAGGAATCAACAATTTGAATCTACACTACATGCTTAGACCAAGTAGAACTCGCCAGGAGGATATGCTAAGGTAAGGAGGCAGCAACTAATGTCGGGTGTAGAACAAGAATGAACAAGGTCAAGCGAGATCAAGAGATTGTTCAAATGAATATTCTCGAGAACAAGACCAATCTAGGGTTGCTCAAAACTCAAAATCAGGTAAAGAAAATCATCTCGACAGCATATTCAGCACAGAAATTTGCCCACCAAATCCTTAGATAATTATAAAGAACACCTATCATCGAAAAAATGAATAGTCTTTAACAAACAGTTATCCTTGCTTACGCGAAGACAAGCTGAACATATGCACATTATATCACGTAACAGACTGAGAATTCCGATTGCAACTTCTTTTCACAGGGTTCCAAAAAGTGAGGCATAGATCCAGACCCACATGCATCATCTTCTGTTTTATCAAGAAAACTCACTGGCGCACACACCATTCAGTTACATGAATTCTCTTGCGCCACGAGTGCATTAATCGGTAGTAAGCACCATCATATGTCCTCTCAAGTTTCACCAACTCCTAATAGCTCAATGGTCTCTTTTCTTTATATTGCTCTCTATTGTCTAACATTGCTTAAACAATAAGCTTCAAGCCAATTCTGTAACACTCCTACTCCTATGGAACTAATCCATACTCAAAACACCAGACAAGTCAAAAGCCCAGATTCATGTCGTGACACAACGGGAAGAGCAAGAACATACGATGCGAGCACATGAAATCTCGATCGTGCGGATGCCCAAATAGAACCCAAAATCAAACTAGCGGAATTCAGGCGAATTTGGCGATGGGTTAGCGGCTAATCAAGTGAAACCGATCAAAATGGGTTCCAGAAAAGAAAGGGAATTACACAGTTAACTCGAATATCGGAACCCAAGAATTCATGCAGAGAGAGAGAGAGAGAGAGACCTTCAAATCCTCTGGAGACGCTCTTCAGAGAATCGCAGGGGAATGCTGAAGATGGCGTCTGAATCTTCAAGCAAAATGAAGGGCATTTTTGGGAGCGAAAAGTCCACTCATTCATCACGACTATTACCACAGCTTTTGCTGCAAAGGGACGGAACTACCCTTTCTACCGTCCCTTGGGCTTATCCACGGCAAGTGGGAATTGCTCAAGAATTAGATAAGAAAATCCATGAAGACAGAACAAAAATCTATTTTAGATTATGGAAACTTGTGGG
This sequence comes from Eucalyptus grandis, assembly GCF_016545825.1. NCBI lineage: Eukaryota > Viridiplantae > Streptophyta > Magnoliopsida > Myrtales > Myrtaceae > Eucalyptus > Eucalyptus grandis. Next base: position 41,107,339 of record NC_052617.1, on the reverse strand, counting down.
TGCATGTGGAATTCCGAAGTAAAAAAATATATTTTAATTCTGGAAAATAAGAGGAGAAAAAAAGAAAATTCAATAATCCAAAAGCATTATTGAACTCATTCGAGGGCATTTTAGTCACTTTAATTGAAAATTTCGTGTTTGCAGCCCTTTAGAACGTGGAAATAGTGCGTTCCTTTGTTTAATTTTTTCCTACATTAACAATTAATTTCAATTGCCGATATCGATACTTTCAAAGGGCTTCGAGTGTTTTGAATTGAAATAAAAGGTTGAAATCGTAAAAGTAAAAAAATTGCAAAAGATAAAACCATAAAAAAGTAAGTCAGAGTACATGTGCACTTATTTTCTATGCTTGTGATCTGATAATTCCAATCATTTCATAAAAAAGACCCAAAATGACATAATTATCTACAAAATGAGTCTCGTGATTGAGTTGATTTGAGTCTCATAAAGAAACAAAAGAAAGTGTAAAAAAAGAAGTTCCTCTAATTATATGCAAGAATGAGGACTAACTTACAATCACCCAAAAGAAGTGGTTTCAAAAATTCTCTAATCGAAGTAGGTACTTGAGGATTGTTAAGTTTGCTATATTATTTATCTGTTCCAAGAATTAAGTGGACTATGTCGACCTTATACTTGCTGCAACTGCTTAATCCGACAGGTAGGCTAAGATGATTAACTAATGGAATTTTTGGTGTTCTTAAAGAAGCCGCCGAAAACTTTAGTTGGGGTTTAATTTCTGAGAAATTTTAGAAAGGATAACTTTCATATCCTTCTTTCCTTTGGCTTTATTCCATTTTTGCATGTACGGAAAGCCCATGACTTGACACCTAAATTTTTTATAATTTGATAAATTTAAAAATATTGAGTCACGAGATTTCATAGGTACAAAAATCGAGTTGATGCACACAAAAGAATTCATCTTGGACAATGATTAAAGTAGAAGGCTACCCAAGTTTCCGAGGTAATAATAAATTCCAACTATGAGATGATTAATATGATATCGTCAAAATTGCTTTTGTCTATTCCTTTTGGTACCTCAAGCATGATGTGGTTTGATTTCTAATTGAAGTAGGCATTTCGAAACCATGTGAGACTTTATAGCACTATCATCAGCTATTCTAAAACTTAAATTGTTAAATAAAAACATAATTTATTATTTAAATATTCTAATAGTTATGATCTCAATCAATTTGACGTTTGCGTGTTTTGGTACTTGCAGAGAACTCGTGATTTTGCGGTAGAACAAATGGCAATAAGTTAAAGCATTCTCCGTTATAACAGAGGCAATCTGTACTCTTGATATTAAATCGAGGGAGACTCTGATAGGATAGTACTGGGAGGACTCAAAGCTGATATGCGATCTTGTTGACCAGGTAAATATCCATGTTATCTTATTATATTCACCTTGCCAGTTACTTTATATGCATTGATGGTTGAAATTCTTATGCACGTCATGCTTAAGAAAGTTTTTAAAGTTTGTAAACTCCATTGCTTTGCGAATATAGCGTTCCCACTGACTTGGAGAACCAGGAATTGGGGTAATTGATTCACTGGACTGATGTTAGGTATTCTGTGTGTTTTGAGTCATACAATGTTTCTGCTTTACATGTAATATGATGACCAATCTTCTCTCTTCCCTGTGAAGGTTATCGTGCTTTTTTAGGCAGGGTGAAGAGCTTTGTTCTCTCCAATAGACTTGACTGTTTCATTTGCAAGATATATGACTATGAATGGAATCACGTCATCTAAGACGTACGGAATTGGTGTATTATTCAGGAGGGATTACCTTTTTGAGGATATAGCTATATAGTCAGATTTAAATTTCTGACTATATAGCTGACATGAGTTTCACCTATTTGTCTTTCACATTTCTGGGCAATATGCAAGGATGGAGCCAAATTGGGAGGTCATGCAAATTCTTTCTGAGCTGCTTGATAAATAGATATAATAGATGATGAGGTAAACTCTCTCTCGTCTCCTCCTCCTCCTCCTCCTCCTCCACATTTGTTCATCTATATCCTGATATTCAAAAGGCAGATTACAAGTAGAAACAATAAAAAGGTTTAAACAGGAAAATGAAAACGGATGGAAGGAAAGTCTCGATGATTAAATGGATGACACTTCTCTGCCTTCAAGAATTGTCCTTTTGTAGTGTAAAAATTAAATGTTTGTTGTTGATGGCCGGACCAGCATGAAAATGTTTTTGTACGAATTCAAGAAAGATGTTGCAGTCCAGTGAAATGGTTTCTGACTGTCGTTACAGTCACCTTGAGGATTTAATGATTGCTGGTAAAGGTTGGTATCTGGCATTCAGACTAGATTACATGCAAAATTAAGTTCTTTATGCTTGTCATTTTCGTCATAGTTTGAGTACCTTCTTCTCAGCTGTTGTTGTTTCATTTTTATTTTGCTCATAATGTCTATTCTCAGGTTAAGTCGAACCACCGGAAGTTATTGGACAGTATGCTGAAAATATGGGGTGTGCAGTTGGAGAATTTCATAATGATTTGCTCAAGTATCGACAAGTTAGACAAACAGTCACTTCAGCAGATAAGGAAGGAGATGGTAAGAGACGATACCATCCTTGTGTTGATGCTTGTGTCTGAATAAGGAAGGTAATGGTAAGATACCGTTTAGTAGCCTTGCCTGAACGCTTGTGTCTGAAGTAACTGTCAGATCACATCAGAAACAGATTTGATAGGTGGTGTTGTGAAAGTCGTTTTCTTTATAACACTCAAATGTTGTTCCACTTTATTTATGCTATGTAGTCAGTTGATTCTAACGGAGGAAGAGATAGCATCAGGTGATTCAAAGACACTAGTGTAATGTGGTTTTTTTAAAACATCAGCAGATAATTTGAGCTACAGAGACACTAGTGTCGGTCGGGTTTTTGGGGATGACTTGCCTTTAGCTGCAGAGCTAGTGAGTGAGTTCTGGAGTGCCGAAGTGAAAGCAGAGTACTTGGTCAGTAAAAGATTATTGAAGCACGTTGATTATGCCAAAGAGTTGCGGATCCCCCGGGTGGTGGTGCTAGTAGGCGAGCGGGAATTGAGTGAAGGTGTGGTAAAGTTGAAAGATTTTGAGAATTCCTAGAAGCGCATTCGTTCAAGAACTTCTCAATCGTTTGTGAGCTGCGACAACTTTGAATACATAACTACATCTGTACTATTCATCTCCTTTTAATATCTGCAGCAAACAATATTTTTCTTTTGTGTTTTTATTGCCATATATAAGCCTCTATCGGTTGTAAGATGTTGCTTCTAGCGACAAGATTGTGACAGTAAAACTTATTATTTAATAGGGTTAATATTACAAAAACCCTAAACTAGTTTACTTGTGACAAATTTCTCTTCCATTAGTTTTGTTTAGAAATTTTTTGGTAATTATCTAAAAGGAGAGTATGGAATTTAAGCTAATAGGTGGAGGGAGACTGAATATATATGCGTGCAAGCCGAATTAAGTGGATGCACACACAAAATAATAAGGACAGAAGTTGGCTAGTGATAACATATAAAAATCTCTTACGCAAAAGCTTAAGCTAATAGCTGAATTGAGATCATGTGTATAAAAAGTATATCGATTCATGATCAAGTGACATAGAACGTTTGTTAGTTAGAAGCTATCCCTCTCATAAGAGAGGAGATGGAACATCTAGAAATTTCATTAAGAACCAATGATAAATGTTCGTTATTTGGACACCATTTGCTGCGTCCATAGCCCTTCGTCTTCAATTACTTAACCCAAAGTGCGTTCAAGAGATTTCATCTTAGTTGATTGCTGAGAGATAATTACATTCGTGGATGGCTCTTCTGATAAGACGATCTCGTACCCATCATCGTAGGACTCCATCCCTTCGGCCAGAATCTGCCACACCAGGCCCCCGCCGATGGCCCCTCCGTTTCTTGCGAGGTTGTAGATGTCCGAATAGACGGCGTTCATGTACGCACCCCTTGTGCTTATGCTGTAGTCGGCATCCTTCTTCGATTTCCCGAACTCGGTGAAGACCAGCGGTTTCCTTATGATCGCCTCCGCGTCGGCCAGGTGGCTTTCCATCCACCTCTGCACGAAAGCCGTTTGAGCATTCTCGTCCTGACCCGACAACCTGTGGGTTGGTGCGAAAGAGTTATCTTAGGAAAGAGCATTTATTAGAATTCACGTAGTTGCTAGAAACAACAAATAACATGTCTCAACAAGTGTATATTTCATGCTCATGAAAATGATGTTTCATTGATTAAGCTACCAGCTTGAACTGTCTGTTGGACAAAATTTAATGTTGACAATACTCTTCGAAAACTTTACCAAATATCAGGATATGCATGGATTGTCGCAAAATCAATCTCTCTTATGAGATTGTTCTTGATATAATCTGTTCCAACTTGGTAGCCTGGGTTATACTGCTTCCGATCTGGCATGGAATCGCCGTAGAAACCTTCCATGCCAATCGCCAGCAAGTGCTTATTGTCAATCGACTTCACATAGGACGCCATCTCTTGAGCCCAGTCCTGGATTTTTATTTTGTTCACCAAACCTGTTAGCAAACAATAATAAACAATTTCTGGCCGCAAAAAAAAAAAAAAAAAACAAACAAACAAACAAACTGAATTCTCAAATGTCACGGCAAGCAGAATTTTTTCCGTTGTTTACATTTAAGGTGTTGCCGGAATAATCAACTTGACAACGAGGTTCATTCATGAGCTCCCATCCCATGATGGTTGGGTCGTCTCTATATGAGACACCGGTGATGGTATTAACCCTCGTCAGCACTCTCTGAGAAAAAGAAGCAATCGAGGATGATCAATTATGTAGTTTTAGATAAGTGAAAAGAAGCCTTCATATTCATCTGCTAATCTCTTAATTGCTGGTTAATCCTTACCTGGACGTGGTTCTTGTAGTAACCCTTCACAACTGCATTAGTGTAAAAATCATCATCGCTGTTAATGGCGACACCGGCATTTCTAGCCCATTGAACATACTGAGGCCTTCCTCCAAAGTCATGGTAGTTGTTGCTCAAACTCAAAATGAGTCGAACTCCATATCTTCTCGCCTCCGAGATCATGAAATCGAGTGCCTGAGGAAGTTGATACCACATACAGTATCAGTTTATTCTCTTGCTCTAGTAAGAAACTTTCTCCAAAGGCAGAAAATCAGAGACATGGGGTGAAAAATCACCTGGAAAACATGCTCGTCGTAGACGCCGGGAGATGTCTGGAGAGCCCGATCACCACCGTCACTGAATGCCCACGTCCTACAGACGCTAAGACCAGCTGCCGTGGCCTCGCGGAACACGTTCGACACCTTGATCCTATCACTCGGCTCGGTGGCCACGTTCATCATCCAGTAGGAGTTGAACCCATTAAAGAGAAAGGGCGAACCATTTAGGATGAACTGAGTGCCTCTAACTTGAACAAATCCTGAGGGCGCCAGAACCCTAGCTTCACAGACTAAGGGCACCAGCACAATCAGGCCCAGAATGCAGCTAAGTTTCCTCAAGCAGGCCATTCTGCTTAATGCAATGCTAGTTGTGTTTCAAGAAGAGGAAGGCGTGATGGATTAGGTTCGCGGTTGGTGGGCATTTATAGGAAATGTTTGATGAGGCTAGAGGCTAGAGAGAGAGAGAGAGAGAGAGAGAGGGAGGGAGGGAGGGAGGGAGGGAGGGAGGATAACTGAAGGCGTTAATGCAAGTACCAAAAATGGTGTTGAAAACGAGGAAAAATCAAAAGTTGCGAGGAGATGGGGAAAATAAAAAACGGTGTTGAAAATGAGGAAAAATCATCGGTTGCGAGGAGATGAAGAGGGAATTGAGTAGGGAGAAAAAAGATGCAGTGCAGGGGTTGGTTTGAATCTGGTTGGAAAGAGACAAAAGACATGATAAGAGACTGAACTGGACTGAACATGCATTGGTTACGTATTTTAAGGCTTTCGGGCTGATATGTGGTCGGCCGCAATAGAGTTCAACTGAAATTTCTTAGGATCTGCAATGAAAGTTGGATGCTAGAACACGGCAAGTCATTGATCGCTTGACACAAATGCATGTGCTTTTGATTTGGCGACATCTTGATGTTGCCCAAGCAAAATGTAGTTGGATTTTAAATGAGAGATGTTGAATACACTGTGAAGGGTCTTTTCAAACTTATTTGTTAATCGAGATCGTGCTTCCACAAACTCGTGCATTGAATTCATGCATAGCGAGTTCTTTACTTAGTATTTCGAGAAAGAAAGAAGACTTTTGTTACACTTAATTCTTTGTGATTAATTTGGTGGACGACCTGGTGGTGCTTTGGATTTACATCAAAACTATCATCGGCATATAAATTTGGCCTTCCAGCTACCTGTACCATTTGCTTTGTTTTCACTTAGAATTCTGGCCTATCCCCGGAGATCATTGCTAGGGTTTCCTCTCAAGGAGCAAATTATTCTCCAGAGTCCTCTAAGTAAAGGAAACTTTATGGCTCACTTAAATTTTAATATCATCAAACGAAGCATGACACATTCATCAAATCTAGTTTTGGAGTCAAAGTATGTCCAATAGCAAGATTATTATCCAAAACTAATTGACACTTCACTTAGTGAATCAATATTGTAAATCAGTCTTAGTAAGTCTAGCAACGCTCAATGAATATAAACGTGAAGTTTTAATGATAAGGCTAATGCAAAATTTTGCTTTCTTTCCTTATAATATCGAGAAGATCTCCCAAAGTAACTTCTTTGCTGCACATTACTCAGACATTCTGGGCAATCCCAGGACATCATCAGTTTCGATCGGTCCCTGCTCAAACAACGATGCTTCACTTTCCCAGTGTCCTCAAATTGAGGAAGGCTTTCATATATGGCCCCCAGACATAAGTTTCTCCTCGGTAACTACTGCTGAGCTCTGCAGCAAGTGCATTCCATGTCCAGAAAGTAGGTGTCCGACCACATGAGAACCCCTGTTTTTCATGCCATTACCGTTATTGCTGCCATACAATAGTGTTCACGGGTCCTGACTCGGAGAAGACAAGGAAGATAGTGTTAAATTTTTGGAACTTCAAGTGAAGAAAAAATAGTTTCAGGTAAATAATATTTTAGACATGACTCTTCGGGGTCATGTTTCAATTGGAAACTGTATAAACTTTTCATTTTGAAATGAAAAGAAAAGAAAGGTAGCTGCCGATTGAGCGATGGATCGGAGGCCTTGGGATTTTTTAAAATAAAGCAACTGACGCACGATGTATGTGGTTTGTTGAGTGACCCCCATGTCTGGGCTGATTCCATGAATTGTCTGCGACGCTTCAGGTTGTATAATCATCTCCAATGTGATGAATTTAAACCTTTTTATGGATAATTCCATATCAGATGTAATAAATTTGCTATGCTTTCAAATTTTATTGACTACAGAAACGCAGTTATCAACTTATCACTAGAAGATATAGGTCACGACGATTTCTATGTTGCAGGTGAAATGAAAACGGAAGCTACTTCACATTTAAAAGGAAAGGTTAGTTCGCATATAAATTTAAAAAATTATTAAAAAAATCGGTTCAATTTTGCGGTTTGGTTTGTTTTTTTGTTTTTTTTTTGTTTAAAAAAAATATATATGAAACCGAACCAAACCATTTTGGTTCGACTTGTGAACTGCTTTTCTTTTAAAAATAGCACTCTCCAACAAACCAAAACCATTCGACCAAAAAAAAAAAAAAAAAAACAAACAAACAAACCAAAACCGCAAAAAAGGGTTTGGCTCCGTTTGGTTGGGTTTTGAATCATTTTTCTTTCTCAAACCCAATAATTTTTCTCAATGTTTTTAATGTCCTCTACAAATCTATATATATATATGGAAAAGTATAAAAAAAAGTCCTAAATCTATTATATTGATACTAATTCAATTTTAAACTTTTCATTTGAATCAATTTATTTCTAAACCTTTTTACATTGCTACTAGTTGAGTCCATTTGGTTAATTTAAATAAAATGTTAACATAGATGCCGACCATCTATGTGGCGCGAACGGTGCTCGTATCGACAAATTTAATAATTTTTTGAATTTTTTTCTTTTCCTTTTTTTTTCCTTTCTATTTTTTTCTTTTCCCTCTTCCAGCTTTCGTAATAGCCGACAAAGGCTAGCGAGGGTGAGGCGAAGACACCCTGACTAGCCACAAGTGAGGCTAGTTAAGCAATCTCTTGCCATCTAGGCGAGGCTGCCCCTTGATGGCCTTTGGCAAGGTTAGGCGAGGAGCCTCATTGGCCTTTGGGGATGGTGAGGATGTCCCAACCTTGGCTGGCCTCTAGTGAGGGCTAGGTGAGGGTCCCCTTGTTGGACTAGCGAGGGGCAGCCTCGCCCAGTCCTTGTTGCCCTCACCAAAGCTTGGCAAGGGCGTCCTGGCCCTCACCCTTGTCATTATCTAGCGATCTCTATTGGCCATCATAGAGGGTAGTGGAGGGAAAAGAAAAAAGAGAAAAGGAAAAAAAAAAAATTAATTTTTTTAATTTATAAAATTATTCACATTAGTGCTAGTCATGTCACGTTAAAAAGCTCGCATCCACGTTAGCAATTTTTAATCTAAATTAGCTAGATTAATTCAATTGATACCAATGTGAAAATGTTTAGAACTAAAATGGTCCAATATTGAATTAATACCAATGTAATATGTTTAAGATTGTTTTGGTACTTTTTCTTGCATGCAATACATAATTCAACATTTGAATTTGAATATCCACCTTGAATTTATTATTATTCCCACTCATCTATGATTAAATCTACATTAGCAAAATAGTTTAGTGGTGATATTGATTTTTACCATTTTGCGGTACACATACGATTCAAACATCTTGGTTACACAAAAGAGAACTAGTTTTATACTTACAAGGGATGATTCTAAAAAAAAAAAAAAAATCTGAAAATAAAGAGTAAGAGAGGAACCGGAAACATAAACTTTATTTAAGTGCTAAATAAAAAATACAAGAGCTTCGTCTATTCGGAGCGCAAACTTCATCAAGTTCTCCCACAATACATTCCACTGGAATTCCTACTTAAACCCAATAAGAAAACTACGTGACAGTGAGCTAAGGAAATCACTTGTGCTAATCATTTTGACCAGTATTCAATCTCCAGTCCTTCCATACAGCTCTTTATCTTCAACTAATCAACCATGATGAACGATCAAATTATGTTCAAGAGAAGCCATCTTGTTCGACTGCTGAGAAATAATCGCACGAGTGGATTGGTCCTTTGATAACACGATCTCGTCTCCGTCGTCGTACGAGTCCATCCCTTCGGCCAAAATCTGCCACACCATGCCCCCACCAAACGCCCCTCCATTTCTCGCGAGATTGTAGACGTCTGAATACAGGGCGTTCATGTAGGAGTCTCTCACGCTTGGACTGTAGTCGGGATCTTTCTTCGACTTCCCGAACTCGGTGAAAACCAACGGCTTCCTTATTATCGTCTCCGCGTTTGCTAAGTGGCTTTTCCATCCACCTCTGCACAGAAACTGTTTGAGCGTTCTCGTCCTCGCCCGACAACCTGTAGATGATGATTCGAATGCCCACGCGTCATGTTAGCTTGCTAGCAAAAACAAATGCGATTCCTATTAGAAGCATCATCAGTGTGAAATAGTTCACTTACTGTAGTATGATATTTCTTGCACACTAGTAGGGAAATGAGTAAACATCTGAGGCAATCATTGTTAGAGAACGTTAACTACCAAATATCAGGATACGCATGGATTGTTGCAAAATCAATCTCTGTAATCATATTATTCTTGATATAATCCGTCCCGACTTGGTAAACCGGGTAATATTGCTTCCGAGATGGCATGGAGTCACCATAGAAGCCTTCCATGCCTATTCCCTGTAACGACCCAGACCCGGGCAGTACGGAGGGATAGACTAAGATCGCCTCGGCAGTACGCGAGTGAGGCTAAGGGCATTTCTCCTGTCCCACATCGCTTAGGGGGGGAGTCCTAGGAGCCTTTATAAGGCTTGGGTCCCTTAATATGTATGCTGCGTTTTAAAATCGTGAGAGAAAAGACCGTGGCTGCGTCCGCGCCAGGGCGGGTGACCCAAAGCGGACAATATTACACAGTGGGACCCGGGATGTTACATTCCCAGCAAGTGTTTGTTGTCGATCGACTTCACGAATGATGCCATCTCTTGAGCCCATTCCTGATTTTCTTTCAATATGAACAAGAAAATAATGCGCAAACGTATGACGAAAGAGAATGTTCCTAGGTGCCTACATTAACGGTATTGCCAGAATAATCAACTTGGCAACGAGGTTCATTCATTAGCTCCCATGCCATGATAGTCGGGTCGTTTCTATAAGCAACACGCGTGATTGAGTTCATCCTCGTGAGCATTCTCTGAAAAGTTGAAACAGAAGTGATGAGAAGATAATCATACTATAGAGTAAGTTTAGAAAAGAATCCATTTGCACGATGTACGCCGGCGTTTGTGTAAAAATCATCGTCCTTGTTGATCGGTACGCCAGCATTTCTTGCCCACTGAGTGTACTGAGGTCTCCCTCCAAAGTCATGATAGTTATTGCTCAAACTTAAAATCAGTCGGATTCCATTTCTTGCTGCCTCCGAGATCACGAAATCAAGTGCCTGAAAGTTATTGACGAGCAGTGTCCTTTTTAGTTAAAAGTTACTATTTCTTAGACCAAAAAAAGGAACATTCAAAGCATGTATTCTAAATCTAGGCATTTGTATCATAGTAAAGGGATATCACAACGATAATGTGAACGAAAGATAACCTGGAAGACACGCTCGTCATAGACTCCAGGAGAAACTTGGAGGGCCTGGTCTCCGCCATCGTTGAATGCCCACGTTCTGCAGACAGTAAGACCTGCTGCGGAAGCCTCACGGAACACGTTGGACACTTTGATCCGATCGCTCAGCTCAGCGGCCACATTCATCATCCAGTAGGAGTTGAACCCATTCAAGAGAAAGGGCGATCCTTTCAGGACAAATTGGGTGTCCCTAACTTGAACGAACTCCGAAGGTGCACGAACCCTGGCATCACAGACTGAGGCCACAATCACCAACAGGCCCAAAAGGCAGCTAATTTTCCTAAGGCGTGCCATTTTCGCTTATAGACAATGCTTTACGAAGAGGAAGGTGTGATGAGTTAGGTTGGGTTGCTTGGGTATTTAAAGGAAATTCCCGGTGCTTCTTAGGATGAGAGAGAGAGGATTTCGTTGATGAATGCATTCCGGAAAGGAATTGAGACAATGTGCAGAAATCGTTATTTGCTTGTAGAGATCGGGAAGAATGAGTAAGGAGACAGAAGATGCATGAATCGGTCGGAAAGGGACAAAAGAGCATGGCAAGATAGCCAAATTGCATCGGTTATCTTTAGGACTTTGGTCAATACGTGAGTCCGTGAGACTAATCAATGGATGTAATTGAAATTCCTGAGGATCTACAATGAAAGTTGACTACCTGGAAGAAGGCGAGTCAACGAATGGCCCGACCAAAATGCATGTGCTTTTGATACGATGACATATGCATCCGTTCCATATGAGAAATGGATAGGTTTACAGGAAGTGATTCCCCAACTGTGGTAACAAATTGTTAGTGGTATTCAAACATGTTAGTCATATTTAACATAAAATGAGAGTGTATGCGATTGATAACCTAAATTCATAGATCTGTCTTACACTTAGCATTATTGATGTTAAATATAACTTATGCCGTCGAGTAGATTATCCGATTATTGCGGTGTTTTGCACAAACTCAATTAACAATATGTCCATATTTGTAACTTACAAGAAGAGATGGTTGGAGCAAATTTCCTCGGATAGCAATCCTGGGATATTTTTGTCTACCAATTCTCAATTCCTTTAATGGCCCATGGGCTTGCCGGTGGAGACTAAAAACCACCGATGACCCTACAAAGCCAGCTACAGCCATCAGCGACTCGTCAGCTTCCGATGACCCTAATGACCGACTCCACTAAAAAACAACCTTGGTGGAATCTCATCGGCGATCCACATTGCGAGTTACCATCATCTTAGGTAATCCACCATCGACTATCCACCATTAGCAATCGCATCGTCATAGAATCAAAATGAATGACATTACCCCCTATTACACAATAATAGTGGCATTATAAAATTTTGTGAGACCACTTACATATGCTCTAAAAGTTAAAGTTATTAAATTAACGCCTGATTTAATATTTAGATATTCTAACACGTGGATTGTTTGTAAAGAGAATAAAGGGAGTGGCATGACACTTAAGGCGTTTTTCCCTTTTGTTCCTGCAGCGTTAAACCAAATAAAAGCAACCGAATCAAACAGAATCAGTAACGCACTGCCTTAATTCTCCTCTATTGTAGATTACAGTCAGAACGACTAATTTGCTGCCCATCAGTACAATTTCATCAGTGCAACCAAAGACACCATCATCACCAACACATCATTAGTGCTTTTCAAGACTATCTTCCGACCAGTTTACACAGTTTGATGATGCCGAGATGTGATTTCCCAACCGCCCGGCGTTTCGCGGCGTTTGTTGGTGATGAACTCAATGAAGGAGGACCCCTACGTAAACTAACCAACCATAGGCACGACAGGCGTCCTTTTTCTAAGTCCATCTCGTTTTTGCTTGTCGTTATGGGATGAACAGTCCCTCCAATTTTTCGGTTGAAAGATGACGCCAAAAGAGATAATGTTATCAAACATACCACCTTCCCCCGCGCATTGATTTCTAAAGAAAGAACTCTTTTATCTATTTCGAATCCCTAGGGAAAGATTAGAACTTGTGGGTACATTATAAGTTAGCAGCGATTGAGGTTGGTTAACGGAGAACTCGCATGAAAACAAGTTCCTCGTGTGATTGGACACTTGTTTCCTGGAACGAGGGTTGGGATTCGTTCAAACTCTTGCATGTTAGCCTGCAATAATTCACCGCAAAAGGAGAGCTGCAAGAGGGAGATGGATCAACGGTATAGATGTTGGAAAGAACGTTAATGTTGATAGACATGTAGAGAGCGCTTTGTGTTAACTGAGATTTAGCTGATTGGCATACAGGTTATTGAGTGTGCAGTAATATTTGCTCTCCTGCTTTGCTGTTGATGAAAGTAAACTCCGACTCATCTACCTGATGGCAAAGCGCTCGGGTTCCTTTTCCGTTATCGGGTGGAAATTCCAGAAGGCACGAAGCGTGCTGCATTTTCTTAGTTTGAACTGGTGATGGAACTATTGAATAGATGGCTCTAGAAAATGGTAGTAAAGATCAAAGAGAAACAAGGCTCCACAGAACTACATTCTATAATGGCATATGATCAGCAAGCCCCAACATATGTGACTACATATGTGTGTTCTAAGGACGAATTAACATGCATATTCTATTGGGGTGATGACTACGCAAGTACTTGAACTTTTATCTGCATTATTATCGATTTCCTTTTTCTTCTTCTTTTTTTGTGTTTGACCAAGATCCAATATAAAACCTTCATTAAAATCACAATTGGAAAATGCCAAATTGGACGCTAATGCCAATAAATAGCTGGTAACTATCCATATTGGCATGCGATATGGCTTTTTGGAATGATGAATGTTTAATGCATAAAATTGTCTAAATCAACACTCAGTAGATTCTGCTAATTTGAACTAGTGGAAGAACGTCCTTGAACATTTGTATATAGTCTATAAACTAAATTAAACATTCATTCATAGTTCATGGACTACATTGAATAAATTAAAAATTCTAGGGCTGACATTATAAATGGATGAAAGTTTAAAGAATATTTGTGTCATTTTTTCATTGAGAAACCTGAAAATAGTGGGACCTATTTGCGCCTTTCAAAATGGTGAAGCATGTGTTAGAGAATGTCATCTATGCCCTCAATCATTCACGCTATTTAGATTGCTTGTAGGCATGTATTTGAATAGAAGAAGTGAGACAAAACCAGGTTTTGGATTAAATATATTTGAGATAAACAACCAATAATAAGTAGGCGAATAACACAACAATGGAATGAGGATCAAGTGTATTGAAGTATTGGGAGGTGGAAAAGTTAAAAGGCATTTGAAAAATCTAAAGAGTGAACCCCACTTATACACATGTCAATCAATTAATGGAGTCGAGTGTAATCTATTTGGCACTCCTTAACTATACACTCTCTCCGTCTTCTCCATTACTCTATCCTTCAGGGGTTTTTTTTTTTCTCCTAAATGAGAATGGTCATCATCGTCAAGGCTAATTCTGATTTTCGCCATCTCCAAGACCAAGACTCGGGCAATGGAGAGATGGGAGAGTTTCCAATCATGACATTGACCGACGCTAGGGCATCTTAAGGCCCCTTGGGGCCCATAAAGCTTTTGTGGGCTTTCTGCAACGGCCATGAATTTCTTCTTTATGATTCATAACTGTAGTTAGAAAGCTGTTTTCTAAATGACTTAGAATTAATTCAAACTTGTACTCGCCAATTAAACCGAAAGGGGGGGAGGATGAGTCAATAGTTAGGTCGGTATCCATGATATTCTGTTTTCCACAAAATGACCACATCAATCACTTCACAACCCATCAAAGACTTAAATTTATCTCACGAGCACATCATCTGGTCATATTCGAATCATAAACTAATGTGTTTCAATTGAACAATTATTAAAGGATGCCTTCGAGCTGCCCATTTGATAAATGGGTCCTTTTCAATTTCTGATAACATTATTCATTGAAAGGGTTATGATTGGATAGACCTACATAGTTACAAAGGTTTTGAAGGCCATTATTTTTGTGTTTGGTAACAGAATGTCAAGAGCCTTTGATGCAAAATTGAATTAAAAAATGCACCAAACTTAGTGCTACTCCCACCCTACTTTGGGTTTTTAGTATTTTCGAATTACTAGCTCAAGGCCTTAATAAAAAAAATTCTTCCAACTTTGCCCTCACTAAATTATTTAAATTTAAATTTTATTCTCACCCTCATAAATAGAGTAGATTTGATTGGCAATATAAGGGCTTGAGTGAGTTCAGATCTAACCAATGTCATGCTACTCCATGGCCGTTGCGCAACCTCACGACCCATGTGGTGCATAGAGTAAGAAGAAGAAGGCTTAGATAAGGACGACTCGTCGCCCCTAGAAGCAACCACCGGAATGAGGAGGAAATATTGGATACCTTAAAAGAATCACGTTAGTAATGTCCTAAACCATTTAGAAGTTGACATCTGTCCGCGCAGGCCCATATGTCAAAGGAAAAAATATTGGGTACCTTAAGAGAACCACGTCAGCCATGCCTTGAACCATTCAAAAGTGAGGAGCTTTCGATCTCTTCCTTTCACTACTTCCCGTCGCCATCTGCGATTTCTCGCAGCTGTGGAACGACGCGGTCTTCGAACTGAAAAACATGCAAAGAGGAGCGAAAACCAAGAGATCCGGTACTGCCAGTTGAAGCAAGGAGCAGATTTTCAGAATTTCAATGAGTCCGCAAATCAGAAAAGACAGAAGCTTTGCTTTGCATTAAGTATTTTGCAAGGTGTATACCAAACACTATCATGAAAATCCTTTTTGAGTCAATGTCATTTGCATATATGCAAACTTTCTGGGCAAAAACTGCCTTGGACGCAGCCTTCATAATATGCCATTAATTTTTTCTCTGCCAGATATATGCCCGTAATTTGATACGACAAGAATATGAGCCATGAACACGAACTGTATTCCATCCAATGACTTTTTCTTTTTTTTTTTAAGTTATCAAGTTGTGTCTAAACCAATTTTCACGCACCTCAACTAAATTACCTCCCTTTGAGATTTCAAGAGCGCGCTCCCCCTTGTTCGCCGGCTAATCATGGAGTAAAAATCAATCAAGCTCTATGCCATCGTCCCAACTTCTTGGAATTCAACTTCTATTACGTGCATGCAGCACAAGATAATATAAACCGTGCATTAAAAGACGCCAACAATAATTGAGACTATCATATGCTGCAATTGTACGCCTCGAAATTGCACCGTGGACTTCAAAGGGATGGCTTCAAATAGCTGCAAATATACATCTCACGGAACTTCCTTTATCCACGTAAAAGATTTCCATGATAGAGGTCGCCAATCTAGATAAACCTAGCTGCAAGTCATTGAATAAAGCCTAAACCCTAATCTACTTATCCTTCATGCCACTCGATACAGATTCACGAGTTTGACCGCACAATTTATATCAAGTCTCCAGCTTTGCAAGATAACCTTAGCCGCCATTTTATCCCTTGTCAATGTTGTTCTGATTGATCCCAGTAATTCCTCCGTGAATTCATTGTATTTCCTAATTTAAACAATGTTCGGGTCCAGATTCCCTGGTCGCTCGATGTATCTTTGAACATATTCATGTTAATTTTGTTATGTGCTCTAATGGGGTACGGCACTCTTTAAAAGCAAATTTCTCAAATTGAAACCACCATGATAAAAGATAACTTATAACCAAGTTCTCCCTTCTTTATTTAAGGCTTGCTTGTAGAGCTTGTAAAAACTTATCATGTTGCGTTGTGCATACGCTCTTTGAACATACTCAAGATCAATGAAGTTATCGTATTACATTATCATTGCACAGAACATTCCATAACTCTGCTTTCAATAAGATGCACGAGTGGGGACATAACTTGCGTATATGAATAAAATCTGATTTACATAGTTGTCTGGATGCAAGTACTATGAATATCTAGTGTATATGTCATTTATTTTTTAGGGATTGTTTAAATAGTCCCGTGTTTAATTCGGATATCGCAAGTTCTGTACTCACGTGGCAACATCTCTTCCTCGGATGATTACCACAGGATAATCTCTTCCTTAGAAGGTTACTCCTAGCCAGAATTAGGGATCGATAAGCAGCACCCTACAAGTGAACTTGGCATTGCGAGACTGATCCACAGTAGAGGACTCGATTAAACTTAACCCTAATCGTATTATCACCTCCGCCAAAAAGAACTTTTCACGCAAGAGCCGAAATGGTGAAGGTTGCAAAAGTGAAGCTTAGTCATAAAGCAAGTTTAGAAAGTGGATTAAATGAAAATGCAATCCCAAGGAGCGTTTCAAGGGCAAGCAACGAACTCCAAAAAAGCAATATACCTTGGTTTACTTCGACACTCATCAACTTTCTTTCACTTTTATTTTTTTTAATCTTTTCCCTCTTATAATTATTGTTTTTCCTTTTGTAAATTTGTATTGGGCTTTCTTTCCACTATTATGTTCTTTTTTTCTATTTGAATTGATGGTGAGGCTTTCTTCCTAATTTTGGGCGCCGATTCCTTAGCGCGATCCAAGGGCGCCAATCGCGCCTTCCTTTGCAAATTATCATACTTGACCTAGGTGGAGTTTAACGAAAGCACGAACGCAGAAAAAGAGGACACTAATCATCATAGTTTTATAATAACTTTGACCAAAGTGGAGTTGAAAAAACGGCCACGAACCTTTCAAAAAGCAAGACACTAATCTTTTGGTTTTTCGGTTGTTCATCATACCTAAAAAGGAAGACAATTTCTCAATTCTGTAGGAAAAATTTGGCCAAACTTTGGCGCTCGACTTCTTTTTCTCGCACACGAGGCGGCCATCAGCATGCCCTGGTCGGGGTGAGCCTAAGCACGACCACGAAGATGAATTCATGCGCGAGCCTTTGTCGTTGATCTGTCAGGTGTACGAACAGCGAAAAGCCGCTTAGGAGTACGACGTGTGGATTTAATATTCCATCGGGGTTAGATTTATAACCGCTTACTTCTCACTAAGTTAAATTGTAATGTCCCAGAACACGGAGGAGAGAAGTTCCATAAATTACGACTCTTTATTTATTATACTTTAGATGAGAAGATTCTCAACCTTGAATTGCGACTACATATCTCGATGGACAAAGTTCTACAAATCCATCAATCAGTTTTTAGCAAGTGATGGTATCTTTTGGATTTCCTTTCTTGCAAGTGACTTTCTGAGGCGTTTAATCCTTGATTGCTTGATTAACTTTACTCGTGAGACGTCGGCCGATGTATTATGCTTGAAGAAACAAATTCCAGGTTCTTAAGTTCGAGTTCTCTTAAAAGTATTTTGGCTAGTCTTGGCAAGGATAAATTTTATTTGAGTGAGCAATCATGAACGTGAAATTTTCTCCAGCGATGCTCGGAAAGTAGCGTGCCATGTCGCCCTTCTTTAGCAATGAAAAGGCTCAGATATGGGGAACAATTTAATATAAAAAACATATAAAAGACATAAAACATGCAAAATGTCTGAAAATGAAAGATGGTCAAAAAGACGAACGACAAAATGAAAGAAATGACTTTGTAAATGAGGATACAAACAGGAGGGACCAACTCGCCGTCCTTTAAGGCATCTCATTGCGGCGGAAAAACGTAGGGTTAACGGATGTCGTTGCAAGATTAGTGGACTGACTTCCAAATCATTCCAAAATCCCCCCAAAAAAGTGAAAAGACAACAAAAAAAGAAAAAGTTTGAAATTAGGGAGCATCATGAACAACTCCCCCTTAATTTACTACGTGGTCAACTCTCAATGAGACGACCCTCAACGGAAAAAAAGCCTAATATTGCGCTCGGCGATTGGCCTGCCTCTCCCTCTATATAATGACTTCGCCCTATCCGAATCAAGACCATATCAGCTAAAGACAATTCGGAGAGGCCAAAGTTGCACTTTAGCAAGTAAACATTAGTCACAAATGGAGACGAGGGTTTCTTTGTGGCTACCATTGCTGTTGTGCTCTGTCCTGTGCTTAGGCACTCGTGGCAACCCGGACTACAAAGATGCTCTTGCAAAGTCCCTAATGTTCTTCCAAGGCCAGAGGTCAGGGCGGCTCCCAACCAACCAGCTGCTAAGCTGGAGGTCCACCTCTGGCCTTTCTGATGGTGCCCTTGCCCATGTAAGTCTACTCTCTTGTGTATGTGTCGTCATGCATCATCAATCCTTTTCCCTTGTGTGGGCACAGAAAGCTCCAATTAGTATCTTCTATACCTATGGAATTAGCTTCAAGGGCATCAAAGCAACTTCAACATGCGCTTAAATGTATGGCCCAAAAGAAAAACATACGTTCATCATGTGTGATGTTCTTTATTTTTGTGGGATTAAAGCATCCTGTGATGATGTTGGTGGTTGTGATTGTAATGATGTGAATTACATGCATGGACAGTGACAAAAGGTGCACCAATCACGTTATGTTGTCCAATTGCCATCAGAACTTTATCCCCCTCAAAAGAACAAACGAAAATCAGATTAGATCCTATAAACCAAGTATAACTTTCTGCACGTGCCATAAAAAATTTTCATTTTTTTTCTGGTGGCCAGGTGGATTTGACAGGAGGATACTATGATGCTGGAGACAATGTGAAGTTCAACTTCCCCATGGCCTACACCACCACCGTACTCTCCTGGAGCACCCTCGAGTACGGCAAGCGCATGGGGGCTCAGCTCCCCAACGCAAGAGCCGCAATCCGCTGGGCCACCGACTACCTCCTCAAGTGCGTGACAGCGACCCCCGGAAAGCTCTACGTGGGAGTCGGCGACCCTAACGTTGACCACAAGTGCTGGGAGCGGCCGGAGGACATGGACACGGTCCGATCCGTTTACTCAGTCTCCCCCAGCAACCCAGGCTCCGATGTTGCGGGCGAGACTGCAGCCGCCCTCGCCGCCGCCTCCCTGGTCTTCCGAGTGGCAGACCCCAAGTACTCAAAGTTGTTGCTCAAGACTGCAAAACAGGTGATGCAGTTCGCTATTCAATACCGTGGTTCGTACAGTGATTCACTCGGCGGAGCCGTTTGCCCATTTTACTGTTCGTACTCGGGATATAAGGTATAATTTTTCTTTTGATGCTTGATTATGTGTGTTGGTTCCACCGTATGCATTCTGTTTTTGGCTCATTGGATTGTCAATCTGAAGAATTTGGTCTATTGTCATGAATTATCAGGATGAACTGCTGTGGGGAGCTGCATGGCTTTATAGAGCAACGAATGATGTGTACTATGCCAATTTCTTAAAATCTCTGGGGGCTAATGATGCCACGGACATTTTCAGCTGGGACAACAAGCTCGCCGGAGCTCGAGTTCTTCTTTCGAGGGTATATCCCGGCCCCTAGAATATAAATTATTGACAAAAGTCCAGAAGATTTTCAACAAAACAGCCTCAAGCAGAACCCTCTTTCTATCTAGCTAGATCTTATATAACTATATTAACGCCCAGGACAGTTTTCGACAAATTAGAACATCCTTAACTAAACATGGTAACAACCTCGTAACTGCTTTCTTCAGATGGCGTTGTTGAACAAGGACGGTAGCTATGACCAGTTCAGACAACAAGCAGAAGATTTCATGTGTAGAATTCTCCCCAATTCTCCTTCTTCCTCCACACAGTACACTCCAGGTATGTGCATTTCTTTTATCCCACATTGCAATTGGTAATTTAAGGATCATGTTACAAGTTGCAACTAATTTCAAAACTTGATCACCATGAGCTTATGGCCGAAGTGCAGGTGGGCTCATGTTCAAGCTGAGTGAAAGCAATCTCCAATACGTCACCTCCATAACATTCCTGCTTACGACCTATTCTAAGTACATGTCCAGTGCAAAACACACCTTCAATTGCGGCAACATGGTCATCACCCCTGGCACTTTGAAGTACCTTGCCAAGAAGCAGGTCTCTCAAACTCCAACTCTCATACTTATCTCTCTCTCTCTCTCTCTCTCTCTCTCTCTCTCCCCTCCTCTCAACCCCGGAAATTGCAGGTTGATTACATTCTGGGGGTGAACCCTCTGAAGATGTCATATATGGTGGGATATGGGACCACATTCCCCAGGAGAATTCATCACAGAGGATCGTCCCTGCCATCCCTGTTGAGCCACCCACAGGCAATAGGCTGTCAAGGTGGCTTTCAACCGTTCTACTACACATCGAGCCCTAACCCCAACATCCTCACTGGAGCCATCGTCGGGGGTCCAGACCAGAATGATGCTTTCTCAGACGAACGGACCGACTACAGCCACTCTGAGCCTGCAACGTACATCAACGCAGCCATCGTTGGACCTCTGGCATACTTGGCAGCAACATACTCAGCTTGAGCAAAAGAATTTGCATCCCAATGTTTACAAAGTTCATTAACTTTGAATAGGTCAGCGTTGATGATGATGAACTAGCTAGGAGGGATCTATAGTGCCAACCAAGTGTAAATGAAGATCCCCTAGCCTTAGTTTGATTCGCTAATCTACGGTTAATGATCAGTGTGTCCTTTTCTGTTTTCTTAATTTCACTGAGCAAAAGAATTTGCATCCCAATGTTTACAAAGTTCATTAACTTTGAATAGGTCAGCGTTGATGATGATGAACTAGCTAGGAGGGATCTATAGTGCCAACCAAGTGTAAATGAAGATCCCCTAGCCTTAGTTTGATTCGCTAATCTACGGTTAATGATCAGTGTGTCCTTTTCTGTTTTCTTAATTTCACAATAACAGAATTCATTTAACATATTCTATCCAAAAAATATTTTAAAAAAAAAAACACCACAAACCATCCTGGCCAAACAGGCAAAACATTAAAAAATAAATAAATAAAAAACGCACGACTGCAAAGTTAATTTAAGTTGCTTGAAATTTTGTTCCCGATCTTGATCCATGACTATTATTTCAAGGACATTTACCACCCAATGAACCAGAGAATGTCTAATATAGTGACTTTGACAGAAAATATGATGCAGTCTCATCCAAGATAGATGCAGACCAAAGTTCAGCCCATGCATCAACCGATCTACAAGTGGTGTAAAAGATGACTATATCTCCGAACATATATCATTCATTCTTGACGGGTCATCTCCCCGGAAAATAAAAAGTTGAAAGTAAGCAGCAGGAGATTTGTTTTCAATTAGAAACTACCACTTTAACCACTGCAAATTATCTATTCCCTGCTCTTGTAACATATTAGAACAGCATCCTTTCACTCCAGACATCCCCAGAATGCCATTTCAAGTAGGGGTGTGCATGGTCCGGGTGCGCGGTTCCCGGCCTAGAACCAAGAACCGCCCGCTAAGGACTAGTTCCAAAAAAATGGAGCTGGGAACCACCCGTTATTCCATGGATCCACCCGGGAACCGGACCGCCGGTCTGGTTTAGTTCCTGGATAGATCCATGGAACCGGTTTCACCAATAATAATATCGTTTTCCAAATCCCGCCGTGAATACTTTTCATGTTGAATAATATTTTTCTTTAAATCGAACCGGCTTAATTAAGGGTATCATTTTTCTTTATTTTATTGGAAAACACTACCAAAGAAGAGAAATAAGTTTTTTTTCTATTTTTGAATCATTTTAGTTGAAATCTAAAATATTCTTTAAGTTTAAGATTTTAGATGATTGTCATATGTATATCATCTTTTCATTTATCCTCTAACAATGTTCAATCTCTTATAAAATTTGCTTTACCGAATTTTTTTTGTAAAAACAATTCCACCGATACTCCACATATTCTTGAACATAGTGTCATATGTGAGTCCGAAAGTATTTTTTAAAGGAGCCATTTGTTAAGTTATTGAAAGGTAGCTTACACACTTTACTAAATTCTTATTAAAACATGGAAACCATGAGAAGAGATGGAACCCTAAAATTTAGATTTCTAATTAGTAATTTCGAAATTTATTTTAATATTAAAAATCAATATATTATTATAATATAATTAGTCTAGTCCGGGTGGGCAGATTTGCCCATGGAACTGGGAACCAGACTGGTACCCACCGGTTCCCATAAATTGGAAACGGGAACCGAACGGTTCCCTCAAGAACCACCGGTTCCGAGCAGTCTGGGCGGGTCCCGGTTCTTTTGCACACCCCTAATTTCAAGTCACGCTTTTGACATTTTTCACTCCAATAAAAAAGGGAAAGTCTGAGTTTATTCACAGCCTATCAAAAGAAAATATCAACAAAAAAGAAGCATAAAAGCAGAGGCAAGAACTGTACTGCTTTACTACAAGCTGAAAGCCACCATGAGCAAGATTTAAGGTTCAGCACCAAAAGGATACTTAATGCTCAAACAAGGAAAATCGAACTTCACAAATAAAAACTAACAAAAATACTTCTACAACCAAATGAACAACTTATGAACAAGTCTAGCTCTGGCTGCTAAAGCAAATCCACAAGACTTAACATCTATGCTAATTTACAAAGATGACTAACCACCTGCACTACCCCACTTTCAATCAGGACAACAACCAAACCTAAAAACATATTAATTGACTACCAAGCTACACAAATCTGATAAGAATGGTGATGGATAATGTGAAACTAGCTAGCTTGGCGATTGATAGGAGGGATAAGACACCGGGTTACTTGTATCATAACGGCGTGACCTAGTGTGGTTAATGCTTTCCAGGGTTGCTCCAAAAACTCTTCGACTGTACTCATAACTACTTGAACGAGATCCAAAGCCATTACGTTCTTGTGTCATACCAGTAGGAACGGAAGCTAAACCCAAAGAAAGAATACAACATTAATATAAATGGAAATGACAAGTCACGTGCATGCTCAATATACAATACCTACAGAGATAAAATATGCACATTACCGTGAGAATGGTTATCTGAATATGCTGAAGCTCTGCCAGGAGTAGATAACCCAGCAGAATTTTGAGGAATGTCTATACTGTCGCTTTCTGGACGGTTGGGTCTTAGATTTTGGGAGGGATTTGCTGCAGAAGTATTTGAGGAGGACTTGTCCTGCCCAGATATCTGCACATCAAAATTTCAATGCCATTATAAAAAAGCTAGACCGCAGTCTAATGGGTATACAGTAAAAGTCAACCTATCAACCGGTAATGATCATTTTAAAAAGATTGTTAATGATCATATTGATCCCTAATCCCATCCGTGGTCATATCCGACCAACTAGAAGTGGTATTGACATTAGAAGACAAGAATAGTCCCACTTGAAAGCTTGGGCACAGGGAATATGGCAAACATACATACATCAGAAACAAGGTAAAGCCATGAGAGTAATATTAACCATCTGAAGGTGTTTTTTGGCAATGCAAAATCCTTGGAAAATCACCGAAAGATGATTCAGCAGGCAGCAGTGGGAGAAAGGAAGAACTACATAATAGACAATGGGAACATACCGCAAATTTAAGTGTTCGATTGTAGAGAGTAACAAGGCCTGAGAACAGCCTAACAGCATAGTTGGCTATTTCCTCCGTCTCATACTCTGCAAAAGCATAACCTTTGGGCTTCTCTGTTTCCTTATCACGAGGAACATACAGTTCTACTACCTTTCCTGCCTGTATCAAAATGTCGTACAAGACTCGTTCACTCACCCTCTCATCCAAGTTGCCTGTGGAAGATGAATGGATATTGCGTTAGCAGCACACAGCTATACCAATAATAAGAAGAGTCAACACTAGCAATACTTCTTCAAAATATTTCAGTTCCAAGAAGTCAATTGCACCACGAACCAAACAACAGAATTCATCAGATGTGAACATTGCTGGAAAATAAGAGTGTCAATTAAAGAAAAATGCCAAGCAAATTGGATTGCAGAACTCCCAAGACATTCTCTGGGGAGAGGAAAACATCTCTGACGACCCAAAAGAAACACTTCAGTACCTACACTTGCTTTGTATGGCCTTAGCATAATCATTCAATTGTGAGGGTGCTGCCTAAGTACTCCGCCTTCCAATTTCAAGTTAACATATCAGGAGGAGAACGGTGAAATCCACCGTTGGATAAACCAAGGGGCAAGCATTGCTTTGTAATGCACAGAGAACCGTATACCAACTAAATTACAGATCATCAGGCCAATCAAAGTAGCCACAAATTAATAACTACAAGAAACCGAGTGCCCAGGTACATGCCCATCCGTAATCTTAGGGGAGAGAAGGCAAGAGGCATCCAAGTCCTTCTATTTCTGATAAAAACAAGGCATTCTATCAATGTGCTTTGTATCAATACAGATACACCCATTACAGTCTACATGACATCGCAGATAAAACTGACTCCCCAGTCTTATCATGTCAACCCTAATGAAAGAAGTCCGCAAGGGTTTCTTTGAATTCTGCCAATTTCTAAACATCACGAAAAATCAATTTCGTAAGAAAGCAAACCAGCCGAGACAAAAGAAGAAGCTGGGCGAACATCGATCCGAAGATCCTCATTAGGAAATCATCACACAAAAAACCCCAGACCCAAATTCAAAACACTCGTACTGCTGCGAACCCCAAAAAAAAAAAAAAAAAAATCCCCTTTTTCCCTAAGACTTCACAGATAAACCCTAAACGCTCCCAAAAGAACGACGCGAGACGACTCGGGTCCAAGAACTCCGACTTCCCCCTCGACCGAAGGAAGAAGAAATCGACTGCGCGACGAAAGAGGGGAGAAAAAAGTGAAGAAGTGACGTCACTGCGGAAGAGAGAGAGGGAGAGCTCACACTGACCTACGTAAACGGTTCGATCTCTGTTCCCGGACATGATTGTCTTCTAGATCTTCGCCGCCGCAGATACTCTGTTTGGGTCCGGACGAAGGGCGGAAGAAGAAGAGACTCGATCGAGCGAAATAGATAAAGAAGCCGTTGCTAATAAATACATGGTTCCATATACGGTTGGTCGGTGCCAATATGAGGATCTCGACCCCTATCATTGGGTGTGTCCCTCCAGAGATTTTCAACGTTCAAACTCGGGTAATTATTAAATACTGTCTTTTTATTTATTTATTTTTTGATACAATTTATTATAATATTCTTAAGGGACTTATTAAAAATCATTAATTGCATTTCGAAAGTGAGTGAGTTTTTTGAAATGCGATATAGCTTAGATTTCAAGGCTCAGGGAAGTTTTTCTTGTAATAAATGTACTAAAATCAAAAAAGTTATCATAAAAGTGTAATTAAATTCTAAAATTTTCAAAATACAATTGAATTTTAAAATTTATGGAATCTTAAAATTTTCGAAAAATACAATTAATGAAAGGATTTAATTGGACACATTTGAAAAGAAAGACTCCTCTGTAAACAAATAACTATTTTGATCGATTAAAATAGGACCTGAAAGTAACTATTAAAGAATGAACACTCCGGATATCGAGCGGAGCATTAACAAAGTCAAGACACTCATTGACTTGACTGTACTTACAAAATACGTTAGGGAGAATTTTATGGATCCATTGACCCAGAATCCGACCTAGTTAAAGTGCCGTGATTGGCAAACTTGATCTTAAATATGTTAATAAGCATGACCACCGTTAAAATAGGTAACTGGCATAACTGCTCAACCGACACCAATTAATACATTGACAACCCAGATTTGAATTTACCAATGTTTTGCACAATCTGGGGGTTTGCAATATCAGAGGTCCAAATCATTTATTATAACAACACCAAACGCTACGCATGCAAATGGAAATAAGATCAACAAACAAACCGAGGACCCGATACCATCTTGAGGCAAAGTCGTACTCCAGAATCTTTGAGAACCAACAGTCAACATCTCAAGGGCAACTGACCGTTGACTTGAGGCCAAAAGATCAAAACGACACGTTCACCAACTTGGTATTGATGGATGTTTGTGTTGGAACTCTTAACTATTTACCTTGGCCCGCTGCGTAGAAGACACTTTCCGTTGTTTTAAAGTTACAACTTTTGCTGCTGGAAGCATTGGCCTCTAGTTGACTTTGCTTGGATTCGCTCAGTACTCGTAGCATCTCAATTCCTTTGTATGTCTCCTTGCCATTTTGTTGCCTCATCCGCATGCCTACTGTCTTTCTGAACTTGATTTTCTAGCCTTTGCAAGACCCCTGGATTGGGAGAAGACGTCTGAGGCTTTGGGCTGGCCCCCCAACCCTGGGTGTAACTCAATTTCTTTGGACCAAGGACTTCTTCAAACATTTCATCCTCATAAGCAGTAATATCCCCATCCTACAAACATGCACATACGTAATAATATAAGTCCTAGAGATTGTAACAACTTCCACACTCGACAGAATGCATCCATAGATGTATTTTTTTCTAGTTGAATGAGATCAAGGTACTCGAAATTCTCCAAAAGCCCAGTCAAAATTTAAAAAGGCTAAACATGTGATCATTAGATTAAAAAATTATACAATAAACATCAATAACGAGAAAATAAAATGAAATTCTCATGATGCTGACCTTCACAACCTAAAAAGTCAGATGACATGCCCACCACACAAGTGCCCCCAGATAATGAGTTCAGAAAGTGCGATGGATTGAACTTGAAGGCTATTCATGCTGCTCAAGACATCATATCTAACTGCAAGGTACTTGAGCTCTTAAAATGCCTCCAATGCATGCTTAGAAGCTGTAGTATGATCATCTTCTAAGACTTTCAACATCCATATTGAACATCCTACTTCAGGTGCTTCCATGTCCAAGAAGTTAAAACAGGGCTCAATGGAACATTTACATAATTAATTGGCAGGAGGCTCTTACTGCTTGACAAAATTCTTACCATGCTATGATGCTGAACATATAAAATTCCACTCAACCATATAAATCTTGGAGGGGTTGCTCACATCCTCTCAAGAAGGGACTACGATAGAACCTCTTAATCCAATCTTATCGTATAGAAATGAGCTACCAGTAGTCATTGCAAGAGCAAACCCTGCTTTTGAAATGGTGGAATCGGTTTGAATCTCTCACCACTATCTCCCTGTTGAGAAGATCTGCGGCTATTTTCATGAAGTTATGGCAATCGACACAAATGCGAATATTTTTCATGATTTTTATCACTCTAGGCAAGCTACTTTCCTTCATTGTTGCAAATACCAAAGCCAGCTTCTCACTGTGGTAATATAATTGCTCCTCTTTGTGCTCCTCTTCTAAGTCATGCAATGCCAAGCATGTTTCTGGTGTATAACCCAGCTCTTTCAGCTTCCCAATAAATACATCGAGCTTCGCATATATCCTGTCCCTCAGTGGATGCCTCCTTCCTCCAGATGCAAACTCATGGATCTGATTTCCTATCTCAATCCAGCTTAAACCTGGTTCCTTTTTCACTCTGGACCAATTCATTTCATATCTAATTAGACCTGCTTCATCAAATCTTCCACCTGAACAACATATGTTCGACAGTTGCACATATCCCAAGGACTTACTAGGTTCCAACTCCTTCAGTTTAATAGCCGCTATTTTTGCTAATTGTGCATTACCATGTTTCCTGCATGCTCCCAGCAGTGCACTCCAGACCACTGAATCAGGTTGCACAGGCATTCTGTTTATCAGTTCCTGTGCCTCAAGAACACGCCCAGCTCTTCCAAGAATATCGACCATGCAAGCATAATGATCAAGCCGTGGAGCAACACCATAGTCTGTGGACATGGTATCGAATATGCAAATTCCATCTTCTACCAGTCCAGCATGGCTACATGCAGAGAGGAGAGCAACAAAAGTAGTGCTATCGGGTTGGAAGTCCATTCCGGCAAAGAGCTGCAATGCTTCCTTACCTTGCCCATACAGAGCATATGCTTTAAGCATTGAGTTCCAAGAAACCAAGTCAGGAGACTCCATCAGATCAAAAACTTGCTTAGACAAGGCCATGCAGCTACATCTTGCATAAGCATGTATTAAGGAGTTGGCAAGCACTGTATCCCCATCAAATCCAGATTTAATTACTTGACAATGCACTGACAAGGCATGTTTCTCAGTCATAAGACCAGCACATGCTTTTAGGACGCTAGAAAACATATACCAATCTGGAGATATTCCCTCCCGAAGCGACTGGCGAAAGAGGAAGAAGGACTCTTCAGGTTCACGTTCTGCCAATGCTGTTATGATGCCTGTCCAACAAATAACGTCTTTGTGAGAATTGGTCTCCAAAAAGAGCTTGTAGCAGTCAGCGGCATCCCCTCCAAGATCTGAATAAGCCTTCACCAGTGCGGTCGTCACTTCCACTTCCGAGGTAAAACCAGTTTTAACTGTGAGACAATGTAACTGAAGACAACAATTAAGAGCAAATCCAACACCAGCATCGCTGCTTCCAGACAAGGAAGAAAAGATTCCAAGAAGTGTAGCACGATCAAACCCATATCCTCCAGTATGCATTTGGGCAAACAGATCGATAGCCAGTCTTCCAAGGCCACGGAGCTCAAGCCCTGCAATCATTGAGTTCCAAGTGATCAGATTGCGAGACTCCATACTTCTAAACACGGTCCAAGCCTCATCTTTATGCTCATCGAAACCACTTTGGCAGCCACTCGTCTTGCTATACATTGCAATAAGAGAATTCCCAACGTAAAGACACGAATTGACGGACATTTTCAGGGCAAGTGCGTGTACCTGTCGGCCACGATCACCGTCACGCTCGCGGCACGAACTGAGCACGCTGGCGAACGCAAACTCATTCGGGCGGTGGTGGGCCAACATCCCGGCGAACAGACTAAAACACTCGTCCCCACGGCCATGCTGGGCATACCCAGAAACGAGAGCCGTCCAAGAAACATAGTTCCTACGTGGCATCTCATCGAACACCTTGCGGGCACACTCCAGATCCCCGCACTTCGCATACATATTGACCAGGTGGTTCGACACGAAGAGGTCCGGCGGGCCATTCTGGTTGAGGAGCATGTAACGATGCAAGGCCCTGCCTTGTTCCAGGCATTTGTGGCGGGCACAAGCGTGGAAAAGAGCAGCCAAGGCCTTGTCGTCAAGGGGCGAAGCCGGAGCGTAAAATTGATCGAGGACTTCCTGGAGCTGGGCCCGGGTGGAGACAACGCGCGCCCAGTCGAGGAGGCTTCTGCAGTCGGGAGTTTGGTGTCGCGGGGTCAGCGACACGAGCGAGGACAGCTTGTGAAGGTGGCGCGACATCACCGTCTGTAATGCTTGCGGATTACAACTTTCTCAGCTCGCTTCGCACGGCAATCTCCGTTGTGCTCGCGAGCCCCATCGACCACTGAATTCGAGCAGTTACAGCAGAAGCAGCTTCTGATTTTTCCTCCGCGCGCTGAGAACGATGAGAGGAAAGAGCGAACGACGTTATTCAGGACGGATGGGCTGGTTAGGACACCATGGACGTTCCAATCCTGTTAGATATTATTTGAATATATATCAAAAGTTAAGAATATATTGAACAAATTAAAGACTCAGAAATAATATTACACATTAAGATAAAAGTTCGAAATCATATTACATAAATTAAAAGTTCAAGAGTGATACTATATCTTTGACCAAAATTCAGTGATCATTTATATGATTATTCTAAAATTTAATATTTTTTTACAACCAAATATAGTTCTACAAATGATAAAAGAAGATAACTTGGTAGAAGATGAGGTGAGAAATCTGATGCAATGTCGATTGAGGAGATCAGCAAAGAAAACTATAACAAGCAAGAGGTGAAGGAGATAAAGGAAGTCTCAATTAGTGTTTGGACAATACAAGATTTGTATAGGTGACCGTTAAGCGAGATCGTTATATGGAAGTGGATGTGGTGATGGCGAATGGCAAGGATGTGAAGAAGGGTAGCAGCAATTCGACGAAGGGAGTGGAGAAAGTTGTGATTGACGACAATGGGGACAAAGGGGATCAGAAGTTTGGTGACAATGAGAAGGAGAAAATAGAACTTGAGGAAGTTGAAATTGATCTAGACTTGGAGGTGGTCGATAAGATTGATGGAGAAGATAGAGAGGCAAGTTTGAGGGCCGAGTCTATGAGCAATGAGATGGAATCGGGAGAGGAGGAAGTGGAAGGACGGCTGCACCTTCCTCCGATGGTGTCGTAAATGGTAAAACAAGGCTATTGATGGATCACCAATGGTGGTGTGAGAGCTTGTTGGTGTCAAGCTTGCCTTTGTTTTAGTTCACAATTGATTTGGCAATGCATAAATTCACTCATCGTTACCTTTTTAGCATTCATCACCACAAATATTTCAAGAGAAATTAGAGAACTTATTTTACCGATTTCTCTTTGTTAATTCATGCATCATCCATCGTCCGTACTAACACCAGCAAGTTCTCGCGCTACTATCTCTTAGTGATCCATCGTTATTCTTGTTTTACCATTTACTATGGCATTGGAGTAACATGAAGCTGCCTCTTGACTTCCTCCTCTCCTACTTCCATCTCACGCTCCCCATTACTCAGACTCAACACTCAAACTTGCCCCTTTACCTTCTCTATCAACCTTATCAACCAGCTCTGAGTTCAAATTGATTTCACAGTCCACAAGCTCCCCTTCCTCCTCCTCATCTCCACCAAATTTCGCACCCCTTTATCTTCATGTCGTCACACATCACTTTCTGCACACCCTTCGTCAAATCACGGCTACCCTTCTTCTCATCCTTTCCATTCGTCATTGTCACATCAACTTTCCTCGTAACAACCTCACTTAACAGCTATCTATACAAATCTCGCATCATCCAAACCCTAATCGAGACCTCCATTGTCTCCTTCACCTCCTATTTGATGAAGCCCTCCTCGCTAATCTGCTCAATCGAAATTGCATGGAAATCTCCCCTCTTTCACCATCTGCAAAACCCAATTAGACAATGAAAAAGCCATAAATCTTTCAAGATTGATTCCAAGTAACAATCTATCACTTTACTTCACCGAAATTCAACTAAATGCACAATGGTTACTCCACGAATCGGATCTTGTGCAGAGCCCAAAAATAATTTGAGCAAATCTAATTTGATTTCGATGGCTCTTCCTTTAGGATTTGCAATTGATCCATCATTAGTTTATATAGTCGAATATCACGGAATTTTTTGTATGAGATTTTTTTTCCAAATTTGCTCCATGTCTCCTTATCGTGAAGGTTTCCATTGCTGATTCTATTTCAATGGTCATTTGTGGTAAAAAATAAAAAGGTACCTTACTGATTAGACTGTATTTGGTTATCTGAATTCGGATTAAGATATGATAAAATAAAGTAGGATTAAAAAAAAATTAAATATCCTCCAAGTTGTAAAAGATCCTATCATATATTTGGTGTAACCTAATATGAGATTGAAAATCTTTGAAACTCGTCTTTCATGTCCAACTACTTCGATCTCCACCTGACACTTCGAACACTCCTCGTAGTGCCCTAAGTCTAACGTCCCATATGTGGCCCCCTTGATTGGCTTGTTCGTTGTCAC
The DNA here is from genome assembly GCF_016545825.1 of Eucalyptus grandis. Classification (NCBI taxonomy): domain Eukaryota; kingdom Viridiplantae; phylum Streptophyta; class Magnoliopsida; order Myrtales; family Myrtaceae; genus Eucalyptus; species Eucalyptus grandis. The sequence continues at coordinate 41,075,327 of NC_052617.1, read as the reverse complement.
CATTGTCTACGCAAATCTCACGGAAGGGTCTACATAATAGAGACTCAGAGGTAGAGATCGAAGGGGTCAATTCTAGTTGTCTTTTAGTTGGAAACTTGATCCTCCACTTGGGTCGTCGTTGAATTGCTCACTCAAGGGCCCATGGAGGAGCATCCTTCACTCACCCGGCATGGAATTGACGCCAAAACAAGAGCGCCCCGAAAGGAATACGAAAAATAAGCAAAACTGTGTATCCTTTTGTTTGCATGATCCACATGCAGAGATAATTTTGATTTACCATTTCAATACTATAAACAAATTCACAAGAGAAATCGATTTTACGAAAAAAATGAGGAAGGGATTGATTTGAGGGTATCATGGATGGCAAGGAATTGCTCAGATAGGCAAGGGTTGATTTTCAACTTATAGGGAGTGAAAGTCATCGGACACTGAAAACTCTAGCCCACGTATAAGTATCATTCCAGCATTTACAAAGAAAATAAGAAAGAATTGAGAGGTGAAATCCCAATACAATAAATGAGATAAACGGGAATTTATTAAGTTATTTTTAATTTTTTCCATCCTTGTATGGATTTCTTATTTAGATATATCTAAATTTATCTGTTCTAGAGGATATTGCGAAATACCATGATAATTTGTTATTTTATTGTGACTCAAGTCCAATCTATCAGACTTTCGCTTGTGAATGACGGCCTGTAGCAGTAGCGGGACTCTTTAATTTTTGAATTTCGTACTATGCCGCCTGTCAACTCATCATGGATGCCCATAGATCTGGCACTCCGCATGGACGACGGGGTTTTCACGAAAAACTAGCGGAGAGCCCCGTGATCCGCTCTCGATGGGGACATTTTATAGGCACGTTTTACTACATTATTTAATTACAATATTTCTAGCTTAGTATTTCCATGTGAAATTATATTTTAATTATTGATTGATTATTTCAAAATCACGCAAAAATAGCAAATTTTATGTAGAATCTATATTGAAATAGCAACACGAATTATCTCTAAATTTTACTCAAAAATGTAATATAATATCTGAATTTTTAATTTATATAATGTGATTTAGTACATGTTAAATCCGATCCTTATATTATATAAAAATATTACTCTTCCATTAATTATTTCAAGTTAATGGAATTGATTTGGTTTTCAATCTGGTAAGTTTAAATCGTGAATAAAATGACATTCACACAAGATATTTAACTCAAATCAAAACATAATAATTCACGTCTTCCAAACAAATTAAAAATATTAAAAATATATATTTATCATTCTATTGACATATCCAAACTATTAGGAAAATATGTTGATCAATTTTGAATATTTTGTATTTCAACTCATTGGGAATTTCGTTTAGCATATTATTGGTATTCATTTTAATAATCGCTTGTGATATTTTCTAGGAATATTTGATGAAATCGTTTCACTGCATTTTTTATATAGATATTTTGGTTTCAGCTTTGCTCTTATGAAACATTGTTCGCACAATAGAGAGTATCAGTTCACTATATATCTTTTTACTGCAATACTCATGAAATAGTGCTAATATGCATTAGACCTTTTAATTCATGCACCGAGTAATTAAGATTGGCTATTTCTATTTTCAAGATATTTGTAGACATTTTCGTTTAGTGTTTGACATATTCGTATGTATATAGATAAACATATATTTTTTTCATAATTATTTCCTGGCCTTCCAGTTAAGTTAGGTTAAATGGATTTACCCTTTTATAGTTATTAATTTGCACATTTCAAGTTTAGATTTTCAGATTTGCATATTTCGATTTTTATTTTCAAATTTTTGTCCATTTCTTATTTGGGCTATCCCATGGGGAAAGTACGGCAATTTTTCATTCGCTATCCTTTTCCGGTTGCAATTAGAGCAAGCTGACAAAAGCCAATTCAACTCCTTTCACATCTCTTTGTTACTACATTACTTCTAGTTCTAGGGGAGAATCCAATCAAGTCAATACAATATCAAGCTCAAGCTTGATTAAGTTTTAAATTGGAGCTTGATTCGAATTAAAAATTCAGATACTTGAGTCTGACTCAATTAAAATACAGTTGTACATGTGCTTAAGCTCCGACGCAATAAGCTCAATTTTTTTTGCATCTTTATATTTCCAATAAGTAATTCTGAAGATCACTATCCCTTTTTCGGCAATTAAAAAAATCGAAAGAAATAAAAAATTTGATTGAGCTCAATTATCCCAAGCTTTTTGAGTAAAGAATTGGCAAATTGGAATTCCACTCAGCATGATACTCGAGCTCAAGTTCGACTTGAAATTAGACCAATCAAGCTTAAGTAATCATCGATTTGAGCTCGAGCTGGAAACCGAGTTGTTTTGCTCAATTTCATCCATACAGATAAAGAAATGGATAATTACACAAATAATGCATAACATTTGGCTTAATATATAATGTCATTTCTCAACTTTTAATTTATTTAATATAGTCCATGGACTATACCCAACGTGCAATATCGTTCAATGCACTTTCGATTTGTTCAATGTGGCTCATAAATTTTTTATAAATATTTAATTCAGTCCATACACTATATGAAAATATATAATGTCATCGTTCAATTATTTTAATTTCAGAAACAATATTGAACATCTTCATATATTTTAAAGATTAAATTGAAAATGTACCAAAAATCTAATGATCGCATTAAATATATTAGAAGTTAATGGATGATATTATACATTAAAGTGAAGTTCATGAATCATTATAAACAAATTAAAAACCCGATGTATTGGGCCAAAGGTCTTGAATTAATCGTGTCATTTTTTCTATTAAAAAACTGAAACTATTTTTTCAGTAAAATAATGCCTTAACATGAAAGTATCGGGCCGTGGAAATCAGAATTTTTTCCTTTTTCGTTTATCAAGGGTCGTGCAAAGGGGGTCGACAGCCCAGTCGGCTGGCGGAATTGCAGGAGATGCCTTGCGGCCTCCAGCTCATCATGCACATGATTCAACCACATTCATCCCCGAAGGCCGCTCCAATGTCCCGCCGACCTGCCTTCTTGCCCCAGTTGTCGGTAAAGTCACTGACCGTCACATGGCATTCCCACGTCCTCCAGGTCGGCACATTGACTCTTTGGCATTGGACCCAATGCCAGTTCATTTTCATCTTTGCAAAATCCCCCATCCCGTTCTCCATAGTTCACCTCAAGTTGTGTGCTTCCCATCTAACGATAAAACCTGCCGTTAGTAATCTAAAAACTAAGTATTACATGGCCCGACCTACACAACACCCCGTTTTGCAAAAAATTAATAATTCAAAAATATTTTATTAAAAATAAATGTTTGTATCACTTACAAAAAAGACAATTAAAAATATTTTATTCGTGTACAAAAATGTATAGGCATAAGTTGTTATTGATAATGAATATATTTTTTATTGACTATTTATTTCAAGCATTATAGGTGATTATTTTTAAGAAATAATTTTCCAAATGATTCATCTTTTGCAAAACAAACGGAGTCAAATAGATTTATAATGTTTATGGATTAATACCATAAAAAAATCTTGAATTAATAAAAACCAAAAATTGGTATATCTTTAACAAATTTACTCTGTGTTAATTTCCGTTAAATTATATTGTTAAATTATTGAGTTTAATAATACATGGTAGTTAATGGAGATATTGGTTTATGGTTTTACTTTTTATTTGTCATAAATCTACTAGTTTATGATTTTTCGTTGTATTAATTTAAATTAATAAAAACTAATGGAGGGTAAATTTGTTACAAATATATCAATTTGAAATTTTTAGTGATATTGACCCAATAGTGTTTCTTCTCTATTGGATTGGAATATTATATGTATGATGATAATCTTGATTTTCCAATAATCAATCGTTCAGCATGCGTGGAGCCTTTTTGACGTGGAGACAACTCCGTTTCATTTATATATTCCGTGCTGGCGTTAATCCCACTTCGAGAGAGTCATCCTAATATTTTAATTTTTATATTTTATGGTCCAACGTACAAGTGGAAACATTTTTTTGTCCTCGAGGATAGACGTTGTCCTAATTTCCGTTCACGGCATCCGGCATGGCCGACGGAAAGATGTGGTGGTGAATGGCTCGTCGCCACGTGGCTGGATCTCATTTCACACTTCCAACTCATTGCATCATCAGTCCAACTTCTCATAGCCGTTTGACCAATAAATAAAACTTCTCGGAGCCGGCTTCTTTTTTTTTTTTATCTGCTTAGGTGAGATTTCAATTCTCAAGGGTCTCTGCCAAGACACTAGTTTGTAGTGCTTGTATAGTGCCATTTGCATCATTGCATGCCGATCCTTATAATTTAGACAAAAATCTTATTCTAGATTAGCATGATTGAATTCTTTTGTAATTAATCCTATTTACAATGGTCAATGATAAAGTTGGGACATGATGAGTATCCTCATTGATAATAACCTACAACCCTTCATGACAAAGACTTGCTAAAATAAACATGACCGCTTGTTTTACATTTTAAACCTACTTAACGGCTCATATGCATTTGGCTGGGCATACATTTGGTCTTGATAGAAGTTTATGAGAAAGAGTTAACAAAGGATACACAAAGACATCAATTTTTAATAAAAAGAAAAATGATTAATATCACTAAGACTTCAAACTTGTGTAACTATAATAAATTTACCTCAAAATAATTTTTTTGTTTGCAAAAAATTATAATTTAGTATATCTATAATAAATTTAGACTACAAAAAAAAATCATAAATTGGTACCTTTTTTAGAAATGTCAGTTTTCGTTAAATAGGAGTTAACATTACAAAAAATTAAAAACTAATATATCTATCAATCATTACATGTCATTAAATATCTATCAACCATCACATGTCATTAAATTGAGCAATTTGACTGTAAAATTCAATGGAAATTAATGGAGGGTAAATGTATTGCTGGAGAATTAATTTAAGGTTGAATGTATCAGTTTGAGATTTTTCATAGTATTAAAAAAAAAAATAAACATGCGTTTGGACAATTAATAAAGTGCCATGTTATTATAGATGAAGATCTGCCTTTGAAGGAAAGAAATCCTCTTTTTCTAACAACATCGGTACATGCTCATAGCCAGTCGACATACACACGCACCGTACGTATGCACCCGCTCGACCGGTCGACATATATGCGTGTTCTCCCACAGGAGAGAGAGGACAGAGACGGGGACGAGTAACAGCCCCAATGGAGTGAAATCCAATCGATCGTTCGAGAAAGGTCGAGAGAGGGATGGATTTCAAACGCGATTTTGAAAACGGCAGACGCGTGCGGCGGAAAGCATAAGCATCGTCCTTAGTCCAAGGCGAACGTTACTGAAACGAAGGGCAAAACCAAAAAAAAAACGATGAGAGCGAGGACGAATCCGAGCGCGGCGGCAAACCCACCCGAGAACGCCAAGGATCGCCGCTCCCGAGCTCCTCCCGCTCCGAGCCCACGGTCCGCGGCGGCCCCGATCGCGGCCCTCCTCCTCCTCCTCCGCGCGTCGGTCCCGGGGGAGCTCCGCATGTGAAATCCCGCCCCCTCCCTCTCCCCTCGCCGGCGATCGACCGGTGACGAGAGCCCCCGGTACGGGCGAAATCCAGGTGATTGCTCCGCCGACGGCCACTGAATCCTTCCCGAGAATTTCGAGTCCTGTCCTGCCCTGTCCTGCCCCCGAGCTGTGTGCTGTGTGTGTGCCCGCGATCGGTGTCGCCCCGTCTTTTTGAGTCAGTTGAAACGTTGGATTTGCTCTTTCGAAAGCAATTGAAGTCGACGTCGCGTTCGCTGAGATCTGCCGGCGTGATTTCCACCTCCGTTGACGAGACACCCCCCCCTCTCTTTTTCTTTTTTCTTTTTCCTCCTCTTGAAATACTAGGCGGAGATCGAACTGATGGATGGTTACGTATGGATGTGGATGATGATGGGCGTGCTTTCTCGAGGACGATCCTGATTGGTCTTATAGTTGCTAGGAAAAGCGAAACTTCAACCGATGCTATTTGGTTGCTGGAATCGACCTCTTTTAACCCATAATTTTTCGTTGTCTTTGCAAAGCTTTTTACTTGGTGGCAATTGGACTCCTATGGGCAGTGCTCTGTTGAAGTTTTTCTCGTCCACTTCAAGAAAAAGGTTGCGGACTTAGTGATTTCCCCGTCGTATCTGGCATTCCTTTTGTTAAAAGCCTAGTTTTTACTTGACGTTTAAGTAGATTCTGTCTTTTTTATTAAGTGGGGGAATGCAACAATCTGTGGATGAAGAAGAACTGGGAGCTGCCCAGTGATTTTATTTACTTATATAAAGTCAGAGCAATAGCTAATTCTGCAAGTCAGATCCTATATAATTAGTGACTTTAGGCTTTAGTGATCAATTTCAATGCCATACCATCTGCCTCCGATGTGAGCTTTGCTTGTTTTCTGTCCCATTGAGATGCTAATTTTCTTCCATGTGTCGACTCCACTGTTTATCGTGTTGTGGGACTAAACGGAATGCTTGCATCTGTTGCAGGACATTCTTTGTCATTTTCTCATCCTAGAGCTCGAAGATTGATTGGATTGATGCCCGATGCAGAGATCACGCAGAGCTCTTCTGCATAAGAGAGCTTTGGACAGGGCAACGAGTTGTCGAAGTCGATTTTACAAACTTTCTTTGTCATTAGTGTTCGTTCTATGGGGCCTCGTGCTCCTTGTCAGCTTATGGATCAGCCGTGGTGATGGCCACAGACGTAAGCTTCGGAATGCCATTATTTTTGTCTCATGCGGTTGAATTATTGTTTTTCTTCTTTACTTTCTTCAACGGAATCTCCAATGAGTGCAGTTCCCACTGATTTCAAGAGAGTTCATTTTGAGCTCTAGTTTATGTTCTGAAACAAAACCATCTCTTCTCTTCCCGTGTCAATATTATTGATGCGCCACTGTCTCAATTCAGCGGAGATATTCACGCTGAATGGCATTTGAGGCTTTAAATGCAGTTTGTGTGTCTATTACACATCAGGCATGTATGTGTAGATTCAGAGCTAGATTTAGTAAGTCTGTGAACACATCAAGTTATTATGCATCTACCCCTGATAGGTAGCATGCCCTATGCCGCTGTATTAACTACTGGTTACAAGAAGTGGCCTGAAAACGGAAGTAGATAGCACACAATGCGGGTCAAACTGATAGGAAGTGCTAATGTCTGTTATTGTTACAACTTATGGTGCAGATGCTACCCCTATCCTAGAGATGGGCTATAGATGTATTTTCTTTTGAGCACATTCTTGCTCTTATCACAAATAGTCTAGGAACTTGCTCCAAGTCTTCTGTCTAATGAGGTGTCCTTGTCATTACATTAGTTTCAGATGGATCAGAGGAACTTCCAACAGCCGCATCGCCTTTGGCTGAGGAAATGTCAGGACATCATCAACATATTGGACTTGTTGATAAACCGATGTCACAATCTTCTTTTGATAGCAATGGTGATGCTGGAATTAAGGTTCCCGAGGGCGAAAGTCATTCTGCTAAAGGAAATACATGCAACTCTCCAACTACTAAAGAGTCCCCTGAGACTGAAAGTTTGGGTTCAAATTATGTATCTAGAAAAGATACTGTGGCAACAGACCGCCTATCTCGTGCAGTGCCACTTGGTCTTGATGAGTTCAAGAGCAAGAGTTACAGTTCTAAAAGCAAGTCAGGCACTGGTACATCTGAAGGCATCATCCACAGGGTGGAGCCTGGGGGTGCAGAATATAATTATGCTTCTGCTGCAAAAGGAGCAAAGGTCTTGGCTTATAACAAAGAAGCTAAGGGTGCTTCAAATATCTTATGCCGGGACAGGGACAAATACCTGAGAAACCCATGTTCTGCAGAAGGGAAGTTTGTGGTCATCGAACTTTCAGAAGAAACCTTGGTAGATACGATTGAAATTGCAAATTTTGAGCATTACTCTTCCAATCTCAAAGAATTTGAACTTCTCGGCAGCTTGGTATATCCTACGGATTCATGGATCAACCTTGGGAATTTTACTGCTGCTAATGTCAAACAGGCTCAGATATTTTCTCTTCCTGAACCGAAATGGGTGAGATATCTGAAGTTGAATCTCTTAAGTCACTATGGCTATGAATTCTACTGTACAGTGAGCATCCTTGAGGCTTATGGAGTTGATGCCATTGAAAGAATGCTGGAGGATTTGATTTCTGTTCCAGAAAACTCGCTTGCCAATCAGGAAGAAAATAACGAGAAGGAAGCAGAATCAATGCAGCCAGAATCACCTAATGCCGACGATTTCTATCAAGATCTGGCTCATGTAATGGAATCTGACATTGTGCCGGAACAAATCAATGTAAAGCATGACGTTCACAAGAATTCACGGGACTCTGTAGAAGAGGGACGTCAGCAAATTGGTAGAATGCCTGGGGACACTGTCATGAAGATTTTGATGCAAAAAGTCCGCTCCCTAGATGTGAATTTATCAATTTTGGAGCGTTATCTGGAGGACTTGAATTCTAGATACGGAAATATCTTTAAAGAACTTGACGAGGACATTGGAGAGAAGAATCTACTTCTGGAAAACGTTAGATCGGACATTACTATGCTCCTGGACAACAAGGAGGCTATGGTGTGTGAGCCAAACATTGTTACCTTATTTTCCCTTGTCTTTCCTTTTCTGGGTGTTGCTTTCACTTCAGCTAATCCTTAATGTTTGGTTGCAGAATAAAGATGTCGGTGATCTTGTAGCTTGGAAAACTATCGTTGCCATGCAGCTAGATAACCTGCTTAAGGATAATGCTCTTCTCAGGTTTCTATTTTAAACTTTGCTTCTTTACTTGATCCTTGCCAGTTGTCAGCTTGTAGATATGAGAATTTTTCTCCCCCCATAGCACAACATGAGTTTTGCAAACCTTTATAGAATAGAAGGAAAATAAAGTCTAGTGAACTAATGTTACTAGTATTATATGATGCTAAATTTTGACCTTTTTGTTTTTCCCGAGCATTGATTTGTTGTAAACCCATGGGCTTTCACACGACTTAATTTTTATTCTATTAAATAAACTTCAGATATAGAATATTTTTACAATGGTATCTCATTAAGAATATTATTATAATTTTTATTTTTATTAATTCCATGAAAATTTTTTACAGAAAAGATTGTGTTGCAAGAATTGATGAGATTGGAACAAGTTAAGTATTTAATCTCACTTTAAAAACTCATGAAACAAATTACAGTAAGCGACACTCACAAATAGGAATTCATTCTTTGCTGCAGAGGAAGTTTAGGAAGGAATTATATCCTATATTGACCTGTAACTTTGCTGCGTTTCTTGAATGGCAACCTGTTTGTGCCAAGGCTGCAATGCATTTGCTTGATATACATTCTCAAAAGCATTGGTGCAGGATCCAATCATTGTATCAATGCATGGCTTAACTGAAACCTAAGGGATTCCATTAATTTGCAGATCCGAGGTCGAGATGGTGCGGAAGGATCAAACGTCAATCGAGAACAAGGGTATTATAGCATTTCTGGTGTGCCTTATTTTTGGTTTAGTAGCAGTTATCAGGCTATGTATAGATGCGGCAGTGGGTGTTTATAGAGTGTTGAGTAGCGTTCATACACCGGACAAGCCCGGGAAATTTTGTTGCATGAGCTCTTCCTGGCTTTTGATGTTGTTCAGCTGTAGCACTGTAATTTTCATACTGTCATTATAGATGAGGAAAAGATTTACTTGTTAAGCTTCCTTTGTTAAGAATCAATGTTTGCGTCCAGCTTTCCAAAGAAGACATTTGGCAAGCTGCGTGCAATGACTTACCTACTAGGCAAACTACTGGAAAATGAACCTTATCTTGTATTTGCAAAATAATTATCATCCGTTTTCGAGAGAAATTCTTGAGAAAAGGATACTGTTAATTGTTGCGGACAATTCATACAGATGCAATGTAGCGACAAGAGAATGAGCTAATGTATGAATAGATGATCTGTACCCTACAAAGAAATTGAGACTCGGGGACTAACAAAGACAAGAAAGGAGCAAACAAAGCATGAAAGTGCGCTCCGAATCTTTTCAATGATAATAGACAGCCATTAAATGCCGAGTGCACGAGTAAAAAGTAACAACAGCACCGTGCCCATTAAAAGCATAAACGGTCTTCCAATTCGTCCTTCTCACTGTTCGCTCGTCAAAGAACTACAAGAACTAAAGCTGATCAGAGTATGGCTTCTGAGTCTCCAGGGACTATATTGATCATTGCGAAATCCTCGACAAGTAGCGCTTCGTTCAGTGGTCGGGCGCTTTCAATTGCCTGCGCCAGGCAAGAATGCATCTATGACTTCTGTGCCCAGAGCATTAGCACTCACTCCAACTCCCACTGCCATCGCCACCTTTCCCACCATCTGTCAATAAGGCGACAACATTGAAAATTCATTAGCTTTTCGATGGATCTTCGCATCAAATTCATGTAGCCAGTACGTCTATGTCCAAACCAAGAGGACGTATGCTCGCTCAAGTCATAGCTACATATAAACACAATCAAGATAATTGGGATCATTATACAAATCCTGATGGGGATGACTTCATGTTTGCGGTTTAATTCGACCCAATAAATGGATTCGGTTTCTTTCATTCATGCAAGACCAATAGTCAGTATGTTAAAATTCCTTACTATAACTACTTATTTAACGACAATGCCGCAAATGCTGTCGGTAATTCAAGCAATCTCAATATATTACCTTCTACTTGGATTGGATCCGTTCACTAGAATAAAAGTTAGGTCCACCTTGTAAAATATAGTGAGTGGTTTGAGCTGGAAATGCATGTAACGGGCCACGACGATCTTAAGAAGCTGATAAACTGAGAGAAGAGAAGATGAAGTTGAAAGGCAACGTTCAGGACACATACCGGAACATCCTTGGGCGGCTTCCGGATATTGTTGACCACGGCATAGTTATTGGTGAACTGTTTATGCGGATGAGAGAACTTGTTCCCGAGGTAGCACATGGGACAGAGATCGTAGGTCCTCTCCTTCAATTTGCCGGCGAAGCACTCAAGACAGGTGTAGAAGACGAGCTTAACAATTGCCTTGCAATGGCGGCAGACGGGCCTCGTCTGGAACAAGTAGCGGTAGACTAGGAAGTCCTCGAACGTGAGATAACCGTCGTTGTTGGCGTCGAGCTCGGCAGCCAAGTTGCTACTCAAGCACTCAGGCTGGCGCAGCCGGAGGTGCTCGTCGAAGGCCTTCTTGGTGACCAAGCCTTGTTTGGTCCGGGTCAAGTTGGAGAATTCGGTCTGTGCAATGTTCTTCAATTGCGAGTTTTGCTCAAAGAATATCGAAGCAGCCAAACGGATGTCTTCCATTGCAATGCTATTAGTAATGTGTGTTCTTGCACGTTCTGCAGAATTAGCCCTCTACTTTATACTCTCATTCATCGCGTCTTATATATCTTTTCCCCATGTGATTCTATCATGCATGAGTCTTCATCTCGAGCGCTTTGAATTTTCTCGAGCCGGCGGGAACTTGTCATTTCAGTTACATCCCAGAAAGACTTTGAATGTGTCGAAGTCTTTATAAGGCGGTATGGCCACTTGCCAGGAGTTGAACGAGGAAAAGTCCAGTGACTGCGTCAAATCGTTGAAAGGTTGGTGAGTCTCTTGTCTTATGCTTCGGCAATGGCAAGCCGTCTGGAAGATTTGTCCCGACTCAGCGCCCTTTTCCTTGAACCCCGATGAGTAGTTTTCAAACTCAGCTGCTCGGCACACAGAGATGAGTGGTTTTCAAACTCAGCTGCTCGGCACACAGAGAGAGAGAGAGAGAGAGAGAGAGAGAGAGAGAGAGAGAGAGAGAGAGAGAAAGCGCCCTTGAACGTGAGTAAACATGGTCTCAGACCAAGCAAGTTAATCACATATGACGAGCATAGAACGATTACATACCAAGGAATGTAAGGTATCTGTGGATTTAAACTAAAATTTCTTCTGACAAAAGTTTCTTTCAAATGCTAGAAATCGTAAAAACGTCAGAAAATACCCACTATCTGAAGAGTAAAGAGGTAAACTACCCACATTCACTTGCAAAAGTATATCGCATAGCCCGCATTGATTTTAGGGTATAGTTAAATGAAGCGTCATATCTAGTGATCGTAATAAACATGGTAGGGCATCAAATCTTTGGACTATCAATTTCACTTTCATCTGTAGCCCATTGTAACAAAGATTAAGCTCCTTAAATTTCTCAACTTGACTACGTTTGGCCCTTCTTGGCAAGTTCCAGGAAATGGTAAACTCCATCTACTTTGACTACGATTTGGTCGAGTAGACTTCAATCTACTTCAGGAAGCTCTTGCCTATGCAGTCATCATTATTTTTAACAACATGATGTCTACGTTTGGCCCTTCTTGGCAAGTTCCAGGAAATGGTAAACTCCGTCTACTTTGACTACGATTTGGTCGAGTAGACTTCAATCTACTTCAGGAAGCTCTTGCCTATGCAGTCATCATTGTTTTTAACAACACCGCACGACGATCTAACCGATCTGTTCTCAGAAGAGCTCAATGGAAGAACTCAGGGCTGCTGCGAAAGTGCACTACCGCGATAACGCTGTCTTCAAGAGGGCCATCCAAACGATCAATGACCGCATCGAGTTTTCGTTTGAAGACCGGGTGAATTACGAAACTTTTGTGACCCTGATTGAGGAGAGGTCACGGCGCTGCACTTCCAAGGCCCTGTTCCGCCAGCTGGACAGGGGCGAGAAGGGCCATCTTGACCGCGACGACGTACGCATACTGTACTATCTGATGGACACGAGAGGCGACTGCTCTTGCTGCGGTGACATCCTGAGGAGTGTGTACTATACCTGCCTTCCCTGCTTCGACAACTGCAAGTCGCCAAACAACCCGACTTTCAACGTCTGCATTGCTTGTTACCGCGACAAGGCCTTCAAGCACCCGCAACACAATGTTTTCGTGGACAATTACGAGTTGCTGCTAAAGAGGAGATTTCAGCAGTTGAACTGGGTAAATCCTCCGGTTTTATTTACTTTTCCTTCTTTCATTTCAGTCAGCAAACTTGATGTTATTCTCTCTAGCAAGAATTACGACGAAAAAACATCTTTTGCTTTTGGGTCTACCTAGGGGTTCATCTGGTGTGAGGGACTAAGTATTGCCTGCATTCATCCTAATACATCGAGTCAATGATATCTTTAGACAGTGGGACAAAATGTTGGATCCGCATGTTTCTTGCATTGTGATTGACTTTGTTCACGAATTAACTGATAGAATAAGCCTATACACAGTTCTAGTGCAAGAGCTTTTGTGGCTCTATATCTATAGATAAACTGATTCCAGGAACGATCGCCATATTGTCTACCTAAAACCAGGTTACTAGGAGCAAAGTGATTAGCAGCACGCAAAGGCAAATGATCTTGTGTACGCACATAATTTTGTGGAATGAGTGATAGACTAAACAAGGGGGTATCCGCTGCCATAACAACAAGATTAGCCCCTCGTGAGGTCTGGCAAGAGAAAAATGAGATTAGTTAGATGGGTTATATAATGGCAAAAGAACATTTTAAGTACCAAAACTTGACACAATAGGACACTTAAGTGCAAAAAGTTAGGAAAGTGGCACTTAAGTGCCATTTTTTTTGAAAAATTAGACACTTGAGTGCCATATCCAGCGAATCTCTTTAGAGTTTTTATGTAGTAATTTTTTATTAACTTTTCTTGTTGACGTGACTCGTTGGAAGGCCGACTCGGCAAATAAACACAAAAACGACGTCGTTTTGACATAATTCGAATTTTAACATAAAAATTAATTAAATTAAATTTAAAACTAAAATTAAACAAAGGGAAGGGAGGAGGAAGATGAACAAGCGGTGGCAGCTCGGGCGCCTTGCTGTTGCCGGGAAGGAAGGGGGAGGGTTGGCCGGGGTCATTGAGCCCGGCGAGGGTCACGGCCCTCCCTAGGTTCGGCGAGGGTTGCTGGCCCTCGCCCGGTCGGGCCAAGGGTTGCCGCCAGTTGGGGCCTTTTTTATTTATTTATAATTTTTTTTTAAATTTAAATTTATTAATTTTTATATTAATTATTTACTACGTCAGTACCAAAATAACGTCGTTTTGGCATTGTCTACCCACATTAGTGTGCAAAACGATGCCGTTTTGCACTAGGCTTGCGGGAAAATCGTCACGTCAGCGGTTTTGGTTGGATTTTTTCACTGTTGACGTTTAATTGATTCATTTTGGTTCGATTTTGGCACTTTAAGTATCACTTTTCTAATTTCTGGCACTTAAATGTCTCTTCATTTTGCCACTCCAGATGTCCTTGTGTCATTATATAACTCATGAATATTTTTATTCTCATTGGTGATGATTAGGAGGAACTCCGACAATCAGCGGTGCAAGGCGCTGCGACTGGGTTGTTATTTGGAGCGATAAAAGAAGGGTTCAATGAGAGGGAGGCAATAGCTGATGGACTAACAGAAACGTTTGGTGAGCTCCTGAACCAAGCTCCGGAGGCTGGCGTGAGCGAACTCTCCGGCTTCGACCCCAGCAGCGGCTTAGTGCAGGAAGCAAGCTCTGAGGCCGGGAATGGAGTGCTTGACGCCTTCGGGGATTTTATCGTCTCAATGTTTAATTAGGATACTCACATCTGGCTTCTCCTCCTTGGAGACTATCGTTTTTTTTCTTCGAATAACTGTTTCCTCGAACTTTCTCGGTTAAAACAATGTAATTGGCAAGTCTGAACTCTTTATTCTACCTTGACACTTTTGCATGATAAATAGAGAATTCCTAAAGCACCATACACTAGAAAATGTTCTTTCCAGCACAGAACAATCGAAAGAAAAATGCCAGCGCGTGAACCATTGACTTGACATCTGATGCAATGACAGTTTTTCTGCAAATGCTTAAACAATGTATCTCAAACATGTAGAGCAAGAGAGGCATCTTGATTAGTGGAATCAGATCTTTTCCCTTTAAATCAAGACACAATCACCATTCAGAGATCATTGGCAATTTTTCAGACGACTTAAAAGGATCCTGATCCTAAATATAGTTCCTGGCGGATCTCCATATTCGGTCTGAAAGTCCATGTAATGGCCGAGGATCAATCACATCCAGCAATGTACAACTATAAGAAGCAGCATAGTCTGTGCCTTGCACAAGAAACCCGTTGCCAAAAGATGAATTATTTGTTCAGAAATGATATCCAATTAAAGTCTAACAAATATAGCCTTGAAGCCACCATGCCAGATCGAGTCACTTGAGCAACATTCAAATTCTTTCCAAATGCTAGAAGCAACTAACCTCACAGATAGACAAGTTTAAGCACTAAGTCCTAATATTGCTAGTATGAGTACTTAGAGGGGGTGAATAGGTATATAAAATATTTTTCTTCAACGATTGCACAATACTAGACAATTGAAGGAAACGATAATTAAAGTAAGACTGAGAGAAGAGAAAATTGAACACGCGGTTTATAGTGGTTCGGCTTATATCAAGCCTACGTCCACTCTTCTTCACTGATAGCCTATTGGCTGGATTCCACTATGAACAAAAGAGAAGTTACAGCACACTTTGCCTTGATTCCACAGTGTAGATGTTCTACCACACCTCCTCAAGATTTCTCACAAATATAGACTCTCTTTTGTATACAAGTATTCGCTCAAAGGATTTGTCTAAACAAAAAGGAGCTTCAGACTTTGGAATTCTTCTATCGCGCACACCTTGAACAACTAAGACCGTCTTCCTTATATACTCCTTTATGCCATCATACCCGTTGGCACTTACCAAAGGAATTCCTCCAATCTACCCGTTGGACGGAATTAATTAGGAAGATTGTTCAAGCTATTAAAGGAACGTGTTGATAGCCCATCAATCATGTTCGCCCATACAATCGGGATCTCGGTTTCCATAAGCGTAACCTTCCAATAATATTTAGGCAATTACCGGATCTTCAATTATCGAGTCAATCTTTGATCAATCAAAGGACTCCGTTATGTCTTCTCCAGCCACGAGATCTTCTCCGTTGATAAGGTTAAATCCTTAACGAAACATCCAGATTCGGATAACCTTTCTTCAACGGATTAGAGACTGTCAATGAGGATAGACTTTGAGTCTTGAGTCTGGCTGTCCGGAGGTCTTCAGACTTTAAACAGTAGAGTCTGCAAGCCTTCAGACTAGACTGATAGAAACGTTTTGTCAACTTCAAAACACTTCAAGAAGATTTCTTCAACAAGTCCTACAACAGAGACATCCAAGCACCTGATTGTTATAGTTCAGTGCATCATATTCTGCGGTGCATGAGATGATAATATCTTCAGATTCTTTCAGAAAGTCAAGGTCGAAAGCAGTTAGGTTATAGCACTTTCACCAATACCAAGCTCCTCTAAGAATTCCAATCTGTCAATGCTTTAGCAGCCACAAAGGTTTACAACTTTGGGCGATTTCTGGAAGACTTTGCCATCACCCAAATCGAGTATGTGTCAAAGCCTTTGGAGAACTCCAACATAGGGATCATCAACCTCTGACAATCTCCTGCTACCTTTGGGAGAGGAACCAAAGAGGAACCAGAGAGGTTAATGGCCTTCAATTTCGGCCAAACTAGCCTTCAGATTTACAAAGACAGCAAGAAAAACAATAAAGACAATTTTTGTAACTTCATACTCATATAATAATATAAGTAGTCAATCCAAACTCAGAATCACCAAAATAAGGAGCTCTCCTTATTTGACGCATCTCTCACTTTGTTTTTATGATTGTTTTTCTTGTTCCTTCCCATTTCTTCACTTCCTCACATTTGCTTTTTCCCCCACTACCCTTTTTTTTGCTGTGAATCGGAACTTTGCAATTATACCAGGACAATAAATTATCAGAAAGAATAAAGCAATGTACAAAAAAGATCATGTAATTTAGTCCAAATGTCGGTACTTACTCTCAAGGGAGAGCCAGCAAATAATTCATTGAATAATCAGAGAATTACAGAGTTTCAATTGCTTATGCTATTGAGGGTTTCTCAACTCCAGATTTCCCCTAATGTGCACCGAATTCAGGTGTTTAGAACTCTCCTGCACGAGCAAACTAAGAAGAGAGACTCTTTTGAAAGAGAACAAATTAACGGTATGAAAATGGGCTTTCTTTCTTTTGTTTTTGCTGATCTTTCTCGAACGTGCCTCTCATGTCCTCTCCCTTTGCCTTGCATATGCAGGGCAATGGGAGAATGTCACCTTCCTGTCTTCATATAACGTTGCCGCTGCACGCGAATCGGCATCATGCCTTAATTTAATGTTGCTGATGCGCGTAAAAACACCTTCGCTCCTTAATTTAATGTTGTGGCATGGAAAAGTCTCCTTCGGTCAGCTAAAGAAAGTCGCAAAGATGCCAGCTCATTTGTCTTCAAATCAAAACAAGATCTCTCCAATGATCTGCAGTTGAAGAACAGATCTCTTCCTGCTGCGGCCGATCATATATAAAAAGACTTGTGCAACGACTGAACATTAAAATAACTTCATTTGTTTGACTTCGCCGTTCAAAATAACTTCTAGAAAAATGATTTCTAGATTTTTTGGTAACTAGTTCATGGAAAATAAACTAATCAAGAAAACATTTTCAGCCAATAAAAAAACATCATCAAAAGTGAAGAAAATATTTTCCGCTTTTTCCATTCTCTTTCCATTCTCTTTCTTTCACCTCTAGACCAAGCACATTCTATCCCTAAACATATTTTCCTTTTATTTTTATGATTTCTTTTACTTTTAAAAAATTGAGTTTTTATTTTTTAACTTTTAATTTTTAATTTTTTTTTTTTTGCTTCTTCCTACTGGTCACCAACCATGGTGGCGGCCGACAAATAACCACAAGCAAGCTCAAGTCTCACTAGATTCTAACGAGGTTGAGCTCACTCATGGCCAATGACCAACTGAGGAAGAAGTAGAAAAACGAAAAGGAAATAAAATAAAATATTTAAAAATGAAAATAATTAAATTTTTTGAATTTTTGGGTAATTTTCTCCAAAAAATGAAATCAAATACTAAACAACGAAAAATATTTTCTAATTCATTTTCAAGTTTTAGCTGAACATCGGAAAATATTATCATTTTGTTGAAATTAACTTCCTAAAAATCATTTTTCAAGAACGTCACATTACCTCGTTGAAAAACAACAAAAACCCCATATGAGGCTAAGATCTTATGAAATAAATGAGGTGCTCCTCCACATAATTAATTTTAGACCTAATTTTGTACAATGGCTCAAACTTGATACATCCTTGGATAATTTTTACTTCTAAAAGAAAAACTCTACATATATAGAGATATAAAGGTAAATCTAATCGATTTGATATGACTAATTCAATTTAATGAATATATGGCACTCGAGATCTCACGTTAGTTGATGTGACAGCTTTCCATCAAGAAAACAATATGGCACAGCCTATGATCAATAAACTATGTGATAACTTGTCTTCTCCAACCTAACTTCTCATCAATGAGACACCCATCTATCTCCATCTCATGTTTTCTAATATATTTGGGGCCACATCGTCTAAATTCAGCGAGTCTGTGATTATCTTCCTGACTTGACGCGGTTGCTCCAGGCTAGAACTAGAAGGTGATGTAGAGGAGCTTCAGAAGAGAGAGACTCGGACTGACCGGGTTCATCGGGGATCACGGACAGCCATGAACGGATTGATTAGATGCCACGATCAGTTTCGCAGTATGATCAAGCCGAACGAACCTGACGGAACAACATAGAAGACAAAAGTGTTCATGGCCCACGGTACGAAAATAAACAGTTAAGTGGTTCTGTCCCCTGACCTGACTGTTGTTGAATCATTTCGGCGTTTAGCTTCGCTCTGGACTACATTAGTCAGATCAATAGCTTTCGTGATTATTGCGTACGCGTCCGGCTTTCTATCGGTAGCTAGCTTTGAATGGTCGCATCAAAAAAGTACTGCGCCTGAACTTAAGCAATAATTAGAGAAGCTCAAGAAGGTTCTTCCTAGGTTTCCAGAATTCATCAGATAGAGATAAGTCGTCGAGCACTCCAGCTAGCAGGAGCCTTAGTTTTTGTAATGAGAGTAGTGTTAGGGATAGAAGCTCATAAAACTAATCTTTTACAGAACGGTGAGACAAACTTAGACAATGTATTTAGCTGTATCATCTTTTGAGTCCAAGTTACTTTGCTTTTCTGGCTATTTTACATAATCCTGCGAGAGGTCTACCAGAATAAACGATCTTCGCCTCTCTACTCTAGCATTATTGGTAGATAAAGAAGAACGACGAATCCGAGAGCCTTACAAGTAATCTCTATCCACTGTTCTTCCAGAAAAAGAAAAGAAAAGCGCATCATGGCAACTTCTATCTGATCTCAAAGACGCGACAATCTAGGTGAGGCGGCGGAAACATCCTCCGATAAGACCATCTTCTTCGTCAAGGCCCTCAACCGGAACTTCTGGATTTTTCCTGTGGAAGTTTTGGGCAACTCCGGCATGAACTCCACCTTCTTTGGAACCATGAAACTTGGGAGGTTCTTCCTACAGAAAGATAGGATCTCTGCTTCTTTCACGTCGTCGGTTTCACCTTCGGAGTTCTTCTTAATGCTGATGAACGCGCAAGGACTCTCGCCCCACCGCGGATGCGGCATCGCCACCACCGCCGCCTCCAAGACCCTTGGGTGGCCGTAGAGCACGTTCTCGAGCTCGACACTGCTGATGTTTTCCCCACCGGAAATAATCACGTCCTTTGACCGGTCCTTTACCTCCACGTAACCGTCATGGTGGACGACGCCGACGTCTCCGGTGAGGAACCACCCGTTTCGGAAAGCCTTTGCTGTCGCTTCGGGGTTCTTGTAGTAGCCTTTCATGATGCTGCTCCCACGCAGAACAATTTCTCCCATGGATTTGCCGTCACGAGGAACACTCCTCATCGTGTCCAAGTCCTTGACATCCACGTCGGCGAGTGTCAATACGCTGATTCCCTGGCGTGCCTTGAGCCGTGCCTGCTTTGATGGCGGCAGGCGGTTCCAGTCTGCCCGCCACTCGCAGACCAGGGCTGGCCCGGTGGCTTCGGTTAGCCCGTATGCATGTGTGATGTGGAAGCCGAGAGACTCCATCTTTAGGATTAGGGCCGGTGGCGGGGGAGCACCGCCGGTGAGGATCTCTATTGGGGCGACAGCCTCGCGGCGTTCGTGGGGCTCGGCATCAAGGAGGATGTTGAAGATGACTGGAGCGCAGCACATGTTGGTGACCCTGTGAGCAACGATGTTCCGGTAGATGTTGAGCGCAGTAACGTTGCGGAGGCACACGTTGGTTCCGCCGCGGGCGGCGATGCCCCATGTGAAGGTCCATCCGTTGCAGTGGTACATCGGCAGCGTCCACAGATACACCGGTTCGCTTCGCATTTCCCACCCGAGGATCAAGCTAAGGGTGCTGAGGTAGGCTCCTCGGTGGCTGTACACCACTCCTTTCGGCTCCGACGTCGTCCCGGAAGTGTAATTGAGCGCGATGGGGTCCCACTCATCTCGAAGCTCCTCGGGGGCGTAGGCCAGGTCCCCCTTCTGAATGAGATCCTCGTATTCCAAATCGCCAATTTGAACACCAGTCGGCGAGTTAAAGTCGTCGATGGCGATAACCAAGGGTATGCAGTAACCGGTGGCCGAGAGCATCGCGAGCGCCTCCCGCGCTACCAGCACGTGCATGCAATCGACAAAGAAGACCTTGGCTCCGGAGTGGCGGAGGATGGTAGCAATGTTGGCAGCGTTTAGACGGGCATTTATGGTGTTGAGAACTGCCCCAACCATCGGTACAGCAAAGTGCATCTCGTACATGGCCGGAACGTTCGGAGCCAGGATAGATACCTGCAAGCACCGAGAGTTACGAATGCAAATGAGCATGATTTCTGAGTTTACACAAAGATTTAGATGAATAGTGGAAGAAAATTATAATATTGCCACAAGTGAGCTTTTGATGATTAAGAAGTCACTTACATGCATACAATTAGTTATTACTATGCCAATATTCGAGTCCCAATATGAATCTTTACACTTCAACCATTTTTCCACTTCTATCAACAAGACGATTTCATGGAACCCGAATGAACTCGCAGCAGAGTTAGATAAAACAAAAGAGAAACTGCCAACAGATACGTACCACATCGTTCTTGACGACATCGAGAGAGCGGAGCGACGAGGCGAGGCGGAGGCAGCGCTCGTGGGTCTGGCGCCACGTGAAGCGGGCGGAGTCGTAAACAACGGAAGTGCGGTCGGCGTAGGCGGAAGCGGCTCTCTTCAAGAAGGTGAGCGGTGTGAGCGGGACATGATTCGTTTCGCATTTCGGGAGGTCGTCCATTGTTGTCTGCTTTGGAAGGTCGGGGGGGGAGAGAGAGAGAGAGAGAGTAGTTGTTCCGTGGAATGAATGGATACAATCTTTGGGTTTATGTAGGAAAAGAACATGCGTTCCTCCTACGAATTCCATTTTTCAAAAGAATAAACAGTGCTTTGGACGGTTCAGATCACGACAACATGATTAATGCATATCTCTAGATTTTATCATCAATGAATGCCGCGAGTTCTTGTTCGACTTCTTTGGTAACGCCATAGCTTACAAAAAATAAAATGCCACGTGCAGGAAAATTAGAGAAACACCCCGACCAATAATTTTTTCAACGGCTTTTGCATGATCAGATCTAACAGACTCATTTGAATGGAAAAAAAGTCTTTGATTATTGACGAATTCAGAGAATTGGTCTTTATACTTAAGACCTTTTCTAGGAATAATACGAAGCTGAGAAATCTGAGTTATAATGTCCCAACCAATAATCAAATTTTTGTTGGGGAGACTGGATTCGAAGATTTTTGTGGTTATGGAACCCTGGGGAAAAAACTGTACAATTACTGGGGTAGTTCTTACATTCGTAGAAAAGGTATCTCTTGAGGTAGAGTTGAAATATTGAACACAGGAAGTCCAATATTCTTCAAGAAGAGCTTTAATATCTAAGATTGATGAACTTGCTCCAGTGTCTATGAGAGCAATGACAGTGATAGGCTTAGCAAACTTTGAACTGAAGATTTTCATAGGAAAATTGGGACAATGAATTTGGCTTGAAAATATGTCAGTGCTTTATTTTGAGGATGTGAGAGAAATGTGAAAAATATCTTCAGAATCTGAATCCGAATCAGTTTCACTGGGAGTTTGAACGAAGTTTGAGCTGAAGATTTTCACAGGAAAATTGGGACAATGAATTTGGCTTGAAAATATGTCAGTGCTTTGTTTTGAGGATGTGAGAGAAATGTGAAAAATATCTTCAGAATCTGAATCCAAATCAGTTTCACTGGGAGTTTGGTTCAGATGGTTCACTGGCAAAGGTATGACACAAAGAGTGTGTTCAGATGGTTCTTCATTGGCAGAAAATAAAGATTCAATATCATTATTTTCAAAGGAAATACCAGTTTTGATATATTAGATGATTATGGCATTTTCTTGCTTGGGGACAATTTTTGGCAAAATGTCATTTCTGATTGTAGATGAAGCATTGATTTGATTTCTTGTGGCCTGAGCGATCTTTCTTTTTGCGTAGGTATCGCCATTTCTTCTTTATTCGGAAGTGCTTAGAGCCATGTTTGAATTTCTTTATCCAGAGCTTCTTGAAGTGCTTCTTTTTCCTGGAAGATTTTCCACATGAACCATCACAATTTTGCTTGGAGCATTTGATCTTTAGCTTCTGGCGAGAATAGGCTGTATCAAGTTCTCTATTGTCTTTGAGATAATTTGCTCGCCACGTTCGGTTCGACTTTGGAGGTGTAAACCATTTTTCCGACATCTTTGAACGAAGGTGTGTTTATTAAAAGCAAATCGTGTTTGGTTGATGCTTATTTTGTGTAAAGCAACTTTGAAGTAAAACAAAAGGAGAGAAAAAAAAAAAGAAAAAGAAAAGAAGAGAAGGAGCAACACGGCAACAAGAGCCAAAGAGGGCGATGATACTGTTAAAATATGATCCATTTTACTAGAGCTATCTAAAATAATCTTTACTTGATTATAGAAGTATTTGGCAAAGGAGGAAGAGATCAGCCCATGTCAACAAAGAAACCAAGAGAAAATCTCTTCTAAAGTGACTTGGCCAATAGCCAAAAAGTGTGGATTAAATGGAGAACGCGTAGCCTTCACATTTATCACTTTCGCAAGATTGTGTCGGTGGAGAAAGCCTGTAAATAGGCAACATCCCCTTCCCAATTGTAGTAGTGAGGTAAAGAAAGGAGCAGAGTGAGGATATATGTGAGTGGGCCTCCATTTGGCTCCGGAGTGGTGGATTTTTCCCCGAAAGTCCCACTTTCGCAAATACTTTTCAACCATTTTCGAATCCATATAAAAACTTGAATGGAAACTACCCTTCCCAGCTTGGAACAAAATAATTTATCAAAATCTATAAATACATTTGAAATCGGCATGTTGATAGATTCAAATCTCAATCCCACTCCAATGGTTTGGAATGTTTTCTATAAAAAGTTCAGAAATCTTTAAAATATAAGACATTTCTTAAAATGTTCGGATATAGTGCCACAATACCCATAAATTTTGATGTAAATCAAGAGATTTTCTAAAACGATTTGCAAATAAAAGTCTCAAGGTGCTACCACCTCAACATTTGGTGCAAAATCGAAGGCTTAAACCGAGGTACTCACGAAAACTTCTCAATTTTCTAGTCTTAAATTGATTCGGTCATTCTAGAAGTTACTATCCAACATCACCATTCAAACCATTTCAATCTAACAACATTTCCTTGAACAACAACAACACTACACTATATAGGTTAGTAGACTCTAATTTGCCTTAAGTCCTACGAGAAGGTGGCGCGGTGGTGCGGCAGCTGTGGGCTCGGTCGAGACGGCTGGATCGGCGCGGCAGGGGCGGTAGCTGCGCGTGCACGGGCGAAAGGGACGCTCCCTTTCTTTCTCTCTCACTCTCGCACTTTCCCTCTCTCACCCGCTGCTCGCTGTTCTCTCTCTCTCGGTTTGCAGTATTCCGGTGTTGGCTTTGTTGACAACTCAGTCAACAAATCTTGCTTGCATTTCCAAAAAAATATCTTGCTTGCATTTCCGCAGCTTCTCCAGCGAAGGAAAGGTGGGGACTTCACGGCCTTCATTCGGCCTTCCCTCGACAGCTCAAGGTCGTTGCTACGTGGCTTCACCGACTGAAAGAGGGAGAGTCCTTTCTCTCTCGACTTTTGACTTCTTGAGTCAGTTGTGCAGTGGCAGCAAGGAGAAGGGGCAGCGTCGAAGTCAATCCATGCGCGGAGACACCTTGCAATTTCCCATGCAGAGCGTCTCTCTGCATGTGTTGGTTGGCCACGCAAATGGGGAAAAGACGTGGCCACGAGAGACGGCCTCTCGGTCAAAGCTCCTCCAATTGTTGATGATGGTTTTTAATGATGGGGTTAAGGCCCGTCCGCCCATGTTGGGCCTAAAAGCCCGGCCCACAGGATTAGGGCCCATGGATGGAAGGATACGATGAAGGGGTACGTTTCTATTTAGGAGGGGACGTATATAAGGGAGGAGAGAGAGGGAGAACGTACCTTTTGGCATTTTAACGTACATACGTCCTTCCCCCTCTCTCTCTCTCCAAAAAGGAAAAACAGTAAGCACAAGGTAACGTTTTTCTTCCCTTCAAGGCGAATTGGCGTCATCGGATCGAACATGGCCAAATTCTCTTCCTCATATCGACGTCGGTGTTTAATCTGTGGCTAACAAGGTACGCTCGAATCCGTGGTGTGCTTTATGATCGGTGATACGTGATTTTCCCGGGCTTGTCTTCCGCATTCGTTTTAGGGGTTCGATTTAGTGTCGAATCCGTTTTTGGGGATCCGTTAATCCCAACATTGGTATCAGAGCCCGAGTTCATGTTTTCCCGACCCCTTTCATGTTTTTTGATTGATTTTTCGCGAAAATAATCGGCCGACACAGATCGGGGCACAAAATCCCGACACCCGAGCACTGTTCGTCCATTTTTTCGAATTTCTGTAAGTCGAAATCGATTTCTGAAAGCATAGGGTGAAAGGGCTCATCGAGATGAGTCCATCGACGGGTCGTGCGCCGCCGGGAGACTCCGGACGCGCCCACACGTGCGGCCAGAAGCCGCTGCCCGTGGGCGCCACGCGCTGGTCGGCGAACCGACGCGTGCTGACGTCACCGTGACGTCACAAGTAATCGCCGGGATGACGTCATCGATGACGTCATCGCCGACGATCGTTGGACGGCCGGTCATCGGCCGGCGACCCGACCCGACCCGACCCGCATGGAAGCTCGGCACATGCCGCGCACGTGCCGGCCGACGTCCGCGTGACGCGTCGGCCGCGCACGCGCGCAAGACGTGCTGCGGTCGGTTCGTTCGACCCGGCCCGACCGGCCTGACCGGCCCGACCGGCCTGACCGGCCCGACCGGTCCGACCATCGGCGACCTGACCGTTGACCCGACGACCGTTGACAGTTGACCGTTGACCCAAAAAAAAAAAAAAAAAGACGGAAAAGAATGTGTTTCTTTTTCAATTAAGTCTATGTAGATTATATGTGATCCCTTATTTGTTCTGCATTTATTGCAAGAACTATGCCTCCCCTCAGGTTGCGCACACCTATTCGCGCAATTACCGATGAACAAAAGGAAAGACTTTCTAAATTGATAGCTGAGCTTACTGATCATTGATGGGAGAGTGGTGACTTAATTGATCACGTCCTTGAAGTCAACGGGAAAATTCAAAAGGTCATATGGAATGGTCGTCCTATGCCACAGTCTGAGATGGTGCGATTTTTCATGAACACCCTTCCACCAGAATGGCAAGGAGTGTTGAATCGCATATGGGATGTCAACAGAGCTGCTTCATATAAGAAAATTGTGATGGATTTTGTAGATGATTATTATAGGATTGTTACAAGGGAAAAGATCAAGAAATTGAACAAAAGAGGATCTTTCCCAGTTCGTGTGCTGACTTGGTGTTAGATGTATTGGCTGATCTTTGTTAAGTGTGCTTTGTGGACATCTTATGTAATGTTTACTACTTGATTGTTGTTGATGTAGCAACCGATATGTTAGTTGTATTATGTGAAAGTATTATTGTTTTATTGGATGTCAATTATTATTTGTTTTCTGTTATTGCTGGTTGCTGTGGGTAGTTATAGAAGTTTTTGTAGCTTCATAGAATTTATTTTGCATAAGACAATTATATTAATGATAGTTTTAAGTTAGGATTTTTGGAGGATGATTGGAAACTTAGTGGCATTTTGATTTTGAAACCTTACTTGAAATTGTTCATTAATATGATGAGTCTGTGCAAAAGGGATGCATAAATGATAGGCATTAATAATTCGTGTATATATGTCTGATGTGTTCAGATCAATGGCTTCAGCCACAAAGAGCATAGTTGCCGAGCTGAACAAATGTGAAAAGCTCAATGGTGACAATTATGAAATATGGCACATGAAAATCCAATATGTGCTGGAAGAGCAAAATGCACTAGAAGCTCTTAACCTGACCATGGTAGAACCTGAAGAAGGAAACACTGCGCAGCACAAGAGAGATAAGGAAGCATTTGCTGCATGGAAAAGAAAGAACTCTCTTGCTCGCATTACGTTGCTGAGCAGCATGGAAAATGATGTCATGCGAGAGTTTAGGCGTTTTGACAATGCCAAGGAAATGTGGGAAGCATTGGCAGCTAGATTTGGTCATATTTCGGTGACCAGACTAAGACAACTCACTATTAGGTTTGACTCTTATAAGAAGCCTCATGGTCAGACCATGAAGCAACATCTTAGAAAGATGTCAAACATGATTAATGAGCTGAAAGATGCTGGCCATGTCCTCACTGATGAGCAGTAAGTGCAAGCAGTGATTCGTTCCTTGCCTCAGAGTTGGGAGCATATGAAGGTGCACTTGACCCATAATGAAAATATCAAAACCTTTAAGGATGCAGTGCGCCATCTTGAGCTGGAAGAGGACTGCCTCTTGGCGGCTAAGCCGGATGCTAAACTCAATCATGCTAGTTCTAGCTCACATGGAGCTTCGAGCTCCAAGCGCAAACGCCCTAACTGGTTTGATAAAGGGAAAGGCAAGGAAGCATGTCCTTCAGGGAAGAAACCCAAGTTTAACCAACATGAAAGAGGAAAGCGTCCTCGCATGAAGAAGCTTGCAAGGGTGAAATGCTACAACTGTGACAAGAAGGGTCACTATGCTCGCGACTGTCGTGAGCCAAAGAAGGTATACACCCCTTGTACTTTTTAGAACTTTGCTTTTGTGTTGAGTTCTGTATTCTTGATTGAGTCTAATCCTTTGTGGACTGTAGATTCAAGAGCAACAGACCATGTAGCGAAGGATAGAGAATCCTTCGTGGAATTCCGACGAGTACCAACTGGAACTAAGTGGATCTGTGTGGGAAATAACTTCAGAGTTGAAGTGAAAGGAATTGGCACATGCCAACTGAATATGCGTGGTGGACGCACTTTGTTCCTACATGATGTATTGTATGCTCCGGAGATTCGTCGGAATTTAGTGTCTGTTTTAGTGTTGGTTAAACTAGGTTTTAATATGAACTTCTATAATAAAGGTGTGGATTTGTTTTTGGATACAAATTACTATGGTTGTGGTTATTTTCTGGATGGTTTCATTGTATTAGATATTGACTATGTTAATGCAAATGTTTGTTATTCCCTTCTCACGTCTCCTAATACATATGATAATGATGTGAATGTGTGGCATGCTAGACTTGGTCACATTGGCCAACAACGTATGAATAGACTAGCTAAAGAGGGCTTGTTGGGCAACTTTGAAAAAGTCGATTTGCCCATATGTAAGCATTGCCTAGAAGGGAAAATGACAAGGAAACCATTTGGAAAAGGTAAAAGAGTTGAATTTCCTCTGCATTTAATCCATTCTGATGTCTGTGGTCCAATGAATGTGAGAGAAATGCATGGGGCTGTTTATTTTATCACTTTTATAGATGATTATACTCGATTAGGATATGTCTATTTGATTTCTCATAAATCTGAAGCAATAAGTTGTTTCAAAAGGTTTATGAACCTGGTAGAAAATCAATTAGACAAGAAAATAAAAACATCAAGATCGATCGAGGTCGAGAATATTTATCGATGAGTTCAGAAAATTATGTGATGAAAAAGGAATAGAAAGACAGTTGTCTATTCCGTATACTCCTCAACAAAATGGTGTTGCGGAGAGAAGAAACAGAACCTTACTAGAAATGGTTAGGTCCATGATGGCGCATGCTAACTTACCTATTACTTTTTGGAGTGATGCGTTGTTAACTGCTGCCTATATACTTAATCGGGTGCCTTCCAAATCAGTTACTTCCACTCCATATGAGTTATGGACAGGTAGAAAACTGGACTTAAGTTTTCTTAAGCCATGGGGTTGTGCTGCCTATACACATGAGTCCTCTCACAAGTTTGGGAAATTGGGTCCCAGAGGAAAAAAGAGTATTTTCATAAGATACTCGGAACACTCGAAAGGGTATGTGTTCATAGGTGAGCAGGAAAGTGGGAGTATAACTGAATTTGAATCATGGGATGTCACATTCTTAGAGGATGAATTTCCTAAGAAGGGCGAAATAGGGGAAGATCACTCCCTATTTGAAACCTTGTATCAAGATAATGATATTAGTGGAGTTCGTCCAAGTGGGAGTAATATGAGAAGTGATTAATTGAATTCAACTCATTCTCAATTACAACCACATAATGAGACGACATCATCATTATCTAATCCAAGTGGGAGCATAATGGGGAATGATATGCAAAGTGTACAATCTCCCATACGGCGAACAAGTCGCCAAAGTATTCCCCGTCGACGTTTTGACATTGAAGGGGAAACTTTTATGATTGCTCCGCAAGATGAGGATGAGCCAAGAGATATTAATGAGGCTCTGAATTTCCCTAGTAAGGAAAAATGGATTCATGCAATGGAAGAGGAAATGGAGTCAATGAAATCAAACCAAGTTTGGGAACTGGTTGATCTTCCAAAAGGACGCAGAGCTATTGGGAACAAGTGGGTTCTCACAATAAAGCGAAAGGCTGATGGCTCGATAGAAAGGCATAAGGCTTGCCTTGTGGCGAAGGGGTATAATCAACAGGAAGGAATTGATTATGAAGATACATTTTCTCCTATAGTGAGATTTACCTCGATTCGCATTATTCTGGAAATAGTGGCTAGTATGGATCTTGAGTTACATTATATGGATGTAAAGACTACTTTCCTCAATGGAGAATTAGAGGAAGAAATATATATGGAACAGCCTGCTGGTTTCATAGTGAAAAGCCAAGAAGAAAAGGTATGTCGACTTTTGAGATCGATAAATAGCCTCAAGCAGTCTTCGAGACAATGGTATATACGTTTTAATAATGCCATAATGGCATATGATTTTACAATGATTGATGAGGATTATTGTGTATATATCAAAAGATCCAATGATCAATTTGTGATCATATAATTATATGTTGATGATATATTGATTGCCGGAAGCAATATGGAGTTTGTTAATACTGTCAAAAGTTGGTTGTCTTCCAACTTTGAGATGAAAGATATGGGTGAGGCTGCATACATTCTTGGAGTTAAGATTTCAAGGGATCGTTCAAAGAGATCGTTGTCTCTTTCGTAAGAAACATATATAAATAAAATTCTTGAATGATTTCGTATGCAAGATTGTAAACCCATAGATACTCCTATTGCAAAAGGTGAAGGATTGAGCCATAGACTGTGTCCAGGGACCCCACAAGAGAAGGAACAAATGAAACATGTTCCTTATGCTAGTGCTGTTGGGAGCTTGATGTATGCTATGATGTGTACAAGACCCGACATATGTTTTGCAGTTGGAATGGTAAGTAGATACCAATCCAATCTAGGTCCAACACATTGGAAAGCCGTTAAGAGAATACTGAGGCTACGTTTGGTCGTCCGGATTTCTAAACGGGATAGGACTGGATAGGATAGGATAAGAAATCCATGGATTTCTTCATATCCCATCAACTGTTTGGTGAACTACGGATTTAAAGTCGGATATCCTCATATCATATCCAATCTATTGTTTGGTGAACTGCGGATTTAAAGTTGGATATGCTCTTATCTTATCAAATCTATCGTTTGGTGAACTACGGATTTAATTTTGGATATTTTAAAAACACTAACATTAGGCAAGTACAAATTTGCAGGTTTAATATTCACAAAATCATCCAAAACAATATATCTTTTTCAAATTAACAGATTCTCATTGAATTTCATGATTACGCATCGTAATAATCTTTTACGTTCCTTTGAAATAATCTTTTGGATACCCCTTCAATGCCAAACGTTTTTAGAATAACCTCAATTTCAATATATTCACTTTAAAACATGAATTCTTTCTCTCTTACAAGTTTTTCATTTGTTTCCATTTTTTTACAGGTCCAATACCAAATCATGCCTAGGTTTTTTGCCAAGGAGACAGAGAAACTATTTATGAAAATAAAAGACAGAGGCAATGAGATAAAGTTTCAAGCCATATCCACCTCTTTTCAAGTCATGGCTACGATCGAAAGGTCCAAAAAGATAACATTAAAGCTTATAGCTAACCCCAAAACCCTTTAAAAAAAAACATAAAGAAGAAAAAAAGAAAAAGTATGGAGAGAAACATATCTGCTACAAACTCATAAACAACTCATCATCACTCATTCTCTTCTCTCATCTCTTGGAGAAGTAATTCCACAAATGCTTTCCTGTCTTCTCCTTGAAATCCCAAAAATAGATGAATATTCTCAGGATCCTTCACAATTTTTCTACATAATTTTATTCTATCCATAGTACCTAAAGACATTTGAAGAAGCTCCTCATTGATTTTTCGTTTGTCATTATCCAAATCCTTGGCATGTCCGATGCGGCTAGCGATCATCTCCATTCTCTCGTTAGCTTTTTCCAAGAATGAGCCAAAAGTTCCTGCTATCTCAACTAAGCCAGCAGCCCATTTGTCACTTGCTTTAGCCCTTTTTCTTCTTGAAGAATCAGAAACATTTTGTGCCTAAGAAGATGATAGTGGCGGTGAGTTTTGACTTACACCATTGGCTGCCACATTATCATGATTTTCATATTCCTCATGATCTACAGCCGCATGAGCTTCTGAAGGGTCTTCACTGAGATTTCCTTTGGCACGATCTTTTCCAAATATGTTTGTTAATCGATCATATTGAGGGAAGGACTTCCCTCTCAAAGAAGCAACTCCTGGATAGGTCTACAAAGAAAATTATATTATTTTGTTAAAAATGAAACAATTAATAAAGAAGACAAATGAGAAGAAGTGGCACAAACCTTGCAATATTTTTGCCAACTATCCTCAGAATGAATATCGACACAATGCTTTTCATGGTCCCACCCAAATCCACTTTGATTCCTCAAGTCATATATGATTATACAACTTTTTCAAGTTTTTCATTTTTGACTCTATGTGAGGATTACCCTTGATGCCGAATGAGGGAATTTTTCTTCAAACCACTTCTCTAACATAACCATGTAACCACTCTTGAAGCCGTTATCGGCTTTCATTCCTCGCGTAACTAATTCTTCAAGACCATCTAGAAGTGCATTTTCTTCATCTATTGTCCATATACGTCGGTCTCTCTTTGTTCCCCTTCCTTGAGTTTGACTGAAATTGCTACCTTCCATGTTAACAACCTAACTCACTGCAATCTATCAATGATCTTGATTAATTCTCCAAAGAGTAGAACAATAAAGCATTGAATGTCATATTTTCAATATTAGTGCTAGGTTATATACATATACATTTATATATCTATTCCTAAATAAATTTATAATGGAACTCCAGCACATGCTACATGAAAAGGTCCAAAACAAAAGGAGTGTGCAAAAATTATAACCAAAGAAACTTTCAGATATATGCCACCAGATTGTTATGTAGGTTCTCACACATGCAACTCCCGTAGAATGACATGATGTGACATGGCCAAGCAAATAGCAGACAGCACACATGAAGGAAGAACTCATACCTTCAATAAAGAGGTGTGAGGCTTCTTAACCTGCAGAAATAATATATGCATGGTCAATTGTGGCTTTTTGGAGATAACAACTGAGATCATGGATGATACATAAACTTTAAGATGAGAGAGTTGATATAGCAAGTCGTCTTAATAATTTGCAAAGGTAGCACACCAACAAGTTGAAGCACACTTAGGTGAAATATGGTGTCAATATTCATTTAAATAATCAGCATGAACAAGGAAATGGACAGATTAATTTTCTCCCATTCTATCTTGTATGATGTTTGCCAATACAAATTGGGATGTGGAGCATCCAAGTGATTTCCACCT
This sequence comes from Eucalyptus grandis, assembly GCF_016545825.1. NCBI lineage: Eukaryota > Viridiplantae > Streptophyta > Magnoliopsida > Myrtales > Myrtaceae > Eucalyptus > Eucalyptus grandis. Next base: position 41,043,038 of record NC_052617.1, on the reverse strand, counting down.
GGGTTGGTATTGTACTCCTAATCCTATCAATAGAAAGAACCCTCCCCTTTGACCCAACCATCTCATCCAGCCCTGAAGATACCTAACGTTTATAAAAGAAAGCCTTTTCAACTTATCTGTCTGTATACTTTAAATAAGTAAACAAACAAAGCTTTCATCAGTGGCCAATTTGCTATTCATCCAACTTGCCATTTTCACGTTTCATTTTGGAACACAAGCTCAAGTTCATTTGGACCCGTGTACACATATATACTAATATGTTTAAAACATTCATGACTAAATCTCTTGCAATATGAAATTAAGAACTAAAAGACCGCATGAGAAGCAAGTACATAGAAACAAGCTATTGCAACTAAAATTGGAACAAGATCTTCCTTATCTTGTATGGGACAGAAGTATTTCTCAAAATTTCATTTTGGAAAAGAGTTGATAAGGCCAAGTTGGCAAAAGTTACAAGATTTCTCCTAATCTTTCAAATCCTGGAAAATTCCCAAGCACCAAAAAATAAATATAAAGGCCCTTATAGTTCCAGATAATATTCAAATGATATGCAGCTAAAAAATGACTGTTGGTCACAGTTGTCTTACAACTGTAACATGAAATTTCAAGATCATTTAACTCCATTAGTCTACAAGCATAAGTCCTTATATATACCCCAAATTTAATACCTAGAAAATCTCGGGCAAAACAATGATTCTCGCAAGCATGAATCATAGATGCTTTAGCCAAGTCAACATTAAACTGGAGAAGTCCACACGATGCAAAATGCAAGTACTTGGCCCCTAATGATCATGAACTTGATATGGTAACTGAAAACCAGCATGCACAAAACTAACAACGTATATACAAGGTTGTACTCAGATAAGGGAGAAGGAAACAGAGTCTCATTCTACTTTCCCCCTCGTTCAGGCTTCCAACAATAGGGGGCAAAAAAAAAAGACATCCAGAATGCAGAAGGGTCATGCGCAGTCGTCGTGGGAAAGGCGTTGGGGGAGGGAGGGGGGTTTGGAGAAGGGAGAGAAAAAGCACGGCAAGACAGGAACAATTGCGAATCTTTTGAGTCAGCCACCATAGGAACATTGTCGATTCTCCACAATTATTTAATTATCTCACAGAGAGAGAGAGAGAGATGCAGTAGCCTTGGAAATCTGGGTATTGAAGAACAGAACCAAGAACGAACAATTTGCGTTGAAGATATCAAATATTTTGCACAAAAATAGAAAGGCCTTTATAAATCTACAAATTCAAAACTACCAAGAAGACGATCTCCAATCAACCAGCAAAAAAACCTAGAACTATAATTCTGACCTACGTAAGCTGAAACAGAAAAACAATCCACAACTACTTTAGAAATCAACGTTAGAGAGAGAATGATTATTTACCTTTGAAAATTCGTCGCTTTCGTAAAATTTCGATGAGAATCGGAGAGCTATTGAGAAGAAGGCTTCAACGTCGATACTTTGGAAACAGAGAGTCGTCTGTGGGTGAACGACGGAGAAAGAAAAAAAAGCGTAGGGTTTTATGTTCGGATAAAAGATATCCTATCCGACCTTATCCCACCCCCCCTCGGATTTTTTTATCCGGTCTATATCCCTCCTATATCCGACCTTATCCTATCCTAGACAGCTACCAAACATGGGATAGGATAAAACATATCCTATCCTGGTTTTTATCCGGTCGACCAAACGCAGCCTGAGGTATCTGAAGGGAACTGCTGATTACAAGTTGAATTACCAAGGAAAGGATCTGCGACTTGAAGGCTATTCAGATGCTGATTGGGGAGGAGATTTAGATGAAAGAAAATCTACCTCTGGATTTGTTTTCTTACTGAACAATGGCGCCATATCATAGAGTAGTAAAAAGCAAACGTGTATAGCCTTGTCCACAATGGAAGCTGAGTTCGTGGCATTATCAGCAGCGGTACAAGAATGAGTTTGGCTTAAGAGATTTTTGGATCATTTAGGTGTTATTGAGAAAGCTGCAAATCCATTATTGGTTAACAGTGATAGCCAAGCAGCTATAGCGTACACCAAAGATCCAAAATATCATGACAAGACCAAATATATAGATACCAAGTATAACTTTGTCAAAGATATGGTTGCACGAAAGGATGTGAACTTACAGTACATATCTACGCATAGAATGGTAGCAGATCCTATGACAAAGCCAATACCTAGAGATGTGTTTTGTGGTCATGTAAAATCTCTAGGATTGCGTAGAGTCTGATGTACTGGATTGTAATTTCTCTGAGTTGTTCACATTTATGAACTTGTGTTTTTTCATTATTAATGCCTATGAATCTTTGTTTGATCTTTATGCATCTTAATGCTCAGTGCATTACTTTAAGTTGAGAAAGTATGTCGGACAGATAAAAGATTAGCCCACTCACACGGGTAATCACCTCTATTTACTGTGTGATAAATAGAGATGAGATTGTTTTAAACTTATTATCTAGGTGATAATCGAGAGCTCAAGCTTAAAATACGTATGTCGCCTTAACATGGTGTTAAGATGATGACATAATACTTATTATGTTCGAAAGTAAAATACCCCACATATTTTACTTTATCTGTCTATGATGCCAGATGTGAGTTCTGATGAATTTTGTGAATGAGTAGATATGTGAACTCAAGTTAGACATTGGGTATGTCTGAACTATCATCTGTACGGTATTGAAGGAAAAGACATATGCTCCATGGGAAAGGAGTTAATACCGTAATACGTATTTCATACTACGTATGCAGGAGACGACCAATAAGAGTGGCAAAAGTTTGATCTCAACTTTTATGCCGTGTGAGACTCTTGAGGAAAATAGTTCCTCAATTTTAGTGCCCTCATGACTTTTACTTATTCTCAAGATTTCTATTTAGTGTTTCCTATCTTAGGATGTTGCCAATGGTCATGAATTGATTCGATCTAATGGGACATTTCTAGAAAAGCAAGCTGAACTGAAATTGAGAGTTTGAAGGAAAGAGGAAGATCGATTTTGGAGAATCACATTGTAGTTTTGTATTCACTGGTCGACAAATTATGACTGCCTTTGGGATAATTATAATTGTGAATACAATATATATATCATTGTTTAAAAGAGATCAAGAGAAATATAAATGTGATCGATCGATCTAGGGTACTGCATACTAAATCTACTCAAAGTGTGATGCCCATTATGAGCTGTTATATATTCTTAACAGATGTATAGCAACGAGCTCTCAAAGTATGCTGGTCGCACGGATTATTCACCGGTATGAATGTTGAAGATAGGTAAAGAGAATCATGTTCGGCTCACCATGTGCGAGTGGGAGATGATGGTTTTTAATGATGGGGTTAAGGCCCGTCCGCCCATGTTGGGCCTAAAAGCCCGGCCCACAGGATTATGGCCCATGGATGGAGGGATACAATGAAGGGGTACGTTTCTATTTTGGAGGGGACGTATATAAGGGAGGAGAGAGAGGGAGAACGTACCTTTTGGCATTTTAATGTACGTACGTCCTTCCCCCCCTCTCTCTCTCCAAAAAGGAAAAACAGTAAGCACAAGGTAACGTTTTTCTTCCCTTCAAGGCGAATTGGTGTCATCGGATCGAACATGGCCAAATTCTCTTTCCTCATATCGGCGTCGGTGTTTAATCTGTGGCTAACAAGGTATGCTCGAATCCGTGGTGTGCTTTACGATCGGTGATACGTGATTTTCCCGGGCTTGTTTTCCGCATTCGTTTTAGGGGTTCAATTTAGTGTTGAATCCGTTTTTGGGGATCCGTTAATCCCAACAGTTGACCGCCGAAGGAAGGCTCACGTGGCCATGCGAGTCGGTGACCTTCATGTCTTACTGAAAGAGTTTAGGTGGGCGTGCGTGTCCAGCAGCTGGAATTTCCTTCTTGGATGCACGCCACCTTGCTTCTCCATGCAAGGGACGTGTCCCTTCCCCCCTTGCTCGAACTTCTTTCATGCGGCGGTTGCATGGGTCAATTCTTTCATTTGTTGACCCATGCACGAAGGAACGTGCATGGCTTTGGGCGTCCCCTTAGATTTGAGTCAATTACATGCAAATTCGTAGGGTAGCTTGGTTGGAAAACAGCCCCGCGCATGTCCAAATTTTCCTTTTGTTAGCTGCCTAAAGAGAGAGCGTGCATGGAGTATATGAGGTCTCCTATTTTTCATGCACATGAGAAAATGGGCAGCTCACGATCCTTGGGTGTTTCTTCATCGGCGCATTTGGGTTGGTAGGGTCGAGAAATATGATCGTCTAATGGTAGGGATGGCTGAAGTTAGTGTAATAGATATCTTGTCGACACATCATTTGAAATGATACTCGGTCTCGCTAGAAACGTAAGAAAGATTTTCAACGAGACTATAATTTATTCTATGATCAGACCATGACCAAACATAACGTCTTGGTCCAACGATGATGATGAAACGGTGTCTGCAAATGGTACCAATGACGTAGTCCGACGATACTTCCGTCGACCTGTCATGGACCGTCACATATTGGAGGTCCGGCAAAATCTGGATGTCGCACCATTTCGGTACATTTTCCTTTTATTTTGAAAAAAATATTTTGCAAGGAGCTCAAATTAATTTTAATTTACTTTCCTAACATATGAGGTGACCATGCAGGTGCGCAAATCACTAATTTAACACCCAAGAAAACAATAAATAAACTACGAGACTTACTTCATGGCAACGAAAACATCTGTAATGTTAGCTCAAAATTCACATCAAAAGCCCTATATAGGGTTCTTAATTAACACAGTCACTCAATCTTTTTTAAGGATTTTCTCTTGTTTAATAAAATCTAATCTATGTGCAATGCAATTTAACCAAATGACCTAATTCTAATGTCGGGCAATTTCTAATTAAATGGACCTAGCAACAATCATTAAATGACATGCATTTAATGAACCTAATTTTATATGACATGGGCATGATATTTTTGTATTTTTTTAATAAAAATTCGAAATTAAAAACTGCTAAAAATAAAAATCTACCTAAAGTAAGTGATTATCTATAGACTAACCTAATTCCTATTTAACCTAGATAGATATCTCAAAAAAAATTTCAATGCAAAGATGTTATTTAGTCTAAATATTATCTAAGCATGCATCCTAAAAAAGGTAGCAAAACTATTATATCATGCTAAACTAATTCTGATCTACATGATGCGCAAGATTTTGTATTTTCAGCACAAATAAAGTAATTAAAGCAAGCACTAAATCACTCAAGATCATATATCATCCGATCAATGCGAATAAGGAAATAATATCCAATCAACTTGTTATCTCACGAATAAAATTGATAAGCCAGATCAAAATATCAATTTTAAAGATTCCCGCGGAATCAATAATTCTATCTAAAGTCTTATAGGTGGAATCAAAGATTATATGCGGTTGCGAATTAGGAAATAAATCCTAATTGAAAGTTATGTCTAGATATGAAACTAGATATAAATAGACATGGCAATAAAATATCCAAATATACTAGAGATGTACATCTTACCTAATTTGAGGATATTCTTTCCAAATTCGGACCAAGTGCAATCGGACCAGGATCGCAGTTGGCTCCTCGACAATGAACAGCAACGGTGGTAGGGCGGTGGCAAGTAGCAGTGGTTCGTGGTGAACCATGATGGATTACTTTGCAATAGTTCGCGGTTCTCGACCAGCGTCTCAACTCACAACAACGTGGCTGCTTGTGGTTGTTTGGGAACAATGATACCAATGATTCTTCTGTAGACCTGCAAAAATAGAAATTTCGTCGAGGTGCAACAGATTTGTTGGCGCCAAGGCAGCGGCATGGATCTCGTCTGGTTGTCGGATCGAAGAGCAGATCGGCTGGCTTGGTGAAGCTTGGAGACAACAAGGACGTCGGGGTTGGCTTGCTGCATCACAGGTGCAGATTAGAATAGCTCGTCCTTAGGAAATTGCAGCTTGTCACGAGACTGGTGGTCATCAAAGGGATTCCGAGCGGTGGTCAGCGGCAACAACAAAACTGGAGACAAACGTCAGGAAATCTTCGAAAAATTGATGGGCTTCGATTGGTTCGAGAATTTGCTGCGTTCACCGGAAATCAAAAACCGAGGAGGCATGCATGACAAGAGACGTGGCAAGAGCTAGTCTTCTTTTCAGTGCGTGTCCTCTGTATCTATTGCGCCCGTGAAGAAGTAGATGGGAAGTGAAGGTCTTCCCCCTCCCTTTTTTCTCTTTCCCTCTCCACGCAATGAAATTCCTCTCTCTATCTTCCTGCACACATTAAAATCATCTCCTTTCTCATGAACGAACGTGCTCTCTCAGAGAATTGTGGCTCTTCACCTACATGTGGCCGTTTATTCAATGCGTCTGGCCTCTCAATAGTGCTATGGGATTCTGAATTGCCGACCTCTTACGATTGTCTCTTCCTTCTTATTTATATGTGTCAATCCTGTTTGTAAAAGGCAAGAGATATCTTGGGCTGGCGTGAATGAAATCCACCACTTGATATCCTCAATATTATGCTCAGCCCCTATTAATACGTAAATCTCCCACTTCCCTTTGAGTCATTGCTGAATATTTCCCTCAGATAATGGGAAAATCCCATTGAATTTGCCTTTTCTTTCTCCACCGCCACACACACATGCACCAATCTCCTTTCTTGATTTTCCCTTACTTTGTTGGTCAAATTTTCCTTTTATGCTCTTAAACGAATATTGACACAATATTTCTTTTGGTCTTGTTCCGATTGTGAGTTTTCCCCCAAGTATTTTGACGAAGATATTTATTTCTTGTTTGAAAAAAAGAAATATCACATTGAAGAATAGAACACCTTTGAATCTATTAAGCTTAAAATTATTCATTTGAGTCCATTCACCATCGTCGATTCAATGCGAATGCAACAATAAGAAAAATAAATGCACCTAAATTATATGCTATGCAATTAATATTATATTTTTTTAGGGTTTAAAAATTAATCCATAATTTTCTATGCAATGAATAAATGACTGGGTTGCTAAAATTTAGGTGTCAACACTAGCGTTCTTCAGACTCTAACCACAAAAATCTGACGCCTTTTGGTAACATCAATTCTAATGTTCTTGGATTCTTGACCACAAACGTCTAACGCCGTTCCGATAATACTGGTTCTGACATTCTCCAGATGCAGAGCATCTGATCTTTTCGTAGGCTCTAATGTTCTTGAGATTCAGTCCCACAAGTGTTGGGCCTCTATTTTAGACACAATATCAATTCTCACGATGAATAGAAGAGAAAAATTGAGAGATCTCACAACTATAATTGTGCTAGCAATTGCTTTCATGTGAGTGATTTTGTTGATCAGTATTAGCACTCTCAATTATCAATTATTGATTGTCGATCATCCATCATCCGATGATCTGCTCTCTGTATTACCTTTTATAGTTAGTGCAGATCACATTTAAATTGACGCATTAACTTTAAACTGTTTTAGAATTAATTCGGCCGTAATTCCTGACGAACGTAAGTTCTGGTACCGTTTCAAACACTAATTCCAGCATTAATTTTGTAACTATTACAGAGCATTATTTCAAACATTTATTTGTGACTGTTACAAGTATTTATTTTGGGTATTAACTTTGTAACTGTCACAAATATTTAATTTTGACTGTTACTTTTGAAACTATTTCAAAGCATTAATTGGTTATTTAAATTTGAAACCATTTCAGATCATTAAGTTGCCATTTATTCTGAAACCGTTTTAGATCATTAATGTAATCGTTAAGTTCTAAAACCGTTTTGGAACTTAATGTGACCGTTAAATTTGAAACCGTTTCAGATCTTTAATTTAGTCATTAAGTCCGAAACTATTTTAGATCATTAATTTGGCTATTGATTTTGAACTCACTTCAGATCATTAACGCAACTATTAATTATAAACTCAATTTAGATTATTAATTTGGTCACTGAATCTGAACACGCTCCAGATTATTGATTTGGCCGTAGAGTTTGAAACCCACTTCAGACTTTGTAAATTTTGAAGCCTCTTCATCAGAACTTTTATTTTTAACACAACTCAATCTGATTGGCTCAATTGCAAACAGATTTGTAATATTCTCTCTCTTGTTTAAACGTCATTCTAATTGGTTATTGTGTATGACATTCCTAGGTTCATCACTGAGTTGGCAGCAGGACTTGTACTAACACATTAGCACAACCAAAAGAACTGATTGTCAAAATCAATCTCATGTTCCTGCAAACCATAAGTGACATCGAGCAATATATCATAGTTATCCAGACAGTATGAAATGTTTTCAAAACATAATGAACCTGTCGGCTTTAGCGACCGTGTAATTCAATCATTCTGTCTCACCATGTCCCGATCGAACAAAGGCTATAGAATTATTAGTCAAGCCCCCAATTCGATCACCATGTCCCGATTGAACAAAGGTTGTAGAATTATTGGTCAAGCCACCAATTCGATCATATGCACAAATTTAATTAACATGTATTCTTCGAGAAATGGTTATAACCTCGACCAAGGATTTCAATACAATGTCACGATTAGATTGCATAGGACATTAATCTAGTATATTTGTATATAACAAGAAGACAGATTCCATATTGCGCATGTATGTGCCTTCGTATGTGAACAAACTATAACCATCAAGTACAGAGACGATTCAACGAAGCGTCAATATACGCACTTGTGAACCACAACCATCCAATATATAAGTTAGTATCGTGTCTTAGGTCTAAGGATCTTACACCTAACCAAAGCATGAACGATCAGACATTGACCTTGCTAAAAGCTTCCATGTCGCCAAGCATTTTTTGTATGTCATGTTCGGCGAACTTATCCAAGACAAGCACATGTGTTCTAGCTCGGGTATCACAATACCCAATGACTTGTGACTCATTATCCCCTCAAATATCCAATACTGAATGGTGAAACTAGAGAACACACCGATCTTAACAAGATCATTAATATCCTCTCAATGATCCATCGATTGAGAACTGTTTAAAAATTAAGCATAACTGTAAACCCATCACACATATCTTGACACCTTAAGAATAGGTTCAGTCATAACTAATCTTATGGACTTCATTTATATAAATTGGACGATGAATAAAAAGAATTATTTGCCATTAAATAATCCCTAACATGTGACTATTACATGATTGTTTTAGGGCATACAACTAACACTAACCTCACGGATAGACAAGTTTAAGCACTAAGTCCTACAACAGAGACATCCAAGCACCCGATTATTATAGTTCAGTGCATCATATTTTGCGGTGCATGAGTTGATAATATCTTTAGTTTCTTTCAGAAAGTCAAGGTCGAAAGCAGTTAGGTTATAGCACTTTCACCAATATCAAGTTCCTCTAAGAATTCCAATCTGCCAATGCTTTAGCAGCCACAAAGGTTTACAACTTTGGGCGATTTCTGGAAGACTTTTGAGTTTCTTGCCATCACCCAAATCGAGTATGTGTCAAAGCCTTTGGAGAACTCCAACAGAGGGATCATCAACCTCTGACAATCTCCTGCTACCTTTGGGAGAGGAACCAAAGAGGAACCAGAGAGGTTAATGGCCTTCAATTTCGGCCAAACTAGCCTTCAGATTTACAAAGATAGCAAGAAAAACAATAAAGACAATTTTTGTAACTTCATACTCATATAATAATATAAGTAGTCAATCCAAACTCAGAATCACCAAAATAAGGAGCTCTCCTTATTTGACGCATCTCTCACTTTGTTTTTATGATTGTTTTTCTTGTTCCTTCCCAATTCTTCACTTAGGATCCATTCATTTCGAGGAAAATGGACCATTTTCGAAAAATATTTCCCAGAAGTCATTTTTCAGGAAAATAATAATATTTTCTGGTGTTCGGCTAAAACCTAAAAATGTTTCGGAAAATATTTTCCGGTGTTCTGTAAAAAATATATTTTATAAGACTTCACTATTTAGGCATGCAACACTTATCGACCTATAAATCCATCAAATATAAATTTGCCTTTAAATCCGGGCAAACTTGCTTCATATTTTTGTTCCCTTATTATCACCAAATACTCATCTACTCTAAAAAATGTTCGTATGAATTTTAAAAAGAAACAAAAGAGAAAATAAGCAAAGCATGTATAGCCTTAATGAGAATCTTCCAATTGAGTGGCATGTTCTCCTCTTGCGTCTTTTGTGTTCTAATAAACAAAAGAAAAAAAAATCAAAGCATGTAGAGCTTTTTGTTTGACCAATGTACAACTGCAGGGTAGAGTAAAATTAAAGAAAATGATAAGTAAGAGTGCAGAACGCGAGCTTGAGATTGACGAGCTTGAGGTTTGCCTAGCAACGACCAACAACTAGCCAAGAAAGAAGAATATGGGAAACAAAGAAAAGAAAAAAAAAAAAAAAGAAAAAGGAAATAAAAAATAATTCAAATTAAAAAAAAAGAAAAAGAAAATTAAAATATAATTCGAATAAGAAAAGAAAAGAAGAAGAAGAAGAAGAAAGAGGAGGAGGAAGTGAGGATTTGTGTAGAGGTGTAAGATAAGAGAGATCAAGTGAGGAAAATGTTTTCCACTTTTCAAAAGTGGAAAACATTTTCCCCTAATTTAGAAGATTTATTTCATTTCATGGAAAACATTTTCTCCAAGGAATTCATTTTCCGTGAAATGAACGTTGGAAAATCTGGAAAACGTTTTCACGGAAATTATTTTCCGCGAAACGAACGGAGCCTTACTCACATTTGTTTTTTCCCCGCTACCTTTTTTGTTGTAAATCGGAACTTTGCAATTATACCGGACAAGAAATTATCAGAGAGAATAAAGCAATGTACAATAAAGATCATGTAATTTAGTCCAAATGTTAGTACTTACGCTCAAGGGAGAGACAGCAAATAATTCACTGAATAATTGGAGAATTACAGAGTTTCAATTGCTTATGCTATCGAGGGTTTCTCAACTCCAGATTTCCCCTAAATCCACGTTGTCTAGCCTCGCACAAACAGTTGATCATGTGCATCGAACTCAAGTGTTTAGAACTTTCTTGCACGACCAAACTAGGAGAGACTCTTTTGAAGGAGAACAAATTAACGGTATGAAAATGGGCTTTCTTTCTTTTGTTTTTGCTGATCTTTCTCGAACGTGCCTCTCATGTCCTCTCCCATTGCCCTGCATAGAATGTCACCTTCCTGTCTTCATATCGGCATCATGCCTTAATTTAATGTTGCTGATGCGCGTAAAGACACCTTCTCTCCTTAATTTATTGTTGTGGCATGGAAAAGTCTCCTTCGGACAGCTAAAGAAAGTCGCGAAGATGCCAGCTCATTTATCTTCAAAGCAAAACTAGAAGATCTCTCCAGTGATCTGCAGTTGAAGAACAGATCTCTTCCTGCGGCGGCCGATCATATATAAAAATACTCGTGCAATGACTGAACAGTAAAATAACTTCATTTGTTTGACTTCCGCCGTTGAAAATAACTTCTACAAAAATGATTTATAGATTTTTTGGTAACTAGTTCATGGAAAATAAACTAGTCAAAGAAAACATTTTCAGCCAATAAAAAAAAAAACATCATCAAAAGTGTGGAAAATATTTTCCATTTTCCCATTATCTTTCTTTTACCTTTAGACCAAGACCAAACACTTTTTTCACTAAACATATTTTCCTTTTATTTTTATGATTTCTTTTACTTTTTAAAAATTGATTTTTTGTTTTGTTTTTTTTTTTTGGCTTCTTCCTTGGTTGGTCGCCAACCATGGTGGCGGTCGACAACTAACCACAGGCAAGCTCAAGTCTCATTAGATTCTAATGAGATTGAGCTCGCTTATGGCTAATGACCAGCTAAGGATGAAGCAGAAAAACAAAAAGGAAATAAAATAAAATATTTAAAAATGAAAATAAGTAAAACTTTTGAATTTTTGGGTAATTTGCTTTAGAAAATGAAATCAAGTACTAAATAATAGAAAATATTTTCTAATTTATTTTCAAGTTTTAGCTATATACAAAAAAATATTATTATTTTCTTGAAAATGATTTCCTAAAAATCATTTTCCACAAACGTCACATCACCACATTAAAAAACAACAAAACCCCATGTGTGGCTAAGATCTGACGAAATCAATGAGGTGCTCCTCCACATAATTAATTTTACACCTGATTTTACCATGAACCAAACTCGATACATCATTGGATAGTTTTCACTTTCAAAAGAAAAACTCTGCCTTTATTTATAGAAATATAATAAAATTCTCCGTTTACATTCTTTTTGATGTTCTCTACATTTTCTTCAAGAAAAGTAAATCTAATCGACTTGACATGATTAATTCAATTTGATGTATATATAGCACTTGAGATCTTCACGTTAGTTGATGCGATGACTTTCCACCATGAAAACAATATCTTACAGCCTTTGATCAATAAACTATGCGATAACTTGTCTTCTCCAACCTAACTTCTCATCAATAAGACATCCATCTATCTCATGTTTTCTAATATATTTGGGGCCACATTGTCTAAATTCTACGAGTCTGATTATCTTCCTGACTTGTCGCGGTTGCCCCAGGCTAGAACGAGAAGGTGATCTGATGCCATGGAGAGGAGCTTCAGAAGCGAGAGACTCGGACTGACCAGGTTCATCCGGGATCACGAACGGCCATGAACGGATTGTTTAGATGCCACGATCAGTTTCGCAGTATGATCAAGCCGAACGAACCTGACAGCACAACATAGAAGAGTTCGTAGACTACATTAGAAGATACAAGTGTTCATGGCCCACGGTACGAAAATAAACAGATGAACCGGTCCCATCGAGAAAATCTTGGCTGGCACGTGTCGACCTATAAGTTCGGGTGACACGTGCCTCTCGATCCCCATCGCGTCAGAACCACTGACACGGACTCCTCTCTCTCTTCTTCTTCCTTCTGGCGTTTCCTGTCACTCTGCTGCGGAACACGCAGGCCTCGGAGTCGGCCCCGGCGAGGTCCAGGGGCACCGAGACCTTCCCGAGCAGCCTCCCGGAGCTCACCCCGCAGGTCGCCCCATGCCGGCTCGTGTAGACGTAGACCTTCAGGCAGATCTTGCCGGGGAAGATGGACTTCCCGGCGAGCCTGTCGAGGTCGGACTTGCTGAGGTGGAAGGTGGCGCCGCCGCCGGCGACGCCGTCGGGGAGGAGGCGGCGTAGGCGGGAGGTAGGGGATGAGGGCGGTCTGGAGGGGGAAGCTCTTGAGCTTGATCTTGTAGAAGACGCAGGGGGAGGAGGAAGGGTGGACGGCGGAGCCAGCGGGCTAGACGGCGACAGGGATCCCCACCGTGCGCAGAGGGAGGATAAAGGGGAAAAAGAAGAAAGGAAGAGAGAGAGGCGACAGCGGGGAGAGGAGTGTGTGTCAGAGGTTCTGAAGCGGTGGGGTCCATGAGACACGTGTCGCCCCAGTGAGTGGACTTGTAGGACAGTCAATATTGTCTCGGTTCTGTCACCTGACCGGACTGTTGTTGAATCATTTTGGCGCTTAGCTTCGCTCTGGACCCCATTAATCAGATGAATAGCTTTCGTGATTATTGCATAGGCCTCTGGCTGTCTAGTGGTAGCTAGCTTTAAATGGTCGCACCAAAAAACGTACTGCGCCTGAACTGAAACCAATAATTAGAGAAGCTCATGAGGATTTTGATCAAGACGATTTTTCCTAGATTATGTAATACTGACAAAGACACGCGATACGACACCACACGACATGTCGACACGTTATTTCTTAAAAATAAAAGAATTTCAATACGTTATATTAAATATATTTTTATATATAAATATATAAATAAATAATAATAAAAATAGCATAAATTTAATTTACAAAAAAAATATTAAATAATATCATTTATTATTTTAATTTTTTACAATAATACACAAAACTTAGAAGAAAAAAATATTATTTAAAGAAAAATGCTAAAATGATATTTTTAAATTTATTTATTTATCATATATAGCATTTTTTTATTACTTCTTTCATAGTAAAAGACTTAAAAAAATAATTTGAAAAAAAAAACTAAAAGAAAAATAAAAATTGACCTCGTGCGTGTATATTTATAGTAATTTTATTACTTCTTTTGTGTATATTTATATCTTGACTTATCAAGTATTAAAATTTTTTAAAATTGACCCCGTATGTGTCGGAATTGCGTGTCGGAATTCTAGACTCGCGTGTCGGAGCGTGTTGGAGAGAGTTGACCACGTGTTGGATTTTTCAACACTCGTTGACCGCGTGTCGGGATATGTCGGAGCATGTCGGACACGTGTTGAAGTGTCGGACACGACTCGAAGACTTCCGAAGAGTGTCCGTGGTACATAGTTCCTAGGTTTCCAGAATTCATCATATATAGATAAGTCGTCGAGAACTCCAGCTTAGCAGGAGCCTTAGTTTTTGTAATAAGAGTAGTGTTGGGGATAGAAGCTCATAAAACTAATCTTTTACAGAACGGTGAGACAAACGTAGACAATGTATTTAGCTGTATCATATTTTGGGTCCAAGTTACTTTGCTTTTCTGGCTATTTTACGTAATCCTGCGAGAGGTCTACCAGAATAGACGATCTTCGCCTCTCTACTCTAGCATTATTGCTAGATAAAGAAGAACGATAAATCCGAGTGCCTTACAAGTAATCTCTATCCACTGTTCTTTGGACGCCTCTCGGTCGACGCTCGAAACATAAAGCAATCACCGTCCAGAAAAGGAAAAGATAAACGCATCATGGCAACTTCTATCTGATTTTAAAGACGCGACAATCTAGGTGAGGCGGCGGAAACATCCTCCGATAAGACCATCGTCTTCGCCAAGGCCCTCAACCGGAACTTCTGGATTTTTCCTGTGGAAGTCTTGGGCAACTCCGGCATGAACTCCACCTTCTTTGGAACCATGAAACTTGGGAGGTTCTTCCTACAGAAAGATAGGATCTCCGCTTCTTTCACGTCGTCGGTTTCACCTTCGGAGTTCTTCTTAATGCTGATGAACGCGCACGGACTCTCGCCCCACCGCGGATGCGGCATCGCCACCACCGCCGCCTCCAAGACCCTTGGGTGGCCGTAGAGCACGTTCTCGAGCTCGACACTGCTGATGTTTTCCCCACCGGAAATAATCACGTCCTTTGACCGGTCCTTTACCTCCACGTAACCGTCACGGTGGACGACGCCGACGTCTCCGGTGAGGAACCACCCGTTTCGGAAAGCCTTTGCTGTCGCTTCGGGGTTCTTGTAGTAGCCTTTCATGATGCTGCTCCCACGCAGAACAATTTCTCCCATGGATTTTCCGTCACGGGGAACACTCCTCATCGTGTCCAAGTCCTTGACATCCACGTCGGCGAGTGTCAATACGCTGATTCCCTGGCGTGCCTTGAGCCGTGCCTGCTTTGATGGCGGCAGGCGGTTCCAGTCTGCCCGCCACTCGCAGACCAGGGCTGGCCCGGTGGCTTCGGTTAGCCCGTATGCATGCGTGATGTGGAAGCCGAGAGACTCCATCTTCAGGATTAGGGCCTGTGGCGGGGGAGCACCGCCGGTGAGGATCTCTATGGGGCCGACAACCTCGCGGCGTTCGTGGGGCTTGGCATCAAGGAGGATGTTGAAGATGACTGGAGCGCAGCAAATGTTGGTGACCCTGTGAGCAACGATGTTCCGGTAGATGTTGAGCGCAGTAACGTTGCGGAGGCACACGTTGGTTCCGCCGCGGGCGGCGATGCCCCATGTGAAGGTCCATCCGTTGCAGTGGTACATCGGCAGCGTCCACAGATACACCGGTTCGCTTCGCATTTCCCACCCGAGGATCAAGCTGAGGGTGCTGAGGTAGGCTCCTCGGTGGCTGCACACCACTCCTTTCGGCTCCGACGTCGTCCCGGAAGTGTAATTGAGCGCGATGGGGTCCCACTCATCTCGAAGCTCCTCGGGGACGTAGGCCAGGTCGCCCTTCTGAATGAGATCCTCGTATTCCAAATCGCCAATTTGAACACCAGTCGGCGAGTTAATGTCGTTGATGTCGATAACCATGGGTATGCAGTAACCGGCAGCCGAGAGCATCGCAAGCGCCTCCCGTGCTACCAGCACGTGCATGCAATCGATAAAGAAGACCTTGGCGCCGGAGTGGTGGAGGATGGTAGCAATGTTGGCAGCGTTTAGACGGGCATTTATGGTGTTGAGAACTGCCCCAACCATTGGCACGGCAAAGTGCATCTCGTACATGGCCGGAACGTTCGGAGCCAGGATAGATACCTGCAAGCACAGAGAGTTACCAATGCAAATGAACATGATTTCTGAGTTTACACAAAGATTTAGATGAATAGTGGAAGAAAATTATAATATTGCCACAAGTGAGCTTTTGATGATTAAGAAGTCACTTACATGCATACAATTAGTTATTACTATGCCAATATTCGAGTCCCAATATGAATCTTTACACTTCAACCATTTTTCCACTTCTATCAACAAGATGATTTCATGGAACCCGAATGAACTCGCAGCAGAGTTAGATAAAACAAAAAGAGAAACTGCCAACAGATACGTACCACATCGTTCTTGACGACATCGAGAGAGCGGAGCGACGAGGCGAGGCGGAGGCAGCGCTCGTGGGTCTGGCGCCACGTGAAGCGGGCGGAGTCGTAAACAACGGAAGTGCGGTCGGCGTAGGCGGAAGCGGCTCTCTTCAAGAAGGTGAGCGGTGTGAGCGGGACGTGATTCGTTTCGCATTTCGGGAAGTCGTCCATTGTTGTCTGCTTTGGAATGTGGGGGAGAGAGAGAGAGAGAGAGAGAGAGAGAGAGAGAGAGAGTTGTTGTTCCGGGGAATGAATGAATACAGTCCTTGGGTTTATGTAGGAAAAGAACATGCGTTCCTCCTACGAATTCCACTTTTTAAAAGAATAAACAGTGCTTTGGACGGTTCAGATCACGACAACATGATTAGTGCATATCTCAGACTTTATCATTAACGAATGCCGCGAGTTCTTGTTCGACTTCTTTGGTAACGCCATAGCTTACGGAAAAATAAAATGCCATGTGCAGGAAGATTAGGGAAACGCCCCGACCAATAATTTTTCCTCGTGAGCGTCGCTGGCCACGTTTGGTTCGACTTTGGAGGTCTAAACCATTTTTCCGACGTCTTTGAACGAAGGTGTGTTTATTAAAAGCAAATCGCGATTGGTTGACGCTTATTCTGTGTAAAGCAACTTTGAAGTAAAACAAAAGGAGAGAAAAAGTAAAAAAAAAGAGGAGCAACACGGCAACAAGAGCCAAAGAGGGCGATGATACTGTTAAAATATGATCCATTTTACTAGAGCTATCTAGAATAATCTTTACTTGATTATAGAAGTATCTGGCAATGGAGGAAGAGACCAGCCCATATCGACAAAGAAACCAAGAGAAAATCTCTTCTCAAGTGACTTCGCCAATAGCCAAAAAATGTGCATTAAATGGAGAACGCGTAACCTGCACATGTACCACTTTTGCAAGATTGTGTCGGTGGAGAAAGCCTGTAACTAGGCAACATCCCCTTCCCAATTATAGCAGTGTCACAACACTAATTGAAGAAAAGCGTAGGGGAGGATTTTGTAGAGGAAAAATGTATGCCTCTATTACTGTGTAATCCATGTACAGGAGTGTATATAATACAAGAAAAGAATCGATAAAAAGAAAGTAGATATTTTCTAATATTTCTAATCCTAAAATAAACACGATCCCTATCAATTTACAATCAACACAAATCTTCTAAATCATATCTTTCAACACTCCCCCTAAAGTTGATGGCTTGTATATGTCAAAGACGCCTAGCTTGCTTAGAAGATATGTATGTTGTCTTTGACAAAGGGGTTTAGTGAATACATCCGCGGGTTGCTCCGTGATTTTGATCCCTCTTGTTTCAATAACTCCTTGAATCTTCTCTCGAATACAATGACAACCTCTATATGCTTTGTCCTCTCATGTACTATGGGATTTGCTGCAAGTTTGAGTGCTAAATCATTGTCACAAAAAAGTGAAGTCGGTCCCTTAACTTGTGCCCAAGATCTAGAAGTAAACCTCGCAACCATACTATTTCACAAACAGTTTTGGCCAAGGATTGATATTCGGCTTCAGCTGAAGATAAGGACACATAGACTGCTTCTTTGTCTTCCATGAAAGTAATGATTCCTCAAATTTGATACAGAAGCCAATGATAGATCTCTTACTCATAGGACATGTAGCATAATCCGCATCGCAATAAGTCGTCGTTTCCATGTTGCACTTCCGAGAAAGATGTATCCCTAGGCCTAGACATTTCTTCAAGTATTTCACAACCTTTATAGCTGCATTCATGCGAGATTGTTTTGGACTATGCATGAATTGACTAAGAGTCTGTATTGCATAATAAGTGTCTGGCCTAGTCATGGTGAGATAGATAAGTTTTCCTACAAGTCTCTGATAGCTTGACGGATCTTCTAATAACGGATCATCAAAAGAAGAAGGTATGCCAGCATCATAATCAACAGAAGTCAGCTTGGCATTTTGTTCGATAGGAATAATGGTTGGTTTTGAAAGTGCTAGTACAAACACCTAGATGGGGTGAATAGGTGTGAAGACAAATTTTGCAAAATACAGGGAAAAACTTTACTTTTAACCTGAGTCTGGTCGATAATAGACTTTGCAAAGGAAATCAGACTCTAACAATTAAATAGAGTTACGAACAAAATAAAGGAGTTCAAGAAAGAGAATAAGAACACAATGTTTATAGTGGTTCGGCTTAGACCAAGCCTACGTCCAATCTCCCGCACTGACAGCCCACCGGCTGGATTTCACTATGAATCAAAAGATGTGTTAAAATCTCATGTCCTTGATTCCACAGTGTAGAGATTCTCCTACACTTCCTCAAGGTCTCACCAGTATCTAATATCTCTTTTGAGTACGAATTTACGCTCAACAATTGAATAAGTAAAGTACAAGGAGTTTCAGACTTTGGAATTTTTCTATCTCACACCACCTCAAATAACTAAAGCGTCCTCCTTTATAAACTCCTCCATTCCTTCATATCCGTTGGCACATTCCAAATGAGTTTTTCCAATCTACCCGTTAAACAGAATCAATTAAGAAGATCTTCAAGTTATTTAAGGAATATGAAGATAGCCCACCAATCCTGCTCGTCCATACAATCGGGATCTAGGTTTCCATAAGTAGAACCTTCCAAGTGTACTTCACCAATCAACAAATCTGAATTACTCAAATTAATTTCAATGTGAATAATAGATCTTAAGATGCCATCTCCAGCCATGAGAACTTCTTTAGTCGCACGAATCAAATCTTTAAATATATACTCCCATATGGATAAGTCTTCTTCGACGGTTTAGAAACTGTCAATGAGGGCAGACTTTAAATCTGGAGTCTGACGGTCTTCAAACTTTGACGGTAGAGTCTGGAAGTCTTCAGACTAGATTAAAGGAAATGTTTTGTGAATTTCAAAACATATAAGGAAGTTTTCTCCACCAATTTCCCCATTTTTTATGGTGACAAAACTTTACTTCAGATTTGGATACTTTTGATCTGCAAGACAATACTCAAGCAAACAAAGATATCTCATAAAAGATAAATGAATTATGATAAAGATAGTATCGAATCTGTAATCACAGAAAATGAGTTAGTCCTGTAAAAACAACTATCTTTACCATAAATACTGACAATGCTTAAGATACTACAAGCATTAAATGATCAAAACATAGTCCACAGTCCAAACCAGTCACACCAGTAAAAAATAAAGTCAAATCTCAAAATAAAATCCGCACTAACATCTCCCCATTTTTGGCAACATAAAAAAGGTAGAGACGAAAAAGAGAATTGGATAAAGTTAAGATTGTTTTGGAATGCGAACGAGCTGGAAATCTCCCATCGACTTGACAGTCTCCTCTAGCTTTTTCAAATCCTCCTTCAGTTGCGTTACTTCCTCACCCTTGGCAGTTGCTTGAACTTGAAGATTAAGGGCCTGAACTTGATTGAGCAATGAAACTGAAGTGGCTTGATTAGCATTCTACATATTCTGAAATTCACATCCCAAAGCATAAATCTAACCTCTGATCTCCATAAGAACATCAAGTAGTCTTTTAAGGTCTGCGGAGTTGTCAGTTTGAGTGCTTGCTTTAGCATGATCAGTGTGTGGAGTATTAACAGATGATGGAACTTCGGTATGAACATCTAGACTTGGAGATGAAACCTCATTAGCTTCCTCAGGAAATTGAGAGGCATATACATCTTTTGGATCGGCAGGAGAACGACTGACATCATCACTAGTAAAAGCAAGTGAAAGAGTATCTCTTTTATCAGTAGCTCCCCTTTTTCGGTGCCTTTAGGTGGGGAGAAATACTCTTCATGCTCTGGTTCTTCTTCAATCCTACCATATTCTTGTCCTTCATCCTCTCGCCGGAGAATCACCATGACTTTCTCCTTCGTTTGTTCCCCTATTTGCTCTTCTTCTACAGTTCTTCCTTCTTCTTCTTCTTCTTTGCTCATCGATTCCCTCTCTTCACTCCTCTGCTTTGTTTCCTCTCTCCGTCTTGGTTTTCTCTATCCTCAGTCTCTGGAACAAGACGTTGTAAGTTCTTTAAGGCAAGAGTGGAAATGGTGATGTCATCCTCATCTTCTTCATCCTGCAAGATGAGTGCTCTCCTCTTCTTGGATGGATCTGTTATGGGCTCATTGCCTTTTTGTTTTCTAGCCATAGGGTCTTGACGAGTCTTGATAGGGGTCTTCTCCTTAAAATGCTCTAAAGCCTTGTTTAGTTCTTTCAGACGCATCTTTGAAACCATCTTCAGTCCTACCACCATTGGATCACAGGTGCGGACACACAGAATTTTGGGTGGCGGAATATTAAGATGTCTGAATAGACGAGTAACAAGAGCTGAATAGGGAAGTTGGCCGTGACAACCCAGACCCGGGGAAGTACGGAGGGATGGACTGAGATCGCCTTGGCAGTACATGAGTGAGGCTAAAGGCATGTCTCCCGTCCCACATCGCTTAGGGGGAATCCCGGGGCTAATTTATAAAGGTTTGGGTCCCTTTAATATGTATAACGCGTTTCATGTACGCTTTCGCTGTGCTGAAAACAAAGCCGTGAGGGAGGAGGTTGTTGCGTGCATGCCTCCAAAGCAGACAATATTATGGCTTAGGAGAGGGCGGGCCAGTGGGCCACATCTTTACCCCTGCATAATGCGTTTTAAAGTCATGAGGACTTAGTGTCCAAAGCGGACAATATTATACAGTGGGGCCCGGGTCATTATAAATGGCACTCCTGACTGCGTGTGGGGGCCATAGCGAGGGCGTTATGCCTTAAGAGGGGGAGAATGTGATGACCCAGACTCGGGGCAGTACGAAGGGATAGACTGAGATCGCCTTGGCAGTACGCGGGTGAGGCTAAGGGCATGTCTCCCGTCCTACATCGCTTATGGGGGAGTCCTGGGGCTAGTTTATAAAGGCTTGGGTCCCTTTAATCTGTATAACGCATTTCACATACGCTTCCGATGCGCTGAAAACAAAGTTGTGAGGGAGGAGGTTGCTGCGTGCATGTCTCCAAAGCGGACAATATTATGGCTTAGGAGAGGGCGGGTCAGTGGGCCACGCCTCTACCCTTACATAACGCGTTTTAAAGCCGTGAGGACTCAGTGTCCAAAGCGGACAATATTATATAGTGGGGCCCGAGTCATTACATTGGCCCTTGTCCTTTACCATTGACCTATACATGTGAAACATGATAATGTGCGGTAGAGAGAACTTGTAACCAATATTGATGGCATACATTAGCTCTGCTTCAGAATTGGATACATCAATCTTTGATGTGGATTTGGGTTTGAGACAATTAAGTACAATCTTATGGAGCAAGACATTTGAAGCACTCATCCTCAAATACGAAATCCGACCTTCTGCAATTCTATCTCGAACAAGCTCCATAGTAGCATGACCAATAGACACACTAATTGATTGGAATATCCCTCTTTCCACTCCAATCACATTAGCCAGACTGTCCATATCAACCACATAATCCTGGTCTCTAACACTGAATGAAAATCTATTTGCATCTAAAAAGCTTAGATTGGAATAGAAATACGTGGTAAGTTCTGAATGAGCTACGTCTGTCTCAGAGCAAAAACATTCTAGTTGAAGTAAAGAAAATTTCTCTCGTAACTTCACGTTCAGAGAATCGAGAAAATTAAAATCCACACTCCTTGGGTTCATCACCCCTCGCTTTAGCAACTTAGAGTAAACTCGCTTATGTTCTACGTAACGAAACAGATCTGCCCTTTTTCCTCGAATATTCATAGTAACACCCATTCTAGACTCAAAATGAGTGAACATCTTCTCATCATCATCTTTTCCCTCCAGTTGATTAAATCCTCCAAAACGTGGATCACTTGGGAAGTTTGCAAAAGCCTTTCTGCCGAACCGGTAGGAGCAATTCCCAAATGTTCCATCGTTCTTAAAAAATGGGTTTCATTTCGGTACCCATTTTCTTTAAAAAATTCATCAATAAAGGTCATCGGAGAACCACCTTCCTTCAGGGCGGTGTAGAGTTTGAAAGAAAAAGCAGGCTTAAGAGTCCTTACAGGTTCAACATCCTCAATAATTTCTTCCTTTGCCTGTTGATGTGGAGATTCTTGTGGTCTAGCCTGAGAAGAATGGCGCGGTTGAGAATGTTGTTGTTGACTTTGCTGCTGCCTCGAAGAGTCTTCTTCCTCGGTTAGATCGAAGTGCATAGGACCCTCACGCATATGATGTGGTTCCCTGCTTGCAATCCTTGAGGACTTTCTTTGGGAAGACATTATCATAGTCTTTGAGAGAATTTCTGAACTCAATTCGCGAGAAAGATGAAAACTTTAAGGATTAAACTAGAGAAAAAGTAGGAAAGTGAAGTTCTGTGCTCTAGGGTTTGTGAGTAAAAATGAAGAAGAAAGATAGTAGATAAGGCGGTCGAAACGAAGTATACGGATCGTCATAAAAGAAAAAATAAAAAATACCTTTTAAAAATAACTGCTTTTTGAAAATAGATAATTGTCATTTCAAAAAGATAACTTCCTTTTCGAAAAGAATAATTGTTACAATTTCAAAAACTTGGGAAGATAACATCAATCAATTGCCGATTAATAAGCAATCATACCTTTTCGAGTTTTTATCTGAAAGCTAAATTGCTAGAACTGAAATAACTTACAATCGTAACTTTTAGTCTTCTGAGTTTGAACATCTTCAGACTTTTATTCCTGAGTCTGAGCTTCTTCAGACTTTAAGATATTAAGTTTGGAATGAATAGACTCAAATAGATTTTTCTCCAGTGGCTTTGTAAAAATGTCCGCCAGCTAATTCTTTGAGTCAATGAAATAGTGTCGAATCTCTATGTGCTTTGCTCTTGAATGTAGAATTGGATTCTTGGTGAAATTAATTGCGTTGGTGTTGTCACATTTGATCTCAGTGCATGAGTCTTCGATTCCAAAGTCTCTTAATTATTGTTTTATCCATAAGATCTGAGAACAACAACTTCCAAGAGCCACATACTCTACTTTTGTTGTTGAAAGAGTTACAGTACTTTGCTTCCTTGAAAACCAAGATACTACCCTGTTACTAAGCAATTGACAAGTGCCCGAGGCGCTCTTTCTACCAACTCTGCATCCTGCTAGATTTGTGTTTGAATATCCAGTGAGAGTAAAGTCTCATTCTTCAGATACCATAGACCTAACTTAGAGATTGTTGTAATGTATTTGATGATGTATTTCACAGCACTTAAATGAGATTCTGTGGGATCCAATTGAAATCTGGCACAAATGCAAACACTAAACAAAATGTCAGGTCTAGAGGCAGTAAGATAAAAAAGTGAACCAATGATACTCTTGTACAGCTTCTAGTCAACTTTCTTTCCTCATTCATCTTTGTCCAACTTCGAAGAACTTGACATTAGTATATTAGTCTTTTTGCAATTCTCCAAACTGAACTTTTTAACAAGTTATTTAGCATATTTTTCTTGGTGAATGAAAATTCCTTCTTTCAATTGTTTCACTTGTAGTTCGAGAAAGAAGGATAGTTCACCCATCATGCTCATCTTGAATTCATCTTGCATAGACTTAGAGAATTTCTTGCAGAGGTTTTCGTTAGGTGATCCAAAAATAATATCATCAACATAGATTTGAACAAGTAAAAAGTTTTTACTTTCTCTTTTAATAAATAGAGTAGTGTCCACTTTACCTTTAATAAAACCATTTTGAATTAAAAACTTACTTAATCTGTTGTACCAAGCTCGAAGAGCTTGCTTAAACCATATAGCGCATTTTTTCAGTCTGAATACAGAGTTTAATTTCCTTGGGTCTTCGAAACCCGGAGGTTATTCCACATAGACTTCTTATTGGATAAATCCATTCAGGAATGCACTTTTGACGTCCATTTGGAATAACCTAAAATTCTTATAACAGGCAAAAGCAAGTAAGGGCGCGTTTGGCAACGATTCTGTTCCCGGGAACTGATTCTGACAAGAAATGATTATTTTTTATTATGTTTCCGGGAACTAATTCTGAGTAAAAGAATGTGTTTGGTAATTGTCTAAATTTTTTTATTTTGGAATAGAATTGTGTTTGATAACGTGTTCATTGATTCTGTTCCAAATTATTTTTTTTAATTTTAAATAATTTTTTATACTTTTTTTCTTTTTCTTTTACCTTTTTCCTTTTCTTTTTTCATTTTTCTTTTCATTTTTTCTTTTCATTTTTTCCTTTTTCTCCTATTTTTCTTCTTCTTCTTGTGGCCGGTCACCGGACCGACGACCTCACCGGAGCGAGGCCCGCCGGCCACCGGCCGGGCTCGCCGGCCGGTGGCTAGGCGGGCTCGCCCAACCCCGGCGAGCCTCGGCCTCGCCTCACCGGCGGACGGCGAGGCCTCGCCGGGCCGGGCGAGGCCGCCCGGCCACCGGTCGAGGCTAGGCGAGCCGGCCGGTGGCCGGGCGGGCCTCGCCCGGCCCGGCGAGGCTCGCCGGTGGGGGGCGAGCCTCCGGCGGTGGTGGGCGGCGGCGGGCGACGGTCGCGGGATGACGGAAGGAAAGAAGAAGAGTTTTATTGTGTTGATTCTTTTTTGATTCTCGGACGTAGAATTAACTTTTTTATTCTCAAATCTACTCCAAAACGATTCTCGGAACAAATTTGTTTAGGGAACAAAATTTTACCAAACGCGATTCTCGTCCCAAAGGCGATTCGGGAACAAAAATCAGAATCGATCCACTGTTTGGCATGTTGCCAAACAGAGCCTAATAATCTGATTGCTTCTAATCTTGCTACTGGTGCGTAAGTCTCATCATAGTCTATCCCTTCTTCTTGCGTATATCCTTTGGCAACGAGTCTTGCTTTGTTCCTTACAACTCTTCTTTTTTCATCCATCTTGTTCCTAAAAACCCATTTAGCTCCAATAACAGATTTACCTTTTGGTTTAGGAGTTAATTCCCAAATATCGTTAATACTGAACTGCCTAAGCTCTTCTTGCATAGCTTCAATCCGGCTTTCATCAGATAAAGCTTCTTCTATGCTTTTGGGTTATATTTCAAAAATAAGAGCCATGGCGCTAGACTCTCCATGCCTTTTGGATCTTGTACGAATCTCTTCACCAATGTCACCGATGATGAGTTCTTTGGGATGACTTGACTTGTGCTTCCAGTTGCTGGTTGGTCTGACAGACCGCTGAACTTTTTCTTCAATTGATTCTTCAACAGTCGTTCGTTGTCGACCTTCTGAAGTCTGAGCTGCTTTTGGGGAATTAGACTTTGTAGAGTCTGGAGTAGGTTTAGATTCTTCAGGTTGAGTCTAGATCGATTGAATTAGTATAAGGTCTTGAAATTTGACATTCATCGATTCTTCCATAGATTGAGTCTTCTTGTTGTATACTCTGTAAGCTTTGCTGGAAGTTGAATATCCAAGGAAGATTCATTCGTCTAATTTTTCTTCAAACTTACCAATTCGAAACATTTACAACCAAACACATGAAAATATGAAACAATTGGTTTCTTTCCTTTGAATAACTCATATGGAGTTTTCTCCATAATAGGTCTTAAGAAAACTCTGTTAATAATATAACATGCTGTAAAAACTGCTTCAGCCCAAAAACGAGAAGGATATTGCTTTTAATTAAAAGTGTTCTAACCATTTCTTACAACGATCTATTCTTCCTTTCCACAACTCCATTATGTTCGGGAGTGTATGGAGAGGAAAACATATGCTGAAAACCAGATTCATCACAGAATTTAGCAAAGTCTTGATTTTCAAACTCACCTTCATGGTCTGTCTGAACGCTTGAAATAACATACCCTTTCTCATTATGTACTTTCTTAGCAAACTTTAAAAAATAAGAGAAGGTATTAGACTTACTTGCTAGAAAGTATACCCAAGTAAATTGTGAATAATCATCTACTATTACTAGGCAATATCTCTTTTCACCAATGCTTTGAGTTCTAGTTGGTCCAAATAGATCCATATGCAGGAGCTGCAACACACGATTAGTGGAAACTTGATTTATTGGTTTGAAAGAACTTCTAACTTGTTTTCCCAACACACATAGTGTGCATAATTCAGATTTTTGGTATTTCAGATTGGGTAGTCTACAAACAAGCTTCTTTGAAGAGATCTTGGCAATTTGCTTCATGTTGATATGACCAAGTTTTCGATGCCAAAGATTAGCTTCATCTTGAATTGAAATTAGACATTGAGATTTTTCTGATTTGATATTCAAAAGATAGATGTTCCCATGTCTTCACCTCGTGAAAGTCTAAGAGAAATCTTTACTGGTTTCTGAACATATTCATTTTTTAAAATTGATTTTGAAACCTGTGTTGCACAGTTGGCTTATGTTGAGTAGATTGTAATTTAGTCCTTCTACCAAGGAAACATTATTGATCGTAAGACTTCCAATCTTTATTGTTTCGCATCCGACAATTCTTCATTTGCTATTTCCACCAAAAGAAACTTTTCCTCCATTTGTTTGGATGAGCTTTATAAAACAACTTGAATCTCATGTCATATGTCTTGAGCATCCACTATCCAAGTACCATTTGACATTTTTCTTGATAGTGACCTCGATTTAACTGTTTGAGTCTGAGTCTATATCCGTCTCAGAGTCTGAGTCCGATTTTGATTTTGCCATTAGACAAATATTAGCACAATCATCATCACTCTCTTCGCATTTGATATCACTCCAAGTTTCTCCTTTGAGTGCATTTCTGGATTTCTCAGATTTTCCTTTCTTTTTCTTCAGCAAGGGATAATTGGGTCTGATGCGTCCATTTTTCTTGCATTCAAAACAAATTACATATTTATTGGACTCATCATCCTCAACTGATTTCTTTTGAAACTTTTGAGAGCTTTGTTTCTTCCAATTGAATCTTCTTCCCTTTTTGTTTAGTTTTCTGAACCTTCTTATCATGAGAGCAAGCTTTTCATCATCTATATCGTCTTCAGAATCTGTAACATTGGAGTCATCATTAGATTTTAAGGCAATAGACTTTTTACCTTTGGGATCTTCTTTTTCATTGATTTACTCCACTTCATAAGACTGAAGTGTGCCAACCAATTCGTCAACAGAGAGTGGCATGATCCTTTGTGTTTCCCTTATTAAGGTCTTTACATGATTCCAATCTTTGTTAAGTCCACGCAACAATTTGTTAACCTTCATGGGTCCGGAGATTGATTGACCTTGATATTCAAGACCATTCACGATTTATGTAAAACGACTAAACATGTCAGTGATAGATTCTCCTGGTTTCATCTTGAAGGCTTTATATTGACCGAGTAGAATATTGATCTTGGTTTCTTTCACTCGATCAGTTCCTTTATAGGTAATGTGCAGCCTATCCCAGACTTCTTTAGCTGTTTCATAAAAAGATATTCTGTTATATTCAGTAGGAGATAATGCACAATATAAGGAGTAAATTGCTTTTGCATCAGGAGCTTGTCTCTTGGTTATCTCTTCTTGAGTCATCTCGCTAGCCTTTGTAGCTTCTTTTCCCCTTTCTAAGACTGTTGTAGCTTTAGGAATGATTCCTTTGTCTACCACATCCCATTCCAGAGGACCTTTCGATCTCAAAATTGCTTTCATTTTGTTTTTCCATATACTGTATTCTTTTCCATTAAAATAATGTGGTCTGATGTTGCTTTGCCCTTTAACCAAACCTGGAGCCAATATACTAGCCATGGATCTTTAACTCAGAAGTAAAAACACTTCAATTAAATGAGTACATAGGCTTTGATACCAATTAAAAGTGTTAGTACAAACACCTAAAGAGGGTGAATAGGTGTGAAGACAAATTTTGCAAAATACAGGGAAAAACTTACTTTTGACCTTAGTTTGGTCGACAATAGATTTTGCAAAGGAAATCAGACTCTAACAATTAAATAGAGTTACGAATAAAATAAAGGAGTTCAGGGAAGAGAATAAGAACACAATGTTTATAGTGGTTCGGCTTAGACCAAGTTTACGTTCACTCTCCCGCACTAACAACCCACTGGCTGGATTTCACTATGAATCAAAAGAGGTGTTACAATCTCACATCATTGATTCCACAGTGTAGAGATTCTCCTACATTTCCTCAAGGTCTCACTAGTATCTAATCTCTCTTTTGAGTACGAATTTACGCTCAACAATTGAATAAGCAAAGTACAAGGAGTTTCAGACTTTGAAATTTTTCTATCTCGCACCACCTCGAATAACTAGAGCGTCTTCCTTTATAAACTCCTCCATGCCTTCATAACCGTTGGCACCTTTCAAATGAGTTTTTCCAATCTATCCGTTGGACAGAATCAATTAGGGAGATCTTCAAATTATTTAAGAAATATGAAGATAGCTCACTGTCGCGACCTAAATTTCAGGTGCACCACCTACGGTTTAGGTTAATGGATTGTTAAGCCTAGACTTAACTCGGGCTCTCCCAAGCCCATACCAATTCGCGACTTAGGTGTAAGTTCTTAACATGCAATTGATTTTCAATTAGGAGTCGCCACTAATCTATTTTTGGTGGGTAGATTAGAAACCCAAGTAAAGTGATGGGAGAATTACTTCACTCCTACGAACCCAGAGATTGTGAGTTCGGGGACTTGGTTACACTAGATTTCTCTAATGCCCTTTCGGTACCATTCTTTTTTATTTTCAAAAATGTTTTTGCAGGCAGCTTGAATTGATTTTAATTTATCTTCCTAACATGTGAGGTGATCATGCAGGTGCGCAAACATTAAAGATAACATTCAAAAAGGAAAAAAAACATTGAGGAATTAAACACAATAAGGCAAGCAACTATATATATATATATATATATATATATATATATATATATATATATATTTTTGGGTTTTCTCTTGTTTTAAAATGAAAACTTACCTATATAACATGTACATGATGTTTTTTCTTTTTGAAATTCGAAATAATTACTGAAAATTGACTACCAAACTTGACAAGTTATCCTACTCAAGTTAGGAAATAATTTAGATTAAATCCCATTTTAATTCAGAAACTCATCTTAATTAAATAGTCGTAACATGCAATCTATTAAAAAATCTAACTAGATAAATTCTAAACATGTGACCTATCCTATTTAAGAAATTTTTTTTTTTTTTTAATGAGATTATTAAAATATGCAAACATAATGTAAAACCCTATTTAAAAAACTATTTAGATCCTCTCCTAATCTATTCCAAAATTTTGCAATCATATTCAAACAAAATAATACTATCATGAAGCCCTATATATATCATGGCGTGCAAAATGCAATCCTAATTTATGAAGCTATCATATTCCGATGCAGGATTTGATTGATTTTTTTAGTGTTTTCCAAAACAAACAATTACCAAATAAGCATTATACCCAACTCACTGAGGATATTCATCAAATGAAGGATTAAAATAATTGAAAAATAATCCGTTGTCTCACGGATTAAATTAACGATTATTTTATTCCTAAACATCACCACAGTCAAGAAAAATCAAAATAATTAAAAAATTAATCCGAAGTCTCTCGGATCAACTTAATAATTATAATGATTTTAAAGCCAAGATATCATCAAAATCAACATAATTAAAAAAATGGTCCGAAATCTTACGAACCAAATTAATAAGTATGGTGATTTTTACCAATAATATCCTATTAGGTAATGCCTAAAACCTCAATTAACATCAAACATTTCAATTTATATAATAATATTTAAAAGAAATATGGTTAAAGAAAACTACCTTATTTGGATCCGCGCCAAAATTTCACGAACGGTGGTTCGCGTCAGGGTAGGGCTGTGGCGGTTGCAAGGCCACAGCAGCTTCTGGTCAAGCTTGTCACGGGCTTTGTGGGGGCTGCTCAGGCGCAGCAACTCAGGAAGGAGGGCTGGTGGACTCGGCAGAGCAGCGAGCAGGCCGGGGTCGAGTCAGCGAGCTCAGGACAGCGAGGGGTCGTGGCTGGTGGTGCTTGACACAGCTTGTCGTCGCTGGTGTACCTGCAGGGAAGGAGCAGCAGCGCGCAGTTCGGG
The DNA here is from genome assembly GCF_016545825.1 of Eucalyptus grandis. Lineage (NCBI taxonomy): Eukaryota > Viridiplantae > Streptophyta > Magnoliopsida > Myrtales > Myrtaceae > Eucalyptus > Eucalyptus grandis. The sequence continues at coordinate 41,012,599 of NC_052617.1, read as the reverse complement.
CCAGGCGAAGACGGGGGAGGCGCGGCGACGGGTGGAGCAGCTTGCGGACGTCTGGGCGGTGGCGCGGCGTCAGGCGGAGGTGCAGGCGCGGTTGGTTGCAGAGACGGGTGGAGATGCGCTGCGACCGGCGGGCGAAGGTGGTGCGGGTTGCGGGCGTCGGGCGCGGTTTGCTGGGCGTCGGGTCGTCGCAGGTCAGCGCGAGTTGTAGGCGGAGGCTGGCGGGCGCGATGAAGGCGAGCGACGGCAACGGCGGAGGCGGAGGGAGCGTCGGGCGCTGCGGGTGAAGGCGAGCAGGTCGTGGGTCGTCGGGTTGAGGCCGGCGACGGGTGAGTGGGGCTCTGGCGCGGTGACGAGCTGCAGAGGAATGGAAGACGCTGAAGCGGATCGGAAGCCGCGGGTCGTCACGGCCACAGCAGGGGTGACGAACGGCGGTGTGAGCTCGTGGGTGGTGCTCGCACAGGGGATGGCCGGCAGAGTGGCGGTGACTGGTGGTGCGACTGGGCGGAGTTTTGTTGCTGAGGTCGAACGAGGTAGGAGCAGAAACCGTGGAAATCCAGGAGCGAAGAACTTTTGGAGAAGATGAACAGTAGGGGTCTTGTCTTCTCTATTTTCTTTTATTTTTTTTTCTGCTGTTCGGTCACTTTTTTTTTCTCTCTCACTTCACCTTCTTTTTGGTTTTCTGACAGACTCTCTATTCATCTCTTTATTTTAATATCCTTCCCCTGACTTCATTTTTTCTTGTCCGAAGGAGAAGCCCCTTCACAATGAATATTTCTTTTAGCTCTCTCTGACACTCTTCTTTTTTTTTAATCTCCTCCCCCTGACTTCATCTTTTCTTCTTTCTCTTTGACGAGAGTCTCTCCTTTTTTTTAATCCCCTTTTCTCTCAACTCGTGAGTCTCCACACGGGCTCTCTTTTTTAATAGCTCTCACAATCCTCTCAAGGGAATTTTTTTCGTTCCTCTCCCCAGCTCCCCCCTTTTTTAAGCCGAGGATCCTTGCTTATTTATAAGCAACAACTGACTTTAGTGTGAACAGGTGACCAGGAAGCAGCCGTAACTTTTCCTTGCTGTTCACGTTCGGTTCTTCCACCGATCTGCTCTCTTCAGCAAGGATAACATTATAAAAATGTTAGTCCATCTTCTTGCAGGCATCTGTGGAATTTTCACGTCCCCAATTTAATGCGTGCATGTGCAGGCATTAATGAGGGGGGAGAAAATGGACGTTGGATGGTTATTTCTTCTTCATGCTTGGAGTTTCTTATACGGCTACTTGTCCCTCCCTCCTATAGGACTGCCGCAACTTTTGACTTTTCTTGCTTGTTGCTTGCTTCTTTCTTCATCAAATTTCTCGTTGCTTCACTAGAGTTAACACCCACACTTGAGAGAATATATCATGGACTCATTTTGCTTCTCTGAGGGTTCCTCTAGAATCTGCACGTTCGCGGAATTTGTGCATGCATGCGCATGCATTAATGAGGAGAGACAACGGACGTGCAAGAACTCTTCTTTCTTCTATTTTTTTGACTTTCATTGTGTGTTTTCATACCAGCAAGAGAGACTACCTTTCGCGCATCTTATTGATCGAGGGCCCCTACCACATCCGCCGAATTAATGCATGCATTGATGAGAGAGAGACAATCCTTTTGTGAATATTATCGACCACGAGCCGCTGCGTCTTGTTGCCTTTTTAGTACCGATGCAAATGCGACTACATGAAATGCAATTTTGCTATATTTTATTTTTTTATTTTTTTATTTTTTTTATTTTTTATTTTTATTTTTTTAATTTTTTTTATGCAACTAATTACTAAATGATTAGGTAAAATTTAGGTGTCAACACTCACCAATCATGCTCGCCCATACAATTAAGATCTAGGTTTCCATAAGTAGAACCTTCCAAGTGTACTTTACCAATCAACGGATCTGAATTACTCGAATTAATTTCAATGCGAATAATAGATCTTGAGATGCTATCTCCAGCCATGAGAACTTCTTTAGCCGCACAAATAAAATCTTTAAAGATATACTCCCATTTGGATAAGTCTTCTTCGACGTCTAGAAACCGTCAATGAGGGCGAGACTTTAAATCTTGATCGGCGGTCTTCGAGACTTTGACGGTAGAGTTTGGAAGTCTTCGAGACTAGACTAAAGAAAATGTTTTGTCAACTTCAAAACAGATAAGGAAGTTTTCTCCAACAGGTTTACGCCTTAACAATCCTACTTCTAATATAATCTCCATCACGAATTTTTGTTGGCCAAGAGAGATTTCTGATTTGAACGAGCTATCTTAATTCCAAAAACTTATTTAGGTACCCCTAAATCCTTGATGTGAAAAGAGGAATGTAGATACTCTTTAAGCTTCTTCATAGCAAAGTTATCATTTCCCATAATAAGTATGTCATCAACATAAATCATCAAGTAAATAGATAACATACCTTTAGTCCAAGAGAATAAAGCATGGTCATATTTAGACTATTTAAATCCAGCGGCCGTAAGTGCATTAGTAAATTTGGCGTACCGTTGTCGAGAGGCTTGTTTTAGTCTATAAAGAGATTTGCGGAGATGACATACCTTAGACTTCCCCCGTCTCCATAATCCTTGTGGAAGATCCATGTAAATTTCTTCATCCAGATCACCATGCAAGAAAGCATTATGGACATCCATTTGGTGTAGTGGCCAGTCACGGAAAGCAGAAATCGATAAAAAAGAACGAACTGGAACACCCTTTATTACCGGAGGAAAGGTTTCGTGGTAGTCAAAACCTTCTCGCTGTGTAAAGCCTTTGGCTACCAATCGGGCCTTGTATCTTTCTACATAACCATCTGCTCTATATTTAATCTTATATACCCACTTACATCCAATCGGTTTGTGATGAGTAGGTAATGGTACGGCATCTTAAGTATGATTTTCTATTAGGGCTTGTAGCTTTGCCTCCATAGCCCTTTGCTAACGTGGATCATGCATTACCTCATTATAACTAGAGGGTTCTCATTCCTCAGAGATATGACTAATGCAACATAAATGTTCTGATGACAACCGATCAAATGAAATATAAGAGAAAATAAGGTAATGAGTACCTGATGATCTTGAGGAAGCACATACATAATCCTTCGTCCAAGTTGGTGGACGAGTAACTCGACCAGATCGCTGCGGTGGCTCATGTTGCATCAAGGATGATTCTTTAGTAGTGCTTGGTTCTGAAGGAGCTGTCATCTCAGGTTCCCTTTCTATAGGAGGGTCTTCAATTGAATGTCCCATAGAAGTCTCATTAAACATTGGAGGCAATACAGCAGTTGGTCTCTGATGTCTTGGAGGAGAAACAATAACAAATGATCCTCCAGAAGATAAACCTTCTTCCAATAAGAATTGCTTATTAGTTGTCTTCTCATCTTCAGATAAAGAAGTGACATCTCGGAAAGGAAAAATAATTTCATGAAAAACAAAATCCATGCTCACAAAGAATTCTCTTGTGGATGGTTCATAAATCCAATATCCCTATTTTCAGGATTGGATATCCCATGAATATGCATTGACGAGCATGATGTGCCATTTATCCCTATGTCCTACTATAGTCACATAACATAAACACCCAAAAACTCTGAGATGACTCAGATATGGTTTCCTCCCATACAATATCTCAAATGGATTTTTCCCTTCTAGAATGCATGATGGCATGCGATTGATAAGATATGCTGCTGTGACCACACAATCTCCCCAAAAATTCTTAGGAATAGATGCTTGAAATTTAAGAGCACGTGCTACTTCTAAGAGGCGATGGTGTTTTCGCTCAACGACTCCAATTTGCTGTGTTGTACAAGTGCAAGAACTCTCATGCAAATTCCATTCATTGAAAAGAAAGAGGCACATTCACTATTAAAGAACTCTCTTCCATTATTAGTGCGAATGCGTCGGATCGATTTCCCAAATTGATTTTTGGACAGGGAAAGGAAAGTCCTCAGGTGAGAAAGGACTTGATTTTTTGATTGCATGGGGAATATCCATGTTGCACGTGAGAAATCATCTACGGCTGTGAGGAAAAATTGAGAGCCATCATGATGCAAAGTATGATAGGACCCCCAAACATCAGCATGGATTAATGAAAAAATATCGTCTACTTGGGAAGTACTATTTTGTAAAGGATCACGTGTCTATTTTGCCAAAGGGCAAATAGGACACTGAGGACAAGGGAATGAAGCAGTATGACCCAATCTTTGATGATTAAGAAAATTCTTGTCAATGGTAGTAGTGTTACACAATGATTTATTGAATCAATAGGAGATAATTTAAAACTGCTCGAAAAATCCATCAAAAAATACAACCCTTGATAGACTTTACCCAAGCCCATCAGCTTGCCAATTGAAAGGGCCTGAAAGAAAATTTTATCAGAATTGAACAAGATGTGACAGGAATTTTCTTCACAAGCTCGAGAGACTGATATGAGATTGAAGTGGAAATCATGGACATAAAGCATATTTCAAAGTGTAATGAGAGAACTAAGATTCACAGTGCCACTCATTGCAACTTGTGTGGTGTTTTTATTTGGGAGTTGTACTGATATGAGAAAAGGTAATTTCTTGATATTGTAAAAAAAAAACCCTTATAACAGATGATGTGGTCACTAGCACCTAAATTAATAATCCACGCATCCTTTGAAATCGAGTTCATCAAATAGTAAGATGTACCTGTGAAGCTTCCAATTTTATCAGAAGCATCCAATTTCCTTAAGGCTTCCATTAGCTCCTAATATTATTCATGGGTAATTGACTTTTCTGTTGGTTAGCTCGATACCCGAAAAAAGGTTGAAAATTTCCCTTTTTTTTCTCCAAGTTTGCCACGCAATTTCTAGTAGTTTTCAATTGTATGGTGTGGACGCTTACAATAGTGACAATACAATTTACATTTTCCTTTTTGACCATTATTTTTCTTGGCTGAGGAAGGCCTGTATGTGGGCTAGAAAACTTGGGCCAAAGTTGGCCCATATGGGCTGTTCGATCCACTGAAAAGAATGTCGTGTGAGCCATCCGATCCATAGATACTCGCTCTGACCGTCCGATTCAGTAGGGTTGCTGCTGCATGGGCCGTTGGATCTAGTCACTACCAAAAGCGATAATGGACCATCCGATCGCTCAATGAAATCGGAGCCATCAGCCACCTGTACCATGGCACAAACCCAATACATCATTGGATAGTTTTCACTTCCAAAAGAAAAACTCTGCCTTTATAGAGATATAATAAAATTCTTCATTTACATTTTTTTTTATAGATGTTCTCTACATTTTCTTCAAGAAAGGTAAATCTAATCGACTTAACATGACTAATTCGATTTAATGTATATACAACACTCGAGATGTTCACGCTAGTCGATGATGAAAACAATATCTCACATCCTTTGATCAATAAACTATGTGATAACTTGTTTTCTCCAACCTAACTTCTCATCAATAAGACACCCATCTATCTCATGTTTTCTAATATATTTGGGGCCACATTGTCTAAATTCAACGAGTCTGATTATCTTCCTGCCTTGTCGCAGTTGCTCCAGGCTAGAACTAGATGGTGATCTGATGCCATGGAGAGTAGCTTCGGAAGAGAGAGACTCGGATTGACCATGTTCGTTCGGGATCTCGAACGGCCATAAACGGATTGATTAGATACCACGATCAGTTTCGTAGCATGATCAAGCCGAACGAACAACATAGAAGAGTTCGTAGGCTACATAGAAGGTACAAGTGTTCATGGCCCACGGTACGAAAATAAACAGATGAACCGGTCCCGTCGAGAAAATATTGGCTACCACTAGGATTCCAGCGTATCAACCTATAAGTCCAGGTGACACGTGCCTCTCGATCCCCATTGCGTTAGAACCTCTGACACACACTCCTCTCTCTCTCTTCTTTTTTATTTTATCTCTTCTTCTTCCTTCTCGCCTTCCCTTTCACTCTACTGTGGAACACGCAGCCCTCGGAGTCGGGCCCGGCGAGGTCCAGGGGCACTGAGACCTTCCCGAGCAGCCTCCCGGAGCTCACCCCGCAGGTCGCCCCACGCCGGCTCGGAGGCCTTTCCGGGGAAGATCGACTTCTCGGCGAGCCTGTCGAGGTCGGACTTGCTGAGGTGGAAGGTGGCGCCGCCGCCGGCGACGCCGTCGGGGGGTGGACGGCGTCGGCGGGAGGTATGGGAATGAGGGCAGTCTGGAGGGGGAAGTTCTCTTGCAGAAGACGCAGGGGAAGGAGGAAGCGTGGACGGCAGAGCAAGAGGGCTTGGCGGCGACAGGGATCCCCACCGTGAGCAGAGGCTTCCCACCGTGAGTAGAGGGAGGATAAAGGAAAAAAAAAAGAAGAAAGGAAAAGGGAGAGGGAAGAGAGAGAGGCGACAGTGGGGAGAGTCGCGAGGGAGGAGGGGAGTGTGTGTCAGAGGTTCTGAAGCGGTGGGGTCCGGGAGACGCGTGTCGTCCCAGTGAGTGGACTTGTAGGTTGACACGCTGGAATCCCAGTTCCAGCCAATATTTTCTCGGTTTTGTCCCCTGACCGGACTGTTGTTGACATCATTTTGGCGTTTAGCTTCGCTCTGGACCCCATTAATCTGATCAATAACTTTCGTGATTATTGCGTAGGCGTCCGGCTGTCTAGCGGTAGCTAGCTTTGAATGGTCGCACCAAAAAAGTACTGCGCTTGAGCTTAAAGCAAAAACTAGAGAAGCTCAAGAGGGTTTTGATCAAGAGGGTTCTTCCAAGGTTTCCAGAATTCATCAGATAGAGATAAGTCGTGAGAACTCCAGCTTAGCAGGAGCCTTAGTTTTTGTAATAAGAGTAGTGTTGGGGATAGAAGCTCATAAAACTAATCTTTTACAGAACGGTGAGACATGAGAAAGATGAAAACTTCAACCAAGATCAAGTGAACAACTCTGAAGACAATGAGAAAGATGAAGAACTTCAACCAAGATCAAGTGAACAACTCTGAAGACAATTTGTATTTCTGAATGATGATTATATCACTGTATCTTAGTACAATTGAAAGACAGAATATGAATATACTTATGTTGTTCTATCTTCTAAGATCAAATGTACTTAACTTGCTTCAGTGTTTCGGATTTGAGCTGTTCTTCATCCTCCGAAACTTTCTCTTCTTTAGTATTGCGATCCTTACTGCATTCGTCGATGACCTTGATACCTTGTTCTCTCAACTCTTGTGACTTCTCTCTCTTACTCTGTTTCTATCTATCTTTCCCTTACTTCTTATGTAAAGCAAAGCAGAGTATTTATACCCGGATATGTAACAGAACTTAGTTACAAAGGAAAACTGAATATAGTAACTGTTTTAACAGAAAGAATCTATTTGACTATGCTTAAGACTTTGGCGATCCGAGTCATTAATCCCTCGAGCATCTTCGTTCATTGATCATCGATCCAGGTTGATCTTCTTTATAAGATCTTTGCCACTGATTGTTATTTGCTGGCGATCCAGGTCCTCTGTTTTTGCTTCTGCATTGAGCATATTCGTTTCTTTCTGCATTGAGCATCTTTGTTCCTTTATACTTAACATTCCCCCGCAAAGTGGGAAGGGGATTAAATCCCATTCCTAATTTGGTGCGAAGAGACAGATGAGCTGAGTGAGAAAGAGACTTAGTGAATATGTCAGCTACTTGAAGATGACTTGGAACATGTTGAATAGAAATGGAACCAGATGATACTTTTTCTCGAACAAAGTGGAAGTCAACTTCTATGTGCTTTGTTCGTGCATGCAAGACAGGATTGACTGTGAGGGAAATAGCTGATTTATTATCACAGAATAATGATGTAGCTTTGGTGAGAGGAATTCCAATATCGCGTAGAACAAAACCAATCCAAGTTAATTCAGCTGTTGTAGATGCTAATGCCCGATAGTCGCTTTTGTGGAGGACTTGGAAACAAGTAGTTTGTTTCTTGGCTGACCATGAAATCAAGTTTGAGCCTAAGAAGGTGCAAAATCCTGTAGTAGATCGTCGAGTAATAGGACAACCTGCCCAATCAGCATCTGAAAAACCATAGAGATTTGTTAAACTGTTAGAGTGAAGATAATAGCCAAGATGAACAGTTCCTTTGACATAGCGTAACACTCGTTTTAATTGATGAAGATCGGCCATTGTGGGATGTTGCATCTTCTGACAGAGGAGATTTGTTGCAAATGCTAGATCTGGTCGAGTGATGGTTAAGTATTGAAGACCACCTACCAAGCTTCTGTATTCAGTAGGATCCATCAGAGGAACTTCAGCATTTGTCATAGCAATTGGCCGCAGTGGCAGAGGTGTAGAAATTGGTTTGCAATCTATCATTTGTGCCCGTTTTAGTAGATCAACTGCATATTTTGTTTGACATAAGAACAAGGTCTGTAGTGTATTCTTCACTTCAATACCTAGGAAGTAATGAATATAGCCGAGATCTTTCATTTGGAAGTGAAGACTAAGATTCTGGATTAATGCAGTTAGGAATTGAGGAGAGTTTCCAAGAAGGATGATATCATCAACATACGAAGTAATAATATCAGATTCGATTCAAGACGAAGCACAAACGAGAGATGGGTCACCAGATCTGCGAGACAAAGCCAATTTCAAGAAGAAAGTTACCGAATTTGTCAAACTAGGCTCTTGGTGCTTGTCGAAGTCCATATAATGACTTGTGAAGAAGACAGACATGGCTTGATTTTTGAGAATCAATGAAGCCAGGTGGCTGTTCCATGTAAACAGTTTCATTTAAATCTCCATGAAGAAATGCATTCTTCACATCAAGTTGGTGTATTGTCCATTGTCTTGTGAGAGCTATAGACAGTACTATACGTATTGTAGCATGTTTTACAACTAGACTAAATGTTTCAGTAAAATCCAGTCCTGCTTCCTGATGGAATCCTTTGGCTACCAGACGAGCCTTGAGTCTTTCTAGACTACCATCTGGCGTGAGTTTGGTCTTAAATACCCACTTACAGCCTACAACATTCATCTGGTCTGTTCTTGGAACTAATGTCCAGGTATGATTATTATGGAGGGCATTCATCTCTTCTTGCATAGCATTGTACCATCCTGTATCAGCTAATGCAGACTTAATGGATCTTGGTTCCATAGGAACATGATATTCAGCCAAGCAAGCATATCTTGGATTTGGCTTGGTAATACCTGATCTGAGTCGGGTCTGCATAGGATGACTACTAACATTTCTCTGAGAAGAAGATAGATCACGAGTATGTTGTTCTGTGTCAGAACTAGTATTGCTAGGTAGAGTACTTGAGAAAGGTGAAGAATTCTGACCGGATTGAGTTTCGGTGATAACTGATATTGCTAGTATAAACACCTAGAGGGGGGTGAATAGGCGCACAAACAATTTTTCTCAAATACGGAAGCAACAGATTGAAATACGATCGATGTAGAGAGAGTAAGGAAGAGAAAATCAAACACAGGATTTATAGTGGTTCGGCTTATTCCAAGCCTACGTCCACTCTTCCGCACCGACACCCACCGGCTGGATTTCACTATGATCAAAAGAGAAGTTACAAAGCACAGCTTTGCCTTGATTCCACAAAGTGTAGATGTTCTATCACACCTCCTCAAGGTCTCTCACAAATATAGACTCTCTTTTGTATACAAGTATTCGCTCAAGAGATTTATCTAAACAAATAGGAGCTTCAGACTTTGGAATTCTTCTATCGCGCACACTTTTTAAACAACTAAGAACGTCTTCCTTATATACTCCTTTATGCCATCATACCCGTTGGCACTTTCCAAAGGAATTCCTCCAATCTACCCGTTGGACGGAATCAATTAGGAAGATCGTTCGAGCTATTAAAGGAACGTGTTGATAGCCCATCAATCTGTTCGCCCATACAATCAGGATCTCGGTTTCCATAAGTAGAACCTTCCAATAATATTTAGACAATCATCGAATCTTCAGTCATTGAATCAATCTTGATCAATCAAAGGATTCTGATACATCTTCTCTAGCCACGAGATCTTCTCCAGATGATAAGGTTAAATCCTGAACAAAACATCCAGTTCGGGATAACCTTTCTTCAATGGATCATGATGTCAATGAGGATAGACTTTGAGTCTTGAGTCTGGCTGTCCGGAAGTCTTCAGACTTTAACCAACAGAGTCTACTGACCTTCAGACTAGACTGACGGAAACATTTTGTCAACTTCAAAACTCTTCACGAGGATTTCTCCAACAATAACATCATTTTACCTTGATGCCAGAGGAATATCTTGGAATTGTATTGATGCTGATGGAGTCTGTTGATGCATCTGCAGATTTTCATAGTTATCCATAGTAGGATGATATTGACTTCTCCCTTGTGACTGATGGGAAATACTTTGCTTTGCTGTATCCGAGTTTGAAGATTCGAGCAACTTGACTCCTTCAATCCACTGTCTATACAAAGTAGTATATTTACCATATTCATTGATCACAGTTTTTGTGAAAGGAAATGATGTTTCATCGAAGGTAACATGTCTATTGATATATATACGATTATCAGTAGGTACAAGACATCTATAGCCTTTATACATATCACTGTATCCCAGAAAAATACAAGGAAGTGATCTAGGATCGAACTTGTGTCTTGAATATGATCTTAAGCACGGATAACATGCACAGCCAAATACCCGTAAATGATCATACTGTGGCTGAGTATTATGAATCTTTCTATATGATGTATCCATGTTTAGCTTTGGTGTTGGAAGTCTGTTTATAATATAGTTTGCTGTAACAAAAGCATCGACCCAAAACTTCAGTGGGATCTTGGAATGATATAGCATAGCTAATCCCAATTCAACAATATGTCTATGTTTTCTTTCGGAAACTCCATTCTATTCAGGAGTGTGAGGACAAGATAGCTGTTGTTTTATTCCACAACTTTGCAGATAATCTTGAAACCTTCTACTTACAAACTCTCCCCCTCCATCACTTTGAAAGATTTTGATCTTGTGACTGTATTGTTTTTCGACTAATGTCTGGAATCGACTAAAGATATCAAAGAACTCAGCTTTCAGCTTCATTGGATATAACCAACTGTATCGTGAAAAATTGTCAACAAAAATCACATAGTATCTAAACTTTTGTAAGGAGTCTACTGGTGATGGTCCCCAGATGTCACAGTGGACCTTTTCTAATGATGAAGTTGATATGGAATTCGACAAAGAAAATGGTAGAGCTGTACTTTTTGCTACTTGAGAGCTGCTGCAAATGTTTGAAGGAACTGAGGTAACTGAAGTAACATGAATCAGTTTCTGATGATGTAGATAATCCACTATTTGAGTATTCGCATGAGCCAATCTTTGGTGCCAAACTTCTGCATTGACTGCTTTCTGACTTTGAGTGAAAAAAGCTGTTGCAGTCCGTGTATTGACTTGATAAAGGCCCTTAGTCTTCTTTCCGAGCTGAATTGTTGCCTTGGTATTGTTGTCCTTTACATAAACACCAAGTTTATCAAAGATAAAAGTGCAAGGGTAGTCATCAGTAAGCTTAGATACAGAAAGAAGATTCTTCTTTATTTCTGGTACTATAAGAACATCATTAAGGGTAATGTGTTTTACTTTTCAGGTAAGTGTTACCAATGTATGTAACAGGTAAACAAGATCCATTTCCAACCATTACTGTATCAAGACCTTGATATTTAGAAGAAGTATGAAGAATACCAGAATTCGCACTGATATGAGCAGTGGCTCCTGTGTCAGGGTACCATTCACTTCCTTTTGGATCTTCAATATGAATTGCTGTCAGAGCTGCTGGAATCTCTTCTACTTGATAGGAATTGTCAAAACGGTACCAACAGCGGAGAGCATCATGCCCAGGTCACTTACATATTTGACATTCTAGTCTAGCAACCTCTGTATCTTTCTCATCCTGCAAATTTTTCTTTGAGTTTAACAGAGGAGGATAAGATTTGTTGTTTTGATACCTTTGAGGTTGTGTGGCATAAGGTCGAAATCCCTGTGCAGTTGGAGGAAAGACATTCTTTTGTCTTAGATATTGATCTCCTGATCTTGGAAATGCTGCATCTTCTCTGTAATTTTGATTTCTTTCAGTATAACCAAACGCTCGTCCTCTATTACCAGCAGTTCTGCCTCGACCAAAACTACGACCACCCCTATAACTTCCTCTCTGAGCTAGAAAACCAGTAGGTTGTGAAAGATATTCTTCATCAGTACTTTCTTTAGGATACATTTGAATCTTCCTTTGGCCAAAATAGGCCAGACTAGGATTGAACTGACTTCTGGAGTAGGTCTTCATTTTGGATTCAAATCTCTCTAGTTGAGCTATGACTTCATCATAGTCAGGTTGAGGCTTCAAACAATATATGGTGGTTCGAAGTTGCTCATATTCTGGACCTAGTCCTTCTAGTATACCAAAGATCTTGGTTATTTCATCTACTGGTTTACCAATAGCATTCAACTGATCACATATATTTTTGTATTCTCTGAGATAAGTAGAGAGGTTTTGATCAAGTTTTGGCGGCAGACTGTAATTTTCCTCTAAGCTCGAACTCCTTTGCTATTGATTTTTGTGTAAATCGTTTTAGAAGAGACTGCCATACCTCAAAGGATGTTTCTAAACCAATGATTAGACTTAGAATATTCTCAGTAACAGCCCCACTAATCCATGATGATATCAACTGATCTGTTCTTGTCCAATCAATGTAATCAGGATTAACAAGATCTGAGTCACATCCTTCATCATCGTTGTGCAACATTCGTGAAGGAGCTACAACATCACCATTAACAAAACCGAAGAGGTCTTGACTCTTCAGAAACCTTTGAATTTGAGCTTGCCATAACAGAAAATTGTCTTCGGCGAGCTTGATTGTAACAAAGTTCGAGATGTTTACGTGAATTGGAAAAGGATACTTTGGTGATCTTATTGCCATTGCTTCAAACTTTCATATCAAACCAAGTTATACAAACAACCTACAGCTCGATACCATGAGAAAGATGAAAAACTTCAACCAAGATCAAGTGAACAACTGAAGACAATGAGAAAGATGAAGAACTTCAACCAAGATCAAGTGAACAACTCGAAGACAATTTGTATTTCTGAATGATGATTATATCACTGTATCTTAGTACAATTGAAAGACAGAATCTGAATATACTTCTGTTGTTCTATCTTCTAAGATCAAATGTACTTAACTTGCTTCAGTGTTTCGGATTTGAGCTGTTCTTCATCCTCCGAAACTTTCTCTTCTTTAGTATTGCGATCCTTACTGCATTCGTCGATGACCTTGATACCTTGTTCTCTCAACTCTTGTGACTTCTCTCTTACTCTGTTTCTATCTATCTTTCCCTTACTTCTTATGTAAAGCAAAGCAGAGTATTTATACCCGGATATGTAACAGAACTTAGTTACAAAGGAAAAACTGAATATAGTAACTGTTTTAACAGAAAGAATCTATTTGACTATGCTTAAGACTTTGGCGATCCGAGCCATTAATCCCTCGAGCATCTTCGTTCATTGATCATCGATCCAGGTTGATCTTCTTTATAAGATCTTTGCCATTGATTGTTATTTGCTGGCGATCCAGGTCCTCTGTTTTTGCTTCTGCATTGAGCATCTTCGTTTCTTTCTGCATTGAGCATCTTTGTTCCTTTATACTTAACAAGACAAACGTAGACAATGTATTTAGCTGTATCATATTTTGGGTCCAAGTTACTTTGCTTTTCTGGCTATTTTACATAATCCTGCGAGAGGTCTACCAGAATAGACGATCTTCGCCTCTCTACTCTAGCATTATTGCTAGATAAAGAAGAACGATAAATCCGAGTGCCTTACAAGTAATCTCTATCCACTGTTCTTTGGACGCCTCTCGGTCGACGCTCGAAACATAAAACAATCACCGTCCAGAAAAGGAAAAGATAAACGCATCATGGCAACTTCTATCTGATTTTAAAGACGCGACAATCTAGGTGAGGCGGCGGAAACATCCTCCGATAAGACCATCGTCTTCGCCAAGGCCCTCAACCGGAACTTCTGGATTTTTCCTGTGGAAGTCTTGGGCAACTCCGGCATGAACTCCACCTTCTTTGGAACCATGAAACTTGGGAGGTTCTTCCTACAGAAAGATAGGATCTCCGCTTCTTTCACGTCGTCGGTTTCACCTTCGGAGTTCTTCTTAATGCTGATGAACGCGCACGGACTCTCGCCCCACCGCGGATGCGGCATCGCCACCACTGCCGCCTCCAAGACCCTTGGGTGGCCGTAGAGCACGTTCTCGAGCTCGACACTGCTGATGTTTTCCCCACCGGAAATAATCACGTCCTTTGACCGGTCCTTTACCTCCACATAACCGTCACGGTGGACGACGCCGACGTCTCCGGTGAGGAACCACCTGTTTCGGAAAGCCTTTGCTGTCGCTTCGGGGTTCTTGTAGTAGCCTTTCATGATGCTGCTCCCACGCAGAACAATTTCTCCCATGGATTTTCCGTCACGGGGAACACTCCTCATCGTGTCCAAGTCCTTGACATCCACGTCGGCGAGTGTCAATACGCTGATTCCCTGGCGTGCCTTGAGCCGTGCCTGCTTTGATGGCGGCAGGCGGTTCCAGTCTGCCCGCCACTCGCAGACCAGGGCTGGCCCGGTGGCTTCGGTTAGCCCGTATGCATGTGTTAAATATGATTCGAGTTTGAGCGTTTGCTAAAACGCGAAATTCGGTGGACTCGCGAAGGAATTACAAAAGAATAAAATAAAGAAGAAGGAACCCTGCATTTTCGAATTCCTTTGAAAAAGGAAATTTGGGCACATGTATTATAATAATATAAGTTTCCTTTTTGGCGTGAAGTTCCTCCGTGAAGATTGAATTCGTGGGGCCCAAGGTCAAACTTTGACCTTGGGCATACTTATATATATAGGTTTTCTTTCTCTGCGGCTTCCGCTCGAAGACTTACGTAGAGAACCCTACGTAGAGGAGCCGCATATTAGAGGGTTTCTTCTTTATGGTAAGTTGCTGCCGCACGAAGCCGATCGTTGAGTGAAGCCGCATATTGAAGTGCCGTAATTCAAGCGAGTGCTTGGCGGGTTTTTCGTTCGTGAATTACATCCAAGAAGTTTAATGTTTGTAGTCGATTAAATCTTGAGGTAAGATTTGCGTGTAATTCCTTCGTGAAATTGAGAGATTATTTTCGAGGAATTTCGAGGCTAAACACTGGGTGCGTTATTGGGTGTAATTGGGGCTTGGGAAACACCGAGAGAGTGTTTGAGTGACTTGAGTGTGTAATCTCCTTGTATCGCTTGATCTTTAGTGAAATTCGCTGTTGCTCTCCCCGTGGACGTAGGTCTTTACGACTGAACCACGTAAATCCGGTGTCTGATTTATTTTTCTTCTTCCATCTATATTTTGTTCGATCGCTCGCCCCATCGCAACAAGTGGTATCAGAGCTAGGTTTGGCTGAGTTGAAGTGAATCGATGGCGACAGAAGAACTAAAAGTGAAAATCAACAGATTTGATGGGAAGGATTTTAGTTTTTGGAAGATGCAGATTGAAGATTATCTTTACCAGATGAATCTGCACTTGCCTTTATTTGGGGAGAAACCAGAGACGATGAAGCAAGCCGATTGGGATTTGCTGGATAGACGAGCTATGGGTGTTATTCGGCTAACATTGGCTCGTAACGTGGCGTTTAACATCCTGAAGGAGAAGACCACTGCTGATTTGATGCAAGTCCTGTCGGATATGTATGAGAAGCCCTCTGCGATCAACAAGGTCTGTTTGATGCGACGTCTGTTTAACTTGAAGATGAAAGAAGGTGCGTCGATTTGCGAGATCATATCAATGAATTCAATGTGATTGTTAGTCAATTGAGTTCAGTTGAGATTGATTTTGAAGATGAGGTATGTGCTTTGATTCTATTATCCTCATTGCACGATAGTTGGAATACTACCGTTCTGCTGTTAGTAATTCCTCTGGGTCAACAAGTTTGACGTTTGATGGGGTTCGAGATTTGATTCTGAGCGAGGACATTCGCAGAAGAGAATCTGGCGAATCTGTATCTACTTTAGTAGGTGAAAATAGAGGAAGATTTGTAACACGTGTGGGTAATAGTAGTACCAATATGAACAGACGTAGTCAGTCTAGGACTGCTAATGTTGTCTGTTGGAACTGTGGCAAGAGGGGGCATCTTAGAAGGGATTGCCTTAAGCTGAAGAATGAGAAGGGTAAGGGAATTATGGTTGATTCTACGAGATAATGTTGCAGCTGTAGCGAGATAATGCTGATTATGTCTTGTCCGTCACCGATTATTCATTGTTTGATGGATGGATTATGGATTCTGGTTGTTCTTTTCATGTCACACCAAATAGAAATTGGTTTATCACTTATCAGTGCACGGGTAGTGATAAAGTCTAGTTAGGGAACAACGCTAAGTGCGATGTTGTGGGTGTTGGTGATATTAAAATCAGAATGCATGATGGTATCGTGAGGACATTGACTGGAGTGAGGCATGTTCCAGAATTAATAAAGAACTTAATTTCCTTGGGTGTCCTAGATTCAGCTGGTTGCAGGTATTCTTCAAAAGGTGGAGTTCTGAAGGTTGTTCGAGGTGCCCTAGTGATAATGAAAGGAATCAAGCACGATGGCCTGTATAAACTTCAAGGTGAGACTGTGATAAATTCCGCTGCGGAGACGTCGGATACATATGTTCGAGAGTCTTTTGACTACTCGAGGAAGACCTGGGTGTTTGTGCCAAGGCACAAGTTTAATGCTGATGTCAGGATCTCGCAGTCAAGAGCTTTGATCGAGACGGAGACTGGTAAGTCGATCAAGCATGTGCGGACTGACAATAGCATGGAGTTTTGCTCAGAGCTGGCAAATAAATTCTGCATGAAAGAGGGCATAGTGAAACACCGCACTAGTGCTAGTAAATCACAACAATTTGCAGAATTGATGAGCAGAACATTACTAGAGATGGCCCGAAAAATTATCTCTAGTGCTGGTATGGCTAGGAGATTCTTAGCTAATGTGCTAAGTACGGTAAGCTACTTGGTGAATAGATCCCCATCAACTTTGCTATTGAATGGCGGGCTCTGAAGAAGTGTTGTCGGTAACGTTGCTGATTATTCTATTCTTAGAATGTTTGGTTACCCATGTTATTTTCGAGTGAGTGATGGTAAGCTCGATGGGAGGGCAAGATGCATATTCCATGGCTATGCACAAGGTGAGCGGGGTGATCAGTTGTGGTGCCCAAATATAAATTCACCTGTTAACAGCAGAGAAGTTACCCTTGATGAGTCTCAAGTACTTCTTGCCAAGAGTGATTATAGCAGTGTTAATTCGGATCTGAACGGTGTTCAGCTTGAGGTGGAGTTGCAACCAGAAACTCCTGAGGTAGCGAGTACAGGTACTAGCAAAGTAATCGACACAGATGGTGCTCATAGCGAGGTGGAGCCTATAGAGCCAATGGTTGCTGTAATCGCTGAAATTAACAAGATATGTATTCAATCTCCTGATAGATATGGATGTAATAATGGCTTTACTTTATCTGTGGTTAAGGAGGTTGTGTCAGAAAATCCTTGCGGAGCAGTTAAAGGTGCATGTGGAGTTGGTATTCTGATGAGGTCCTCGGTTATGGCGAAGTTCAAGCGAGGCCTGAACTTGGATAATATATGTGGCGGTTGAGCCCATTGGGGGCTATGGGAAAGTAGCTGCAGAATTTGAATTTTTATGAAGCGATTATAATTTAGCTCAAACGTCGAGCCAAGGTGGAGATTGTTAAATATGACTCGAGTTTGAGCATTTGCTAAAACGCGAAATTCGGTGGACTCGCGAAGGAATTACAAAAGAATAAAATAAAGAAGAAGGAACCCTGCATTTTCGAATTTCTTTGAAAAAGGAAATTTGGGCACATGTATTATAATAATATAAGTTTCCTTTTTGGCGTGAAGTTCCTCCGTGAAGATTGAATTCGTGGGGCCAAGGTCAAACTTTGACCTTGGGCATACTTATATATATAGGTTTTCTTTCTCTGCGGCTGCCGCTCGAAGACTTACGTAGAGAACCCTACGTAGAGGAGCCGCATATTAGAGGGTTTCTTCTTTATGGTAAGTTGCTGCCGCACGAAGCCGATCGTTGAGTGAAGCCGCATATTGAAGTGCCGTAATTCAAGCGAGTGCTTGGCGGGTTTTCGTTCGTGAATTACATCCAAGAAGTTTAGTGTTTGTAGTCAATTAAATCTTGAGGTAAGATTTGCGTGTAATTCATTCGTGAAATTGAGAGATTATTTTCGAGGAATTTCGAGGCTAAACACTGGGTGCGTTATTGGGTGTAATTGGGGCTTGGGAAACACTGAGAGAGTGTTTGAGTGACTTGAGTGTGTAATCTCCTTGTATCGCTTGATCTTTAGTGAAATTCGCCGCTGCTCTCCCCGTGGACGTAGGTCTTTACGACTGAACCACGTAAATCTGGTATCTGATTTATTTTTCTTCTTCCATCTATATTTTGTTCGATCGCTCGCCCCATCGCAACAGCATGCGTGATGTGGAAGCCGAGAGACTCCATCTTCAGGATTAGGGCCTGTGGCGGGGGAGCACCGCTGGTGAGGATCTCTATGGGGCCGACAACCTCGCGGCGTTCGTGGGGCTTGGCATCAAGGAGGATGTTGAAGATGACTGGAGCGCAGCAAATGTTGGTGACCCTGTGAGCAACGATGTTCCGGTAGATGTTGAGCGCAGTAACGTTGCGGAGGCACACGTTGGTTCCGCCGCGGGCGGCGATGCCCCATGTGAAGGTCCATCCGTTGCAGTGGTACATCGGCAGCGTCCACAGTTACACCGGTTCGCTTCGCATTTCCCACCCGAGGATCAAGCTGAGGGTGCTGAGGTAGGCTCCTCGGTGGCTGCACACCACTCCTTTCGGCTCCGACGTCGTCCCGGAAGTGTAATTGAGCGCGATGGGGTCCCACTCATCTCGAAGCTCCTCGGGGACGTAGGCCAGGTCGCCCTTCTGAATGAGATCCTCGTATTCCAAATCGCCAATTTGAACACCAGTCGGCGAGTTAATGTCGTTGATGTCGATAACCATGGGTATGCAGTAACCGGCAGCCGAGAGCATCGCAAGCGCCTCCCGTGCTACCAGCACGTACATGCAATCGACAAAGAAGACCTTGGCGCTGGAGTGGTGGAGGATGGTAGCAATGTTGGCAGCGTTTAGACGGGCATTTATGGTGTTGAGAACTGCCCCAACCATCGGCACGGCAAAGTGCATCTCGTACATGGCCGGAACGTTCGGAGCCAGGATAGATACCTGCAAGGACAGAGAGTTACCAATGCAAATGAACATGATTTCTGAGTTTACACCTATTTAGATGAATAGTGGAAGAAAATTATAATATTGCCACAAGTGAGCTTTTGATCATTAAGAAGTCACTTACATGCATACAATTAGTTATTATTATCCCAATATTCGAGTCCCAATATGAATCTTTTCATTTCAACCATTTTTCCACTTCTATCAACAAGATGATTTCATGGAACCCGAATGAACTCGCAGCAGAGTTAGATAAAACTAAAGAGAAACTGCCAACAGATACGTACCACATCGTTCTTGACGACATCGAGAGAGCGGAGCGACGAGGCGAGGCGGAGGCAGCGCTCGTGGGTCTGGCGCCACGTGAAGCGGGCGGACTCGTAAACAACGGAAGTGCGGTCGGCATAGGCGGAAGCGGCTCTCTTCAAGAAGGTGAGCGGTGTGAGCGGGACGTGATTCGTTTCGCATTTCGGGAGGTCGTCCATTGTTGTCTGCTTTGGAAGGTGGGGAGAGAGAGAGAGAGAGAGAGAGAGAGTTGTTGTTCCGGGGAATGAATGAATACAATCTTTGGGTTTATGTAGGAAAATAACATATGCTCCTCCTACGAATTCCATTTTTTAAAACAATAAACAATACTTTGGACGGTTCACATCACGACAACATGATTAATGCATATCTCTAGACTTTATCATCAATGAATGCTGCGAATTCTTGTTCGATTTCTTCTTCTTCTTCTTCTTCTTCTTCTTCTTCTTCTTCTTCTTCTTCTTCTTTGGTAACCCAAGAAACTCCGTAAGACAACAGCCGGCAAGCAAACCCTAGGGAAGTGACTGCATGACCCACCACCATAATACTCCAGGTAAGAATTCCTAACGACGCTTCTGGGATTCAAACTTCTCCCCTTCGTGAGAGGGAGAGAGTTCGAGCCAGCTGCATCGCTGAGGGCAGTGGTCTTGTTCGACTCTTTGGTAACGCCATAGCTTATGAAAAATAAAATGCCATGTGTAGGAAAATTAGGGAAACGCCCCGACCAATAATTTTTCCTCGTGAACGTCGCTGGCCACGTTCAGTTCGACTTTGGAGGTGTAAACCATTTTTCCAACATCTTTACACGAAGGTGTGTTTATTAAAAGCAAAGCGTGTTTGGTTGACACTTATTCTATGTAAAGCAACTTTGAAGTAAAATAAAGGAGAGAAAAAAAAAAAAGAAAAGGCGCAACATGGAAACAAGAGCCAAAGAGGACGATTGATACTGTTAAAATATGATCCATTTTACTAGAGCTATCTAGAATAATCTTTATTTGATTATAGAAGTATTTGGCAATGGAGGAAGAGATCAGCCCATGTCAACAAAGAAACCAAGAGAAAATCTCTTCTCAAGTGACTTGGCTAATAGCCAAAAAGTGTGGATTAAATGGAGAACGCGTAGCCTGCACATCTATCACTTTTGCAAGATTGTTGTTAGAGAAATCTCTTATGATGTTTTGAAAATGACAAAATAAATCAAATGCTACTAACGTGTTTAAAGGTTGAGTAATAGACTATGCAGATGATAAAACATGTAAAAAATATTGTCAAAGTCTATACTTGAAAGAATCAGAAGATAGACTCTATGATATTGTCAAAGTCTATACTTGGAAGAACCAGAAGATAGACTCTATGATATTATTAAAGTCTATACTTGAAAGAACCAGAAAACATACTCTATACTGAAGCTAAACTTATTCAGACTGTGTCTAGACCTTAAAACTAAATATGTTCATAACCGGGATATGTTCAGACTCACATCCAGGTTGTAAAATCCACTTCAGACGAAAGACACTCAGACTTTACTTTCGACGGAACATTCTCAGACTTTACATTCAGAACGTAACAATGTCCAGAACGAGACATAAGTTCAGAACGTAACAGATTCAGAACGAAGCATGTTCAGAACAAGACAATTTAACAGAACGTAACACAAGCCCCAAACATATAATGGCTAGTGATTTGGTTTGGATTCTATATCAAGATAGATATGATTTACTCAATCTAATTGATTGATAATTTGATATTGAAGACAAGAACTTTTCAAACAAAGAAACTTTACTTATGGAAAGCAAGATTCTGTTTGTATAGGCGATCAGAATTAATTTGGGATTCTACTTCTGTCGCTCAACGGCTACTAAATTTTCTTAATACAGATCTGTCTAATTGGTAGATTAGAAGACAATCCTCTAGATACTATCTAACGGCTAGTTTGGAAGTAGTGGAGTATTTAAGAAGATCAAGGACCGATAAGTAAGTAAAAGACGGATTGTAAAATTTATAATTCCAAAGTCTAAGCGACATTCGATCATACACTTGTCTTTAGTGAGCTTAAATGTTTATGATCATGAGAGAAATACCAAAAGAGTGACTTAGTGAGATAGTGTGATCTACCACTAAGTGTTTGCACTCAAAGTTGTAATATCTTGTTGATTGCATAGTGGAATCCGGCTAGGAGGCTACCAGCGTGGAAAAGTGGACATAGGTTTGATCTAAGCCGGACCACTATAAATTATGTGTTCTTATTCTCTTCCCTGAACTCCTTTATTTTGTTCATAGTTTTATTTAACTGCTAAAGTCTGAATTCGCTCAATTGTTGTTCTTCGACTTAGTTTCAAAAGCAAAATATTTTACTACATTTCGCGTAAATTTTTCTTCACACCTATTCACCCCCATCTAGGTGTTCATACTAGTACTTTCAATTAGTATCAAAGCCAAGTACTCATTTTATTAAAGTACTTTTACTTTTGAGCTAAAGATCTTCTATGACTAGTACCTTAGCACCAGGATTTATGAAAGGATAGAGCAACAGTAGGCCACCATATTTTGATGGAAATGAATACAGTGTTTGGAAAAACAAAATGAAAACATTCCTAAGATTTAGAGATCCCTTACAATGGGATGTCGTGGAAAAATGAATCAATCCCATCGCTACGTCTACATTAAATAAGAATAGTAAAGACAAAGAAACCAAACCCCCCGCTCTTATGTCTCGAACGAAGATGTCCAAAAGAGAAGCTCTTGATGCAAAAGCCATTTATTCTTTATATTGCACCTTGTCTCTAAGGAAGTCTGGGATAGACTTCATGTTACTTATGAATGGACTGATCGTGTAAAAGAGACCAAAGTAAACTTCCTACTTGGCCAATATGAATCCTTCAAGATGAAGCCATGAGAGTCAATTGGAAATATATTCAATCGTTTTACAGAAATTATAAACGGTTTGGCGTATCAAGGTCATCAAATTTCTTCCCCCAATGAAGGTCAACAAACTTCTGCGAGGTCTCTCAAAAGATTAGAACAATGTCAAGACCTCAATCCGAGAGACTCGGAGGATTATGCCACTTTATGTTGATAAATTGATTGGCACTCTTCAATCCTACGAAGTGGAACAAATCAATGACGAAGATCCCAAAGGTAAGAAGCCCATTGTTTTAAAATCTAACGTTGATTCTGATGATACAGACTCAGAAAATGACATGGACGACAAATAACTTGCTTTTTTTATCAAGAAATTCAAAAAACAGAGTAGAAAAAGAAGGAAACTCAGTGGAAGAAGACAATACAAACAGAATGGGCAGAAAAGAACCAAGAGAGAAGATGACAAGCAAGGAAATATATGTTTGATGGCACATTCAAACTCAGACTCAAAATCGGAATCAGAATCAAACTCGGAATCAAAGTCTGACTCAAACACAGACTCAGAATCAAAGTTTGACTAAAACACATACTCAGAATCCGATGACGAAATCGAAGTAAGTCATTCAGAAATTCCTACTAAAGTTCTTAAGTATATAAATGAGCTTTGCTTAAATCTCAAATCTTCTCTTAAAAGGATTTCCAAACTAAAAAATGAGAATTCATGACTTAGGCAACAGGATTTTTCTTGAAAAGAAAAGTTTGAAATTTTGCAAAAAGATTTTCTACAAATAAAAGAAAGTCAAGATTTACTTGTCAAAGAAAATGATTCTTTAAAAAAGGAATTTTCAAATATTACAACAAAATTTTCAAAGGGTTCAAAAATATTATAGCATATCCTTTCCATACAAGTACCTTACTATAACAAGTCGGGACTTGGCACCACTGCCCTCAATGGCGCAGCTGACTAAGGCTCTCTCCCCCTCACGAATGAGAGAAGTTCGAATCCTCGAGGCGTCGTTAAGGATTCTTATCTAGAGTACTGCGGTAGTGAGTCCTACAGTGCTCCCCCCAGGGTTTGCTTGCCAGTTGTCAGCTTACGAGGTTCCCTGGGTTACCAAAAACAAAACAAGTCGGGACTTGGCTTCAATAAGGAAAGTGATTCTCCAATAGATTTTCCTAAAGTCAATGAGAGACTTAGACAAAGACCTCATAGACTTGCGTACAAGAAGCATTTTGAAGGGATTTTTACAAAACCTGTTGATCGAATACCTTCAAGTGTTCAAATTGTGGAGACTTAAAACACTTTGAGAAAAAATGTCCTAAAGTTTGGAGACATGTTAAGAAAGATTTGGTAAAAACAACATACTCTACTAACTTTGAAGGACCCAAGAAAATATGGATACAAAGATTGGGTAAAAGCAACATACTCTACTAACTTTGAAGGACCCAAGAAAATATGGATACCAAAGAAAATGTGAGTTGTTTTTGCAGGAAATTAAAAAAAAAAAAATTTGGTAAGGAAGGTACATTTTTTTTCCAATTTGTTTGAGTACATAATTTAAAAATTCTCATTATATTTATATCATCTTCATGCCTTGATTGATTTATATTTTATAATGATCATATTCTTTGATTGGTTTGATTGAAGGAAGAATCGTGTGATTTTTTTTTAATTTGTGAGTCACGATTTGATTTAATACGTGTGATTGATTTGATTTCCGCTTAGAGACAATTAAATTTATTTGGTTTGATTTTATACTCTCAAATTTTGTCATATTTTCATAAGTGGAATTCTGTCTTACGTGATATTAATTTATTATGCAAAATACTATTTCTTAAATATTCAAGGATGTTATTCTCTCTGATTTTATTGTGCTTTGATTAAGTGAGAATTTTTTCAAGATATTATTGTGCATGATGTTCTTTCCTTAAATAATTTATTATGATGAGTTTAGAAAGAATATTTGATTATTTATGGAGATTTCATATTTTGCTCTAACATCAAGGAATGATCCAAATTCATGGATATCAAAAAGGAAATGAGTTGATTGCAGGAAATTCTATAGAGAAGAATGATCACGAATCTATAGAAATTTTGGTGCAATAAAAAAAGTATCTCCTGCGAAGATTGGTGACAAAAGAATCTTCTATATGGATTTTGGAAAGCTTGATCTGAAAATTGTGGAGATTCTATACTATATCTGGAGGCTCAAAGATTCTCTTCCTTGTGCAAAGTTTTTGCAAATATTGTCATGATGACAGGGGGAGAAAGTCAATCCAAAAGAAATGGAAAGAATCGCAATCACCTAAAAAAAGGCAACAAGGAGGAGCATTGATCAATTATAGAAAAATCTTTTTAAATCAATCGTGATCTTGATTATTATGGAAGGAATGGAAAAGTAAATGTGACAGAACTTGTAAATTCTACAAAATCCAATCAGTACATCTTTTATTACTTTTTGTCATTAACAAATCTCTTATTTACATTATCTTTATTATGACAAAAAGGGTAAGTGAATTTTATAATGCATCCGTGATTTTTATTGGATATTTGCTGATAAATATGATCGAAGTGAGCTATATTACATATCTTTAATATTTGATTTACTTTGTAAAAGCTGATTTTTTTTTTCAAAATTGTGTTTCATGCAAGATATATTTGTTATCGTTTTATATTCTTTACGTGATACTTTTTCCATTGTTATCGCTTTTTGATTATGACAAAAAAGGGAAGATAATATAAATATGCATATGTGTTGATATTAGTTATTGAACTGCAATTATTTTTATATATATTGTTATGCTCGATCTATTTGCTATCTTTTGCTATATTTTGATTTGAATTACATTCTTTGAATACTCATATTTAAAGATTATTTATGTGCTTAAGATTGCCTTGATTTATTAATATCTTTAAAAGCATGATTACACATCTACATATTCAGAGATTGTTTTGTCATCATCAAAAAGAGGGAGATTGTTAGGGAAATCATTTATGATATTTTGAAGATAACAAAATAAATCAAAGGCTACTAACATATTTAAAGGTTGAGTAATAGACTATGCAGATGATAGAACATATAAAAGATATTGTCAAATTCAATACTTGGAAGAACCAGAAGACAGACTCTATGATATTGTCAAAATCTATATTTGAGAAAAGTAGAAGACAGACTCTATGATATTGTCAAAGTCTATACTTGAAAAAAACCAGAAGACAGACTCTATGCTAAAGCTGAACTTATTCAAACTGTATCCAGACCTTAAGGCTAAATATGTTCAGAAACAGAATATGTTCACACTCACGTCTAGGTTGTAAATTCTATTTCAAACGGAAGACACTCAGACTCTACTTCAGACGGAAGACACTCAGACTTTACTTTTGACAGAACATTCTCAGACTTTACATCCAGAACAAAACACAAGTTCAGAATGTGACAAGGTCTAGAACGAGACATAAGTTCATAACGTAATAGATTCAGAACGAAGTATGTTCAAAACGAGACAACTTGACAAAACGTAATACAAGCCCCAAACATATAATGGCTAGTGATTTGATTTGGATTCTACATCAAGATAGATTTGATTAACTCAATCTAATTGATTGATAATGACAAGAACTTTACATATGAATAAGCTCTATTTATGGAAATCAAGATTTTATTTGTATGGACGATCAGAATCAATTTGGGATTCTACTTGTCGCTCAACAGCTACTAAATCTTCTTGATACAGATCTGTCCAATGGGTAGATTGAAAGACGATCCTCTAGATACTGTCCAACGGCTAGTTTGGAAGTGGAAGAGTATTTAAAAAGATTAAGAACCGATAAACAAGTAAGAGACGAAGCGTAGAATTTATAATTCCAAAATCTTAGCAACCTTTAATCATACACTTATCTTTGGTGAGCTTAAACATTTGTGATCGTGAGAGAAATACCAAAAGAGTGACTTAGTGAAATAGTATAATCTACCACTAAGTATTTGCACTCAAAGTTGTAATTTCTTATTGATTGCATAGTGGAATCCAACCAGAATGCTGTCAACGTGGGAGAGTGGACATAGATTTGATCTAAGCCAAACCACTATAAATTCTCTATTCTTATTATCTTCCCCGAACTCCTTTATTTTGTTCGTAATTCTATTTAACTGCTAAAATCTGAATTCACTCAAAGTCTGTTGTTCTTCAAACTCAGTTTCAAAAGCAAAATATTTTACTACATTTCATGAAAAAAAAAAATTACACCTATTCACCCCGCTCTGTGTTCATACTAGCACTTTCAATCGTGTCAGAGAAAAAAGCGTGTAAATAGGCAACATCCCCTTCCCAATTTTAGTAGTGAGGTAAAGAAAGGAGCAGAGTGAGGATATATGTGAGTAGGCCTCCATTTTTTATGTGTGAGAGGGGTGTAGTGTAAGGAGCGGTGTGAGAGTCACGTGTGTAAATGTGACAGTCCATTGTATGTTTGTGTAAGTAGCGTAATTAAGTGTTCTTGTAAAATATTGAGAGTGTTTTAGTTAGCTTTCGAAACTCAACATATACTACAAAGAGGGTAATGATACTTCCCTCGCTTCGACAGTGAATGTTCACAAGGTGAGCGTCCATCAATGACCCTCGTTGCAGCAAAGCTTATGAGGCCCTACCATCATAACAAAGCTTGTGCAAGCAGATCTACAAAACCCAATCGTCGTTGTAGAGCTTGGTGAAGCTTAGATGGAGCCCATTGCCCAGGTCAAGCAACCCTAGGTGACGAGTCGCTAGGGTCATGTGACCTCAAGCAAACCAATGCTAAGCTTGGAGACCTCAAACTTCCTAGATCTAAAATTTTGATGGTTGAACTTCCTAGATTTGGCCTTTCTTGGTCAATGTGACACTAGGCAAGGGCCGTTAAGGTCACACGATCTGAGGAGAGGTGACGCCAAGGTTGCACAACCTCAAATGAGCTAAATCTGGACTTTGACGTTAAGCAAGCCAAGTGGTAAAGGCCATACAACTCCAAGCAATGCAATATCCATGTCACGTGACCATAAGCAAGCCCTCACCAGCATAAGTCCAACTTATCCACTTTCATGAACTCTAAATCTACAAAGAAGATGAATAGTCACAGGGGCAAAATGGGAATATGAGATTATTAGTGGGGATATTTTGGGAAGAAAAAAATTCATTTACATCGAAACCTACTTTGCACTTTCAATTTTGTAAAAGGCTTTCCTAGCATAACAGTTTGTCAATCACAAATTCTCGAAGAAGTAAGCCCCATAACAATTTATAATTATTTGTAATTTGATTTTTTGTAGTTCAAAATAGATTGTTATTCTCACGGTACATTAAAAATTGTCACGTAATCATTTCCCTTTTATAAATACTAGCATTTCTCGAAACTGGCTCTAAATTTTTCGTCAAATACCTTAGGCTTTTTCCAAGGAACTTTGAGACCCAAATGAAGAAGCTGAACTAAACATAGAAGCCACAGCAAATTTCAGCGCAAGAGTGAGGGAACAAGAGGCAAAAAGATATATACATATATATATAGCCCACTACTGACGTTTCCCTCTTTTGGTTTTGAATTTTCATAGAGAAAGTCCGCCTTCCTCTCAAGCCAATTTCTCACCTTGAATGGGTACAGAGAGTTGGGTAGAATAAAATCTAAGAGGTGGACGGAAAGACGGAAGACGAAGTAGGAAAGCTCCAATGGAGGGAGGTGTGTGTTAGATTATGTTATTATGGACTTTGTTAACATTTAAGTAACACCGACATTAACACACAATACACGACACGACACGACAAGACATGCTGACACATCGTTTCTCAAAACATAAAGAATTCATACACATCGGAACATGTTGTATATTCAATATCTATTTTTACATTTTTATAACTATTTTAATCAAATTAATTTGATTCAAATATATAAATAAATAATAAAAAGAGTCTAAAATGAATTTATATTAGAAACATTAATCCACTAATTATTAAATTTATTCATTCATTTAATTTAACAAATTCATCTTCACTCCAATAATCCATAAAACTTGGAGTAAAAAAAAAAAAGAAGCAACGCACATTCTAGACTTGTGTGTCAAAGCGTATCAGGAGAGAAGATAAAAAAAAATAACTTGGAGGTGAATTATGTGTCATAGAAAGTGAGAGTCCGAATAAAAGAGAAGGCTAGATTATTTTTCTTCCGTCCCCATTAATGATTTTCATTATTTTTTATTTTCTTACGTATTTACATTTTAACCATTCATTTATTGAAAATTTTAAAAATTTACCCTGTGCTTGTCGGAATTATGTATTGGAATTTCAAGCTCGCATATTAGAATTCCCAACCCCCATATTGGAGAGTATCGAGAGAATTGACTAGGTGTCAGATTTTTCAACACGTATTGACCGAATGTCAGAGATTATCGAAAAGTATTAGACAAGTGTCAAAATGTCTGATACAATACCAAGGCTCTCGAAGAGTATCAGTGCTTCCTATGCTAATATAACAGTCTTTGGGTATTGTAAGAATAATAATTTATTATGAGTCACAAATTTTTGAAGAATTGAGTTTCATAATAATTTATAATTATTTATTATTTAATTTTCCGTGATCTAAAATAGATTATTACAAAAATACGTAATACTGTCATACAATCATTTCTTAATAATTATTCATAATGGTTATTCGTTGCCACTATCCTCTACATAAGAAGAGAGGTTCCATCAGAAGAAGAAAGAAAAAACTAAGGGAGCAACCGAGAAGAGCAAGACACTAGTTGATTTGTGCAGAATCTATATATCCAATTTCAGTGTTGAAAAATACTCAAATGTGCTAGCGATTATAATCACGTAATTCTCCAATTCATTAGTGGATTATTGATGATCGGCTCTCTTCGTAGACCTAAGTCTTGACACTTGAATTGAACCCACGTAAATCGCTTGTATTCATCATTGTTTTATTTCTCTATCATTTTTCCCTCGCTCTCAATTCAATAATTTTTTATCCGCTTCCGCTTTCTCTTTTACAACAGGGCAGTTGTCTTAAAGCCTCCTTTCCGTCGGCCGAGTCTCATTGAGACGATCACCAAATCCGACATTTTTGTACCTAATATGGACAATGGGTCTGAACAGGTATCGAGCAAGAGTCGCAGCCTTACCTTACCTTACCTGCGCGATGAACACGGGCTCCAAGTTCTTGTGGCAGAGCAGGAGGAGAATTGTCATTTTCCTTTGCAGGCCCAATTCAGAAGATTATAAATTCAGAGCACAACCCTTTTTCGGCCCTTTCCCAACAGGAGACCCTATCGAGGGTCAAATCTTGTACTCATCCCAAGCAACTCGGCTCGGGTTTCGAATTCAATCCCAGAGCCCAAGTCCGACTGATCATTGAGTTGCAGAAACGCTGATCTGAAACTCAGGGCGACTGAAAACCCGAATCTTCTTAAGACTCGAAGGCAAGTGACACATTGCCAACCGCACAACCCCGGAAAAGCCAACTTGTACTTTACCCGTGAGGTCCTATGCAAAACACGAGCAGCACTAACCTATACTCGTGGACGAAATGTTTGACGAAATGTTTAACGTAATATGGCTGACCGAGTTCTTGCTTTGGTATAAATTTGTCAGAATGAATTCCGAGCCATGTCCAAAATCCTGACCTTATATTGTTCTCTAGATGAGATGGTAATGCAAACAAGTCCGGAACCAACGCCAAGAGCCCAGGAAACCTAGTAGGGTTCGAGCGGGTCGGGAACCCGACAGAATTTCCGTCGGTAAGGTACTGGCAAAGAACCGAGAATATCGCGAATGTCAAAGCCACACGCCTGGTGATCAGGCGACGTTGATGCGCATCAAATGACTATGACTGCCCTTCTTGGCACCCTTCTTGGCTTGGGCTTACTAGGCATGAAGGAATTTTTCGGGGGTGGTCGACAGATGGTGGGGGCAGCTGAAGAATAAGGACATTTGGCGAAGCAACCCCCGGAATATGGATGTCCGGAGTAATATGCCATCCTAGAAGATCATGTGATTCTTGAAAGCTGAAAGTCACTGGTGTGGAATAATACAACGTATGGTCCATCTTCACATCCGAGCCCTTTATAACAACAAAAGGAGAACTCGCTAAGATCTCAAAAACCTACTCAGATTCATCAACTCTCTCTCTCTCTCTCTCTCTCTCTCTCTCTCTCTGTGTAAAGACCTCGTCCCCGAAGATATTGCAGGAAAATCTTTTAGCCTTGGAAAAATCTCTTCATTCTTTCCTTCTTCTTTTTTATCTAATTTTGGTGGGGGGAGCTATCTGGGTTTTGTCTCATTACCTCTCACGCAGTCTTATTTTCGTGGAGTAAAACAAAAGGTGACTTTTTTTGGCAAAAGAAGTCTCTCCTCCTCTTCTTCTTTATTATCTTCTCTGTTGCAACAATCATCTTAAAAAGCAGCTCGTCATCGTTCAGAGAGCTCTCTTCTCGCTGCCTTTCTTGTGTCCCTTTTGGGGTCACGAGATTCAAGG